>NC_053166.1:85444736-85756986 GCF_016835505.1 Polypterus senegalus | reverse complement strand
GTATCATTTAATGGGAAATCAACTAACACTTAACAATGGCCATCTCTCTGCGTCACAGATGCTGTTGCTACAGTCCATGGGTTAAAGCTGGTGGGAGAATGTTAATAGTAGATTTGTTTGTGATGGAAACTGCACAAGCTCCTGCTAAAGGTGGTAATATTGTACAAAAAACAAGACAGCACAAGATCATGACACCAAAAAAGCATACACTGACATGGGAAAAGTAAATCACTAGGACAGACACCTCAGGGAATGATTTTCTCTCTGTTTGAGTGTGTTGTTTGCCCAGGAAGGTCTAATGGCAAGACCGTCAACATAGATGAATAAAGGAAAGCATCCAGGGTAGACATATGACCAAGAACTTGGCAGGGTTGTCTGACCATCTCACACAAGTAAAGTTTGGCCTTTTAAAGATTATAAAATGGTTGTTTTTCCTTGTCATTATTTTGGGTTTACTATATATGAAATGTTTTGTTTTATATATTGAATATTTATTTAAAACTATTGTGTAAATTGTGCCATTAAATCATTATAAATTTTAGCATGCAGCACCTCAATGATAATATTGCATGACCCACCTCAGAAAATACTGTGAAAAACAAAGATAATAATATAAAAATCCCTTAAAAGCTTTATTGATAAGCAACTTTATCAGTTTATAGTATGTGCAAAATGTGCCCTAAATGCTGTCACCCATATCACTGCATTATTGGTGAAGAGTTCATATTATAGCAATAATTCTTTGCCTGAACATTATTTACTTTCTTCATTTTTTTAAATACATACACCCATCATGTCTATTATTAATCCTTCCTTGTCTAGTCTGAAATGATTCAGTAATTTTAAACGTGTACCATCAGTGCTAGAACAGATATGTCAGCTTCCTCTGGACTTCCTCTTACCTACCCTGATAAATTATACAGCTGAAGAATAGTCTCTCGAGACTTGCATTCCACCCCCCAAGATACATAACATAGCAGCCAATTTGCCTTTTCAATTGCTCCCATTATCCTGAAATTAGATTTAGACTTAGAGTGTCAAACATTCAAACGTTCTATGGCCATGTTTGGATAAGTAAAATAAAGAAAAATGCTCAAGAGAAATCAGTGATGCACAATAAGAAAATAATTCCCCATGTTTTGATTTCAGTAATTTAAGTATTATCTCCAGAAAATGATACATAAGGAAAATATCATGCTATTTTAACATAGAGTATTATTGAGAAAAAAAATAGCTCGGTGCTAAAAATATATATATTATTATTAATATTATGGACTCTCATATATCAAAAAATGTACAAGGCTTATGTGTCTGTTCAGTCTACAATTAGCAGAATATTATTGTTATTATTATTGTAGGACTCTCATATATATATATATATATATATATATATATATATATATATATATATATATATATATATATATATATATATATATATATATATATATATATATATATACAATATATTGTATAAACTGTATTTGTCTGTTAAGGCTACAATTAGCAGAATATTACCAAATTATTATTTATTAATATTATTATTACGGGACTCTCATATACCTGAGATTATACAAGCCTTGTGTGTCTGTTAAGGCCACTATTAGCAGAATATTATCAAATTATTATTATTATCATTATTAAAATGGCTAGAGGGAAGGGCAAAGAACAATCCAAAATTGACTTCCATGGTAGTTCACATTAAAACCAAAAGGACTTTGCCTTTTGCACCTGTCTGTTCCACCAGCTTATCATAAAATTGCAATGGTAGGGAATGCAAAAATTGTTCCAAATCCTATATTGCTACCATTTGTACCAGGCTTAGCCAGATGGTGTCAGTCACATAGGCAGCTGCCATGTCTAGCTATTGTTAGGTGACTAAGAAAATCAATTACTAGGAGTCATACAGCTTCAATGAGCATATGCATATCTTCAACATCAACAACAATTATTTCTATAGCACATTTTGATACACTGGATGTAGCTTAAAGTGCTTTACAAGATGTCAAAGAAATAATTGTAAACAAAAAAAGCAAATTAAAATTAGATAAGAATAATAATGAATAAATGACAAAAGAAATGAATAATACATACATAAGATATGTATGTGTATATATATATATATATATATACTACATATATATATATATATATATATATATATATATATACTATATATATTATATACTATATATAAGAATATCTTTTCAGTTAAGCAGTCTTTCAGTTTTTTTACTTTAGTATATAAATCACCATTATTTTTTATGTCACAATCATTGGCTTTAAACATAACTAAGTAAACATAGGTGAACAGAGAAAAGAAACTTAGCTCAGGCATTCTTACCAATAAAATGGATAATATGGAGGAAGCAAAATTATATTATAAAATTTTAATATCTTTATATATCACAAGTGCCATGATTAACCACATGGAGGTGAGGAAACAGCCATGCATGCACATGATTTTCCATTTAATACCTATTAATGTTTCAATACCCAAATGCAGACAGAATGTTCATTGGAATTAGTTTACAATTACTTAACAAAGCTTTGAGGAGATCTGGGCATCAATCACAAGTCTCACTAATGACAAATTACACAGCTAGTGATTTTCAACAGACTCGTACTCCCCTGAGCAAGGCGGTCTCTAAGACGCAGGAGGAAATCATGCTGTGAATAAAGTGCTGCTTAAAGCAGCTATTAATTGCTCAGTCTGGAAGGCAGAAAAATCACACTTCATTGTCTGAGTACTAAGGGGCTTTTTAATCATAGCACAATAGAGTTGTAGTATGACGAGCACCAGGTACTTTTATAAGAAATGTAATTTGACCCTAATTATAGAAATAAAATGAAAAAGAGCTAATATTTGATGTCACTGCATCTCAAGACAGTAATGTCTAAAAAAAAACTAAAAAAAAACACAATACTGTATATAATGATACAAAAGTATCACTTAACATTTTCACCAGTGAATGGACTTGAATTAATGTAGCAATTTTAACACCTCTAGAGAATTATGATGATGCATCTTGTTGTTTATAACTTAATATGTGTTCAGTTTAAGATTTGGGGATGCAGTAAGTTTCAACTTCTTTTGTGATGTTTTATTTTGCTTTGATTATATATATGTTACATATATGTTACATAGTTTACTGTCAAATAGTGCAAAGAGTATGCAACACGTGTTTCGCTCTTATTTGGGCTCATCAGACGTACATACTCCACTGCACTGCATATATGTATTGTGACAGTTTGAGGCCCTGTCGTCCCCTTGAACCCTTGACCAAGACGTCAGACACCAGATAAAAGTCCAATAACTGAATTTATCTATACTAATAAAAGGCAAAGCCCTCACTCACTCACTCATCACTAATTCTCCAACTTCCCGTGTAGGTAGAAGGCTGAAATTTGGCAGGCTCATTCCTTCCAGCTTACTTACAAAAGTTGGGCAGGTTTCATTTCGAAATTCTACGCGTAATGGTCATAACTGGAACCTATTTTTCTCCATATACTGTAATGGACGTTACCTCGATGGCCGTGGGGGGCGTGTGACATCATCACGCCTCCCACGTAATCACGTGAACTGACTGTGACCGCAGTACGTAGAAAAGAAGGAAAAGCTCCCAAAGAGCGCTGAAGAAAAATGCCAAATACTTTATTCGCGAGATACAAGTTTAATGAGAAGACACGAGGTGTAAACGAGACTTTGGATCACTTTGTAACGGAGTTAAAATTGCTGTAGCGAGAAACTTTTAAGTGCCGGGTCTTAGCTAACATTAAATAAAGCCGTGGACATCGCAACATCACACAAGAGAGCAGCTCACGTGAACTGACTGAACGCAGTACGAGTGATCACTTCCATGCATCAAACCTGTTCAAAAAACGCATTACACAATTGACAAGGTAGGAAAATAATATGCTCCAAGTTGAGCTCCACAGCTAACGCGGTCTTGCGGAAGCAACTTTGTCACGCTGCCACCAAATACTCACAGAAAAATCCACAAGTTAATACACACGCTGTCTCTATAGTTTCTCCACACTCAATGTATTCCTCACATCTACTTTATACCCTCTGATCTCCCATTTCAATTTAGATGCCTCCAATTTCCAGTAAGGCTCTGCTGCACAATGACAAGTAATAAGTCTCAGGGACAGACCCTACAAAACGATGCCATTGATTTCAGACAAGATTGCTTTTCTCCTGGACAACTATACGTTGCATTCTCAAGAGTGAGCACACGCAGCTTCGTCATATTACAACCGGAGTGCAGCCAGAAACTTTTAAGTGCCGGGTCTTAGCTAACATTAAATAAAGCCGTGGACACCGCAACATCACACAAGAGAGCAGCTCACGTGAACTGACTGAACGCAGTACGAGTGATCACTTCCATGCATCAAACCTGTTCAAAAAACGCATTGTACAATTGACAAGGTGATGGCTTTATATGTCGTTCGTTTATAAAACAGCGGAGAAGCTGTGTAAAGGCTGTTTCACAAAAAAACAGCGGTGCGTCTTATATGAGCAGGCAGTCAGCTAAAGAAGTGAATCAATAAATATCTATAATCGTAATAAACGAACAAAAAATAACATACAAGCCAGAGATTAAATAAAGGAAATGGGTACCTGAACAGTAAAGTAAGTCTCGAATAGCTACACAATAACTATAAGAATCGTAATAAACGAACAATAAAACAGTACAGAACTGCGAAGCAATGAGAAACGATAGCCTTATATGGTGTTCGTTTATAAAGCAGCGGAGAAGCTGTGTGAAGGCAGCTACACAAAAAAACAGCAGAGCGCCACACTCTGAATGTATTCCTGGCATCACCGTTATACCCTCTGATCTCCAATTTCAATTGAAATGCCTCAAATTTCCAGTAAGGCTCTGCTTCGCGATGACAATTAATAAGTCTCAGGGACACACCCTACAAAAGGTTGTCATTGATTTGAGGCAACATTGCTTTCCTCCTGGACAAAACTATACGTTGCATTCTCAAAAGTAATCTCAGTGCACAGCTTGGTCATATTACAACCGGACTGCTGAACTGACAATGTGGTATACAAAGAGATCCTTAACAGATAGTTATTGGTATATTTTCCCACAGTTTAAAAAGGTTTTCTTTTCTTCTTAATAAAAATTTAAAAGCAGTTCTTCGTCTCTGCGAAGCGCGGGGATTTGGCTATATACAGTATACTGTATATATATGTAGATATATATGTATGTATGTATGTATGTTTATATATATATGTAGATATGTATGTATATATATGTGGATATGTGTATATATATATATATATATATGTATATATGTTTATATGTGTGTGTGTATGTATATATATATATATATATATATATATATATATATATATATATACTGCTCAAAAGAATTAAAGGAACACTTTTTAATCAGAGTATAGCATAAAGTCAGTGAAACTTATGGGATATTAATCTGGTCAGTTAAGTAGCAGAGGGAGTTGTTAATCAGTTTCAGCTGCTGTGATGTTAATGAAATTAACAACAGATGCACTAGAGGGGCAACAATGAGATGACCCCAAAACAGGAATGGTTTAACAGGTGGAGGCCACTGACATTTTTCCCTCCTCATCTTTTCTGACTGTTTCTTCACTAGTTTTGCGGAGGAACAGGATGAGCACTGCCAGAGCCCTACAAAATGACCTCCAGCAGGCCACTGGTGTGAATGTCTCTGACCAAACAACCAAAAAGACTTCATGAGGGTGACCCAAGGGCCCCATGTCCTCTAATGGGCCCTGAGCTCACTGCCCAGCAGCATGCAGCTCGATTGGCATTCGCCATAGAATACCAGAATTGGCAGATGCACCACTGGTGCCCTGTGAGCACGTGACAGAAGTGAAAGGGTCTGGAGAAGCCATGGAGAACATTATGCTGCCTGTAACATCATTCAGCATGAGCAGTTTGGTGGTGGGTTAATGATTGTCTGGGGAGGCATATCCATGGAGGGTCACACAGACCGCTACAGGCTTGACAAAGGCAACTTGGCTGCCATTAGGTATCAAGATGAAATCCTTGGACCCATTGTCAGACCCTATGCTGGTACAGTGGCTCCTGGTGCACGACAATTCCTGGCCTCATGTGGTGAGAGTATGCAGGCAGTTCCTGGAGGATGAAGGAATTGATACCATTGACTGGCCACCACACTTTCCTGACCTAAATCCAATAGAACACCTCTGGGACATTATGTTTTGGTCCATCCAATGCCACCAGGTTGCACCTCAGACTGTCCAGGAGCTCAGTGATGCCCTGGTCCAGATCTGGGAGGAGATCCCCCACAACACCATCTGTCATCTCATTAGAAGCATGCACCGATGTTGTCAGGCATGTATACAAGAACACAGAGGCCATACAAAGTGCTGCGTACAATTTTGAGTTGCTGCAATTAAATTTTGGCAAAATGGACTAGCCTGCCACATAATTTTTTCACTCTGATTTTTGGGCGTCTTTGAATTCAGGGCTCTGTAGGTTGATCATTTTCATTTCCATCAAACGATGTGGCATCCTTTCGTTCCTAACACATTACCCAGTCTATATCAGTATAGATATCCAGGAAATTTTTTTTTTTCCCATTGAGATCTGATGTGTTTTCAAAGTGTTCCTTTAATTTTTTTGAGCAGTTTTATATATATATGACAACATCACTCATAACAGTGACAAAACAATTACATTGACAATCATGTTACGTTATTTTTAAAATGTTCCCTTTTCTTTTTCATAACTTCTTTAACACACTACTTCTCCGCTGCTAAGCGGGTATATATATATATATATATATATATATATATATATATATATATATATATATATATATATATATATATATACCCCGATCTACATGCTCTCAAATAGATAAGCCACACGCTGTGGCGCAATGGTAGAGGCTTTCCCTCTAGCGCTGACATCTGAGGTTTGATTCCCGAGAGGGGATGCACTGAGTATGTACGCGCACTTGCCGATTCATTTTAGCTTCGCATCCCCTTGGTTTGAGACGTATGAAAAAATATGCGGTTAACGCAGAATCATGTTACGTTATTTTTTAAATGTTTCCTTTTCTTAGCACAAGCACAGCTGAGAAGCTTCGATGCATGTACTCCATAACGCGTTAAAAAAAATAACGCATTTAATCACACTTTCAATTCCATTACATTGATGCACACATCAGAGCTACAAAAATGTTAGAGTCTGAATAAAGTGCGTTCCTAATCGATTGATCGACTGATCGGAGGCAAATTTCATTTAAAAAGACTAACCGACGGAAGCCTTGATAAAAGCATGGTTTTGTGCACACTGAAAAGCAAGCAAGATGCATTACAGAAAGCGGACTTTGTGGCTCTTACTGGGGATCATTGGACTTCCGTGACCGTTAGTAATTCTAATTACATTTAATTACAAAATGTTCAATGATCACACTGTTTAAGCCTAATGTACAAAATAATTTTGGCTAATGTTACTCAGAGTTTAAAGATGAAGCTGGTCAAATTACCTTTTATGTTTCTGACTTATTTTTTTAAGAAGAAAAACTGCACTTTATGTTGAAATTTTGGTTATTATTATTTAAAGACAATACCATTCTGAAAATGTACTTAAAGTACTTAAAATACCACTTTATTTTTATGTCTGCCCAATTTTAGCCAGGGATGATATTTTTGTTTCTGTTTTGAACTGAAATGCAATTTAAAAGCATTTATTTTTTTCAGAAATTAAAAGAGCTTGAGTTTACAATATTCATGTCCATGTCTATTATTTGATTCTGTCGCCCACTAAAACCCTTTAAAATTAAAAAAAAAAAATTTGCGATTTGGGGGAAATTTTCATGTGTGATTACATACGATTAATCAAGATTAATTATTACACAGCCTCTAATTAATTAGATTAATTTTTTTAATCGAGTCCCACCCCTAATATATATATGTAGATTTGTATATATATATATGTGTATATACAGTATATAAGTAGATATGTATATGTATATATGTATATATATATATATATATATATATGTATGTGTGTATATATATATATATATATATATATGCCAGCAACACTCATGACAATGACAACACAATTACATTGTCAATCATGTTACGTTATTAAAAGGTTTCCTTTTCTTTTTCATTACTTCTTTAACACACTACTTCTCGCTGCGACGCGCCGGTATTTTGCTAGTATATATATATAGTATATATATGTATATATATATATATATATATATACACAGTGGAACCTCGTTCACGAATGTCTCGGTACACGTACAACTCGGTTTTCGACCAAAAAGTTCGCCAAACTTTTGCCTCGGTTCACGCCCACACACTGAGTATACGAACAAGCCAGTTTCCCTTTCGGTTTGTGCACCATGATGATTTATGCATGTGTTGCAATGTTCTCGGTCAGACGTGCGTGCATGCACATGCGTGCATGCTTTCGCTGTGAACTCTTTGTGCTCTATTTCATTTCCCTTCCGGTTCATATATGCCGATTACTGTATTTAAGCACGTGTTGAGCCGCTCCCTATTTATTGTTCTCAGTCAGACGTGCGTGCTTTATCTATGATCTCTTTGTGATCTACAGTATTTCGTGTGCTTTTGCAGTTCGGCATGGCTTCTAAGTAAGTGAAGAGTGGTGAAAAGAAAGTTTTTTGCAGAAAATTTAAATCGAAGTAAAGAAAGAAATTATTGAAAAGTATTGAGTGTGGCATTCGTGTTACTGATCTTGCCGCCGAGTACAAGAAGTCAAAAACTACGATTTCAACTATTCTAAAACAGAAAGAATCTATTACAGCAGCTGATGTTGCAAAAGGAGTTACAGCGTTAACCAGGCAGAGACCTCAAGTGCTGGAAGAGGTGGAAAAACTGTTTACCAGTTTACTCATTTAACAATTTGAGAACCCTCGTGCTTTCAAGCAGCACAATGTAAACAAAGCCAGACTGCCAATGATGTGGAGGGCAAACACGAAGGGCTGGGTCACAAGGACTTTGTTTTTGGAATGGCTGCATGAGGCTTTCGCTCCCACCAGCTAAACAGCTAAAAACAACAGAAACCCAAGAAATCATACGAGAGAAAACACCTGAATGAAAACATCCCTCCATCATGCAGCCAGACTCTCCCTCAAAACTGTAACCTCCTCTCCACCCAGTTCCTCCTCACTTCATGCCGGAACTCGACTCATGCAAGGTTAGTTTTCTTAATGGTTTATGATTAGTTTTTGTATTACGGATTTTTCAAATGTAAATTTTTCGGTTCGTAGCGTGAATTGTTGCGGTGTTACTTTTCACTTTTTTTAAATGTTCATTTTTTTCCCCTGTGCTTAAAACTCATTAAAAAAAGTGTTTATACAGTGATCGGTTGCAAGGCTATAGCACAAAGTACTGTAATGTTATTTTCTTGGTTGCTTGTGGTTGGTTTTTAAATAAAGTTTGGATTTGTTCAAATGTTCCATTTCCAGTGTGCTTAATACTCATCAAAATAAGATGTTTATACAGCGATCGGCTTGCAAGGCTATAGCGCGAACTGCTGCAATGTTACAGAGAGAGAGAGAGAGAGATTGAGAGGGTGCATGCTTCTAAAAGAGAGAGAGAGAGAGAGAGAGGGTGCGTGCTGCTGAGCAGGGAGCCTGGGTGTTTTATGTAAGTGTTATTCAATGTTTTCACATTACAGTAGTTTACTATTACACTGTGCATTCTATGGTGTAATTAACTATATTTGTGCTTAATCTTTAAAAAAAATATATTTACATACAGTTCGTACGGTCTGGAACGGATTAATTGTATTTACATACAATCCTATGGGGGAAACTGATTCGGTTCACGACCAAATCGGTTTATGACCAGAGGTTTGGAACAAATTATGGTCGTGAACCGAGGTTCCACTGTATGTGTATATATCTATTCTAATAAAAGGCAAAGTCCTCACTTACTGACTGACTGACTCACTCACTCATCACTAATTCTCTAACTTCCCGTGTAGGTCGAAGGCTGAAATTTGGCAGGCTCATTCCTTACAGGTTACTTACAAAAGTTAAGCAGGTTTCATTTCGAAATTTTACGCGTAATGGTCATAACTGAATCTTACTTACGTACATAGCCTGCAGCTCGGTCGCCGTGTGAGGCGGCGATGCGTCCCCCATCACCACGCCTCCCACGTAGTTGGCTGCCTGTCTATATTGCGTCCCCCATCCCCACATCTCCCACGTAATTGACTGCCTGCCCATATAAGGCCATCCGTTGCTCCGGTCTCTTCATTCCCTTCTTTGCTTCGCCACGGTAGTCACGTCTCCCTGTTGATAAATGCAGCCTTATTATTTAATCCACGGCTTCTCCGCTGTTTTATTGTTTGTTTATTACGATGCAAAGTTATCGATGAAGGCGGTTGTATGCTTACAACGTTTGACAGATGCCAAATGTCACTTCAACACAAGTCTTGCAAATACTAACGTAATTGAAACAAGCTATGAAACTCAAACCGATTATGACACCAGCAATCCAAGCTGTGAGAAAACAGTAAAAAGGAGGCGTGTCAGACGTCGTGGTACATTTTCTGATGCAGCTAGACGGAAACAACTTTGTGACGCAGCCACCAAATACTAGCAAAAAAATACACAAGTTAATAGACATGCTGTTACTAAATACTCACGGGCAAATCCACAACTTAATAGAGACACTGCCGCTAAGTACTCGCGAGCAATTCCACAAGTTCATAGACACGCTGCCGCTAAATATTCGCAGGCAAATCCACAAGTTAATACCGGAAATGCCTGTTAAACATCTTAGATTCACGAGTAACGATTTGGGTAGTGAGATGTCTATGTGGTTTCCATGCCCGGAGATGGCGCCTGCCTTTTACATTCTCTGTGTTACATATTGCACGACCATATCAGACTCAATCTTTATATACGGAGGAACATTGTGTCTTGCGTATTGATTGACTGGGACAGGTTCAAGGTGTGGACTGATGATGGTACAGGAGATAATTATACTACACAGGGGTACAATAAGAGTGAAATGCATAAGCCCTTCACCTATGCTTCTGCATGTGAGTTGATGGCTGCCGCTGAATTGTTCGGTTGTCACTTTAAAGTCTACCGAAATGGCCAAATATTTTACACCTTTGGAGAACCGCCAATGGCTCTTAAACATCTTAGATTCACAGGTGACGATTTGAGTAGTGGACACTTTGATGTTTATGAATGTTTCAACTCTCAAAAGCTGGATGCGACGTTATCGATGAAGTCAGTGGTATGCTTACAACGCTTGACAGATGGCAAATGTCACTTCAACACAAGTCCTGCAAATACTAACGAAATTGAAACAAACCATGAAACTCAACCCGATTATGACAGCAGCAATCCGAGCTTTGAGAAAACAGTAAAAAGGAGGCGTGTCAGACGTCGTAGTACATTTTCTGATGCAGCTAGACAAAAACAACTTCGTGATGCTGTCGCCAAATACTCACAGAAAAATCCACAAGTTAATAGACATGCTGTCGCTAAATATTCACAGGCAAATTCACAAGCTCATAGAGATGCTGTCGCTAAATACTCGCCAGCAATTCCACAACTTAATACCAGGAATGCCTGTTAAACATCTTAGATTCACGAGTAGCGATTTGGGTAGTGAACACTTCGATGAATGAAACCTGCTATCTTTACAATGGTTGACAAACACGGAATGTAACTTGAACACAACCCGCCCTCCAAATACGAACCGGATTGAAAGAAATAATGATAATCAAATCCTTGATGACAGCAACACTCATAACAGTGACAAAAGAAATTACATTGACAATCATGTTACATTATTCTTAAAATGTTTCCTTTTCTTTTTCATAACATTTAACACACTACTTCTCCACACTACTTCTATATATTTTTTTTAGATATATATATATATGTGTATGTATGTATGTGTATATATATACTGTATATATATATATATATATATATATATATATATATATATATATATATATATATATATATAAAATACCCAGCTTCACAGCGGTGAAGTACTGCCTTAAAATTGTTATTAAGAAAAAAATTAAACCGTTTTAAACTGAGGGAAAATATACCAATAATTATTTGTTAAGGATCTCTTTGTATACCACATTGTGAGTTCGGCCCTCCGGTTGTAATATGACCAAGCTGTGCGCTGAGATTACTCTTGAGCATGCAACGTACAGTTGGCCATGTGAATAGTAATCTTGTTTCAAATCTCACAGCTTGGATTGCTGCTGTCATAATCGGTTTGAGATTCATGGTTTGTTTCAATTACGACAGTATTTGTAGGACTTGTGTTGAAGAGACATTCGGCATCTGTCAAGCGTTGTAAGTATACAACCGGTTTCATCGATAACTTTACATCTAGCTTTTGACAGTTTAAACATTCATAAACATCAAAGTGTCCACTACTGAAATCGTCACCTGTCGATCAAAGATGTTTAAGAGGCTTTGGCGGTTGTCAAAAGGTGTAAAATATTTGGCCATTTCGGTACACTTGAAAGCAACAACCGAACAATTCACCGGCAGCCATCAACTCACATGCAGATGCATAGGTGAAGGGCTTAAGCATTTCACTCTTCTAGTGCTCCTGTGTAGAATAATTATCTTCTGTACTGTCATAAGTCCACACCTTAAACCTGTACCAGTCATTCAATACATAAGACACAATGTTCCTCCGGATATCAAGAGTGAGCCTGATATGGCCGTGCAACATGTATGAAAGAGAATGGAAAAGGCTGGTGCCATCACCGGGCTTGGAAACCACTTGGTAAGTGACAGTTCTTTAGAATGATAAAGGAAATGGGTACCTGAACAATGTAAAGTAAGTCTAAAATACCTACACAATAACTATAATCGTAATAAATGAACAATAAAACAGCGGAGAAGCTGTGGATTAAATAAAAAGGATGCAGTTATCGGCAGGGAGACATAAATCCCGTGGCGAAGCAGGGAAGGGAATGTAGAGACCGGAGCGACGGACAGCCTTATATAGGCAGGCAGCCAACAACGTGGGAGGTGTTGGGATGGGGGACCCAATGCCGCCTCACACGGTGAACGAGCTTCAGGCTATGGAGGTATATATGTACGTAAGTAGGATTCAGATAGCGATGGGAACCCGCATACCAAATTTCTTGAAGATGGGCCCATAAGTGACAAAGACTGTTGAAAAGTTCAATATGGCGGCCAACAGTGGCATCATATCACCGGTATAAGTAACAAATTTCAGGGAAGTTGGAGAATTAGTGACGTTGGAAAGTTCAATATGGTGGCTGACAGTGGCGTCATACCACCAAAATAAGTACGTAGTACATTGGTTTCGGTTAGCGCAGGGAAGCCACCTACCAAATTTCGTGAAGCTGGGGCCATGAATGAAAAAGTTCAACATGGTGGACGTTGTTGACCGTTATGACCGTTACGTGTAGAATTTCGAAATGAAACCTGCTTAACTTTTGTAAGTAAGCTGTAAGGAATGAGCTTGCCAAATTTCAGCCTTCTACCTACATGGGAAGTTGGAGAATTAGTGACGTTGGAAAGTTCAATATGGCGGCTGACAGTGGCGTAATACCTCCGAAATAAGTACGTACATCGGTTTGGGTTAGCACAGGGAAGCCGCCTACCAAATTTCGTGAAGATGGGGCCATGAATAAGAAAGTTCAACATGGCGGAAGTTTTTGACCGTTATGACCGTAACGCGTAGAATTTCGAAATGAAACCTGCTTAAGTTTTGTAAGTAAGTTGTAAGGAATGAGCCTGCCAAATTTCAGCCTTCTACCTACACGGGAAGTTTGAGAATTAGTGACGTTGGAAAGTTCAATATGGCGGCCGACAGTGGCATCATACCACCGAAATAAGTACGTACATTGGTTTGGGTTAGCACAGGGAAGCCGCCTACCAAATTTCGTAAAGATGGGGCCATAAATAAGAAAGTTCAACATGGCGGACGTTGTTGACCATTATCGACCGTTATGACTGTTACGTGTAGAATTTCGAAATGAAACCTGCATAACTTTTGTAAGTAAGCTGTAAGGAATAAGCCTGCCAAATTTCAGCCTTCTACCTACACGGGAAGTTGGAGAATTAGTGATGAGTGAGTGAGTGAGTGAGTGAGTGAGTGAGTGAGTGAGTCAGTGAGGGCTTTGCCTTTTATTAGTATAGATATATATATATAATGTGTGTGTGTGTGTATATATATATATATATATATATATATATATATATATATATATATATATATATATTATGAGGGGCCGTTCAGGAAAAAAAAGATTGGTATATATATATATCGGCTCAGATACATTGGTTTAGATATATACATCGGTTCAGATATATACATTGGTTGGGATTTACAGGCAGGCACAACGCGGCCACCCAAGTTTAGCATCTCCCTTTCGCTTCAACACTGTTGCAATTATTATGCATATTTTATACAAGTAGCATATGCCTGTCTGTCGTGTTTTGTTTCGTAAGCCATCTTGGTCTCGATTTCAAAGCACTTTTTCTCCTTTCATTATTTAAAACACACAGATACCCAAATTTGTTTCAGAGTGTTTCATTTTTTTTCCTCTTGGCTGACTGGCAAATATGTCCAGTTTTGTTTTTTTACAGAGCATTGCCCACATCTTGTTTAATGGTGGCTCTCTGGTTAATGTGTAGCTGTGTGTAGAATGGTGGTGGTCTGGTGTAGTTGGGCTTTTTGTGTCTCACAGAAGGGAGAATTTTTTGTGTTTATTTGGCTGAACTAAAAACATCAGAGCACACAAGGTGCTGAACTGCACTGGTGAAGTTTAAACCCTAGCTGCTAAGATATAAGAGTTCATTTCCTACTGCCCCAATGAATATGTCTTCATGAACATTCTAATCTTAGTCTATGTGGTTGTTCCTGACCCCCTAATTACTGAATTATCTGCTCATCAGAACACAACAAACTATATAAGGACATGTGAAGTCAATTAGATTGAGTATTTACTGTGACACAGGATTGTTGCACTTATAGAAAACATTTGATTTACATTGGTCATGCTTGCATAGGATTTGCCTTTTTTTTTGTTGAGTTTCTTTTAAAAATGTACTATACACTGCCATAACCACATAGCATTAAAAAAATGAAACAAAATACAAAACAGCAAACATACTCATTAGCATTCATGAAATGAAAGTGCAGAAGCACTTTAGATAATGGCTTCACAATTTCAGCAATATTTAATTTAAAAGATAAGGTCTGATGACTTCAAAACTATTACAAGTATTTTGAAAAGTCTGCCTTTAACACCAGAATTCCTGAATCCTGTAAAAAAAACTTGTAATCCCAGCCCACCATAAAACTGCATAAAAAAAGCTAACCTTTACAAGCACCATACATTTACACCGGCTGTTATAGACTCAAATGAGATGTATGGATTGTATAATAGTAACAATAAAAGCAGCTCTCTACCCAAAACATTAATTCTGGGAAGCAGCCAGGATTGAACCCTTGACCTGTTAGTTATAAGTCAGCAGTTCTTACCACTGTACCAACAAATCAGTCATAACAATGATATACACTATCCTGATTTGTTTTTCTTTGGTTATACTCTTGAATAAAAGCGCACTTGTTTTGTTATACGTTTAACTTTTGTGAAGTGTTTATTTGATATTTGGACTTCAGTTTTCACACATTATACACAACATGTCAAAATTTTGTCGTTGGTACTATAACATGAAAAAAGTTTCTATTTTAGGTATTTGTTCAACTTTTTTTGCATTTCTCTCATTTTCTGTCATCTTACACTTATCCAGATCGTTGCAGACACAGAATACACATGAAATGCATGTGTTCCAAATAATGATATATTATTTACCCTATGCAACTCAAAGACCTCAAATGCAGATAAAGAAGCCTTGAGCTAGGAGAGCTTTTTGCCCTTTCTGCGGCAGTGGGGGTATGGGACATTAGGCTGCTTGTGCTAATTAACATGTTTACAAAACAAAAGACACTGATGGATAGGTGTGAATGGATTTAAGGTGGGCTGGGATTCCAAGTTTTCTCATAGGCATCAGGAATGCTAATGTTAAAAATGTCTGCCAATCTGGGACATTTGACCATCACATGTTCACACCATATGACAACTTGATATTACAGCCACCTTAGATTCTTTGAAACAAAGGGAGATCACCAGCAAACAAAACAAATATATATAAAGGATAAAAAACAATATCCATCTTTTGTAGACCCTCACAGTGGGCAATAGATTTTATAAAGATAATTGTGACCTTGCAAGTGGCCTTCCTCCGCCTAGGCTTTCATGTTAACAGAGTGGATTCCTGAGCTTCGGGGCATCTTGAGGTGTCCAGATTTGTTTGCATCTGGCATTACCTCCTTAACTCAGGGTATTGAGAGTTATGAACCGACATGGACTAGGGCAAATGAGGACACATTGCAACAATAGGTTGGTGCAAAATGTGCAAAGAATTAAAAAAAAAATCATGCCCAAAACAATGTGCAGTTTCTTCTTTTAAAAAATATATACTCATTTAAATATTCTGATAAAAATGCAGTGCTAAATGGAAGATAAAATCAGACACCAATAAATAGATAAATAAGTACATTCCACACAAGTTAAAATTAGGAAGTTAAAATCAGGTGTTTTTCTTTCACTCTACGCTTCATTTCTCCGCCCCAGATGAG
The DNA here is from genome assembly GCF_016835505.1 of Polypterus senegalus. NCBI lineage: Eukaryota > Metazoa > Chordata > Cladistia > Polypteriformes > Polypteridae > Polypterus > Polypterus senegalus. Next base: position 85,740,293 of record NC_053166.1, on the reverse strand, counting down.
AGCTGAGAGATCGGTAAGTGCAGTCAACCTCTTACAACTGGTCAGCACTGGAATACAGAAGGCCAGCTCCATCATCGCATCATTGGATGACGCAAATGTTAGACCTTCATTTATCTGAGGGAAGGACTCTCTGTTTGCCAAGCGATTTGCTGTGCAATTTCCCCTTATACTGCCCCCATACTCTTCCATTTGCAATCCAGTCCTTATTTCTTAGTGTTGTTCAAGAATTGGCTCTACAATTTGAACTTTGCTTTGTTAAACTGCTGCTTTAAGTTTTTCAAGAGCTTCTGGATTTGTTTATAAATGACCTCGGAAAAAAGTCTAGAACAAATCTAGAATCTAGAAAAATCCTGAAGTACTAGATTTCTGGTTTTCTGGTTTTGAATTTATCTTGTGTCTTTGAACAAAGATGTTTAGATTATCTTTTTTGGGTCTTAGTTAATGATAGGGTTAGTTTTTTTTTTTTAATATTGCCTAATGTTTCCTCCCGTCAATTTCTAAGTTTTTATTAGTGACCAGGGTTCGTTATGACTTCACAATTGTACAAGAACAGATTTTTTTTGTGATCAAAATGTATTGATAAATTAGAAAGAAGGGCGTCAAATATTGATGCAATAATAATTAAGCAGACAGTAAAAGGAAAGATGAAAGAGTAGTAAAGAAAGGCTGCATATCAGAGTAGCCATTCATAATTAGCTGCTTTACCTCCTTATTGTATTTGCACCAAATGTAATCTTTTTTTATAAGCGCAATATTTATTGTAGAAAATACAACATGCTTGCATACCTTCTGACTAAATGAAAACTGCTTACAAAAGACTTTGCTAATAAGTCAAAAAAACTGGAAAATTAAATTACTCCCAGAGAAGCTTTAAACCTGGGAGTAAAATTGATTAAACAATCAGAATTGGGTGAGAATGATATGCACAATTTGATGTAGGCAGTTAAGACTGAGAGATAGACAGTTGATCTTCACAATATTTCTAGAAGGAAAATTAATAGCTATTTTATTGTTCATCCAGCCACCCAATTCCTGATTCCATTAAGACAGTGTCTATTTTAGCATACCCTCTGACAAAACTTCCTGTTCTTCATAGTAAAACTCAATCCTTCTTCCTACCTCTTTCAAAACACCATCCATCTTTTTAGCCTCCAACACCATCTGCATACCACTATCTGACAAAATGGCATCTTACTTCCTGCCTCTGACTTCTGACAAAATCGCTACCCTTCCTCCTAACCTCAAACATAATAACAAGAAAAAAAATGCAAACTGGATGTTTAGGAAGGGGGCCTACTAGCCGTCGATCATTTTTACAATGACAGTAGTTAATCCACCACATATTTTTTACTCCCATCCAATCTTTTGAAAGGAGATACACATCTGCCAATCATTTTTTCAAGCTATAGAACCCTCCTCACATTTACATGATCCAGCTTCATTTTACCTGATAGCATTTAGCTGATATAACCTTATTTATGACTTTGTTTTTGGAAATAATAAATAATTTTAAGTGAAAAATGACGACATTTACCTCCTTGAAGATTAATGCATTGCTGATTTTCCTTTATCTGTCTTTTAAAGTTGGAGCAATACATTGACCATTTTAGAACATTGACACGTTTTTTTCTACTATTTTGTTTGTTTAGTAAAAACTCACTTAACATACCCCCTTTACAAATTTAAGTTATTGCCTCAAATTCTGAAGGGCAATAATTGTGTTCACTACATTAAGCATATCTGCTTAAAGTATGCATTCCCTTTGTTATATTTTAAATCTTGTATGGGATACACTTTCTTTATTGAAATACAGGAACTCTTTCTAAATCATTGCAAACAAAGGATGCATGTTTTTTTACTGAAGCCCAGAAATATACTTGTTTATACTAGTTTAAAATTAGCTGAGCAACTGCTGCTAAACAAAAAACTAGTGCCTGTCCTTTCTGTCATAGCTAAACATTTGCAACCAGACGTCATCAGTTCAGCCATCATACAGTAAAGATGCAAGAAAATTAAATCCATGCAAAAGAACTGCAACTCTTTTTAATTCAATTCTAAGTTTATTTATCAAAAAGGTATATTTAGTTTGTCAGCAGGTATGTAATAACAGACCAGGACATTAAACAATATGCTACGATGAAAACAGAGAACATTTCCCACCATTCAAGATACTGCATTATCTGTTTTATTGTGAGAATTTAACATTCAAGTATGAACTCAGACATGATCAGAGGTGGAATACTGCCAGTAGTATCATGGGAAACCAAATCAATTTGTTAGAAGAAAAGCAAGAAATCAGAGTGGCATTAAATCACAGTGTCAGTGGGCAGAGCAGTCTGTCTGTCGTTTTTTGTTAGACACTACTGACTGGCAGGAAAGAAAAGGAAAAAAAAATAGAAATGAGAAACCTATATTGCAAGGTTCATGGACCTTACTCTGAAAGAAGCAGTCAGTATAAGTATAAAGTAATTTTGAAACTAGTCTGCAAAGTGATAAAATAAAAAAAAAATATTGTATTATTTATTCATCCAAATATGCCTTGCTGTCAAGATGGTTAGCCAGTTCATTTGACAAATTATCCATAAATCCTTTTTCTATATCAGTGTTACTGTAATTAAAGAAAAACAAAAAGAATATACATGATTCACAACAAACATCTGAAAAAGTATAATAGAAACTGTGTTTGTCATTATTAGCCCAGAGCAAATCTGGAACACAACAAAAATGTGTTCTGTCTGTACATTTATAAATGAAGCATATAGCGGTAGTTTTAATTTGTTTAGTTAAAGTATTATTAGAATTAATCATATGTGAGTAAAAAAAATCAATTTAAACCACACATTCATTTATAAACTGTTATACCAAGTGCTCAGTTTCAATTCAGTTAAATTCATTCTTATGTTGAACAGGCTCAGAGTGTTTAATTCATTTTTAAATATTCTTTTATTTTTTTTAACCAGTTTTGTCCAATACAGGGCCATGGAGGAGCCACAGTGTCTGTCTGCCCCATCAAGCACAAGCCCAGTTAGTCCATCTCTCATACACAGGCAATCACCTTTGTGCTGTGGAAGCTTGAGATTCAAGAAAAGACACATATTAACACAGATCTGAATCTAGTAACTGTGAAACACTGGAGCTAATCAGTTTACCACTGCAACTGCCATTTACAGTACATATCATGACATGCTCAAACCAATTCAGGGTCAGCAGCAAATGAATGACAGGGCACCAATCCCTTGCAGGATCCTCTTATGAACGCACCCACTCTCACAAAGAAGTCACTTAGAATTGTCAATTAACCTAACCTACACACTACAGTATAGTTACTGGGGATCTGGGAGGAAACCTACACAGATACGGTGAGATGTACAAACTCCACATAGACAAAATCCATGATACTAGATCCATGAAGTGGCAGTACTACCCACTGTGCCACCAAACTATCCCCTCCCATTTACAGATATAATAAAGTTCAATACAGGGTGGTCCAGATCTAATTATGTAATTTTCATTACACTATAACTTATTAAGTTTATTACATAGAGAATTCACAACTGAATGGAGGACATTACATGGAAAATCAGTGAATTAATTCAATGTAAGTCCATTTTTGTTTATTACAAAATATTTCGAACAATTATTTTGTCTTGCATGGTTTTCCTGCATTGCATTAAAAGTTGCATAATTATATCTGGACCGCCCTATACATAAATGCCATACAGAAACTTCATTCCAAAAATAAGAAAACTACTGGCTTTTATTTAAATGCATTTGTTAAGGAAATGCTTTTATATTAAGATTTTTTTCTCAAAAAATACAGATGTCACACTTGTTTACTTTGTGCGACTATACCCCCTTAACCTTTCCATTAATTCTTTAAGGCTAAAGACAATATTATTGCTACACCCTGAAGTCTACGATAGTTGGCTTTAATGTCACAAAGTATTGGTAAAAGGTTGCAAGCAATGCCAAATCAATTCTGGTATTTCTATCTACAGAAAGAAAGTGTGGTATGCACACAGATGCCCAATGTGGTTTAAAGAGCACATGTTAAAAAAACAAATGTATAGAATTATATTACTACACCTAGACAATAAATTTTAAGCACATTAGCATAACACTCGTCACTGCCACTGCATTCTTATATATAGCATATATGGATTTTCAGATAGTCAAATTATTTACATATTAAGTCAAATTTGACATACTAGTGTCTACAAGCACTTTTTTCCAGCACATTAACATCAGTAAAACCTTCACTCTTAAGGATTATATTACATTTTAATACAAGCCTAGAGGGTATACTTATATTTGATTATCTTCCTGCCCATGGAGATGTCAAAAAGCCTACATTAATTGTTTTGAGTTCCAAATTCAGTTTTATTAAATTACATCCAGGAAGATCATTAATTTTATGATTAACAAATGGAAAATAGCTGTAGTTCTTACTTTATGACCTGTTGCAAGCCAGATATGCCAGAAAACAATTTTTGCCTAATTGTCTCAAATTTCAAAGAGAGGTTAAACATATTTTAAGCAGTGATCCAACAAAACTTTTTTTTTTTTTTTAAGCCATTGGTAAACAAAAAAAAAATAAATAAAAAACACATCTTACTTTCCAAAATTAAAATATACGGCAATGTGTAACAGTAATCCTGGCAAAAGATAAGTATATGCTTTCATAAATTAGTCCTCTCTCTCGCCCTATCTCTATATATATATACAGTGTGAATGTATACAGTAATCCAGCTCTTCCATGAAGGCACATCCATAACATTTCGTCACAAGAAGGTTTGCTCTGTCTCCCAGCACAGTCTCCTGAAAGCTGAGAGGGTTAAATGGCACAGGACCACCCTAATTTTAATACCTTTATACCTTTATGACAGGATGGATGCCGTTTTTAAATTTCAGTTTTTCTTGTCCCAACATCAGTCATACTGACTGGCAAATTTGACACAATGTAATTTAATGAATGAGATTTATGTGATATTGGTAGAGACAAAAGAAAAGAAAAGAGCTTTATGCTTCTAGGATAGGCTTCAGCTTCCCTGTGAGTCTGCCTCTGCTCAGGATAAAGTGGGTTTAGAAATTGGATTAATGCATGGATAAATACACAAATAAATAAATAAAATGAAAAAAAAATCATGGACATTGCAGTTTTTATACACAGCCCTGCTGGATGGCATGGGGGCCACTAGGAGACGCTGCAGGAGGGAACAACGGTGGTGAAGAAAAGGACTTTTTACCTGACCCGGAAGTGAGTCATGGACAGTGGTTCAAGGGAGCGATAGCGACCCCTATCTGTCACAATATATATATATATATATATATATATATATATATATATATATAGTGAAATGTGACCAAAAATCAATAATAACAACATAAAATGCAAGTATAAATAATTCCTTATTTCTTTATGTCAGTTAGTCATTTTCAAACCCGCTCATTCCTAAATAAGGTCGAGGGAGTCTACTGAAGCCTGTCCTAGCCAGTGTAGGGCCCCAGTCCATCGCAGGGCGAACGTAAACACACATAATTTAGTACAGCCAAAGCATATAACCTGCTTTTCTTTGGACCCTGGAGGAAACCCCAAAAGACACGGGGAGAACTTGCAAACTCCCATATTTAATGTTGTTATGTATTTATTGTCATTTACTTTGCTTAAATATTTTTGTCCTAAACATGCCACCATTATAAGGGCGTAACATTTTCTGCACCCAGTCGTTAATCCAACTCAGTGCTTCCACATCAAAATCATGAGCATTAAAAAAACTCACTTAACAGCAGTGCCTTCATGAGAGGGCTGCTTCAGAAATGTATATTGTGCAAAGCCCCCGATCATTATGTCTGTTTCATATACATTGATATCCTCCAGCGGGGCTTGTGGTGGTGGTGTCATAATTCTGTTCCTCCTACCCCAACCCCAAATCTATGATCAAGAGTGCCAAAATCCGTAAGTCGGGAGCCTTCCGCAACATCTTGGTTTCCTATATACGTATAACAAACATCAGGGGCCTCATGTATAAACGGTGCGTACGCACAAAAATGTTGCGTAAGCCCGTTTCCACGCACAAATTGCGATGTATAAAACCTAAACTTGCCGTAAAGCCACGCTCATTTTCATGGTAGCTCCAAACCTGGCGTACACAAGTTCTTCGCTCAGTTTTGCAAACTGGCGCCACCCAGTATCAAAGCATATATATATAAATACACTGAAATTAACTGCATATTTTTTATTAGTTTAATGCATCTGATTGTAATTAACCTGTAACAATATAATGGTCCACAGAATGGTCAAACTATTCCAAATACCATACCTGCTTTAGCATTGTTACTCTCACTGCACCTTCTTCTTCTTCTTTCAGCTGCTCCCATTAGGGGTTGCCACAGCGGATCATCTTTTTCCATATTACTCTCACTGCACCACTCGGAGTATTTATTTCACTGTATCTGAGTGTGGAATCACAGCTCTACAGCAGCTGATTGGGAAGAGAAATCAGTATACAGCATCAAGCATATGCTGCTTCAGCCATGCTGCCTATTTGAACTGCTCTCATACGGCAAACACTTCAAAGCCTTTTCCTTTATGGACCTCGTGGTTCAGAAACAGTTTCATCCCAAGAACTATAAACGCACTCAATCAGTCCATCAAGTGCTCCTTTTAGAACTGTTTGTACTTATTAATACAATTACCGCACTGTAAACTTGCACTACAGTTATAATATTGCAAAACTGAGCCACTTTATAAAGCGCGTATTTACATATGATGACAATATCATTTTTAAGATGAAATGCAGCTAAATATGTTTATTATATTATACAGATAAAACTTTACCTTCATTTAAATAATCTGTATTGTTAATAATTAAACATGTGAGGACACGGTGCTGCAGCGCTAGCAAGGAGCTGGTGCTCCATTCGCGGATTGTTCCTGCCTTGCACTGTATTTTTGCTGCCACTGGCATGACCCTGGATGGATAGATGGATAGAATAATTAAACATGTACTACAAAGATATTTCAATGTTTCTTAAAAGTGTTGAAGAATCAGCGTTCTAAGCTTACAGATGGCTTCACGTCTATTACAGAGCTGATTATGAGTAGATTGGGTATTTGGAGAAAGAAAAGTAAGAACAGAAATTGGGGGTTAGTACGTTTGAAAGAGACAGTACTGCACGGCACAGCAAGCATCTTGCGTGAGACATGAACAATCACTGTGCCATCGTGTTCCCATGTTTAATAACATGTTTTAACTCCTATCATCATGAAAATGATATTACGTATATATCTCAGTATTTTAATTATTCAGAAAGCTGTAATATCACAAATGTAATGGATTCTGTGTCCTGTCGGAGGAAGAGAAAGCCCATTTAAGAAGCACGTAGTGATTCACACACATAGAGCACATAAAAGATCAAATACAAAACAAAGCATTTAACGTGCTACTTCAGTTACGATGGGATTAGAGAAACTAGTGAATTAAATGATTTTAAGATGTTATAAGGAGAAGTTTATGATGTTATAATTTAATGAGAAAATAAACTACGTGATTAAAGTGGAAATTTAGATATTAAAGTTGACATTTCGTGCTTTTTTCCCCACTGTGTGTCTTTTTTTTTCTTTGTACCCTAATAAGCTTTCATATGACACTCAGACGGTGGGCTACGACTCGCCTTTTCATGGCAACTTTGATATCTGACAACTTCTTTTTTATTTTGGGCACTGTGCAACTTTGTGAAGTTTCTCCGACAGTCTATGTCACTCGATCAACATCGTTTTGTTCTTCTATTTTTCCCCGTGCTTTTGCCATTGTCTTTTCACAGAAGGCTGAGCTTAAGGGCTTCTTATATTGATTTGCATATTTAAAGAGCCGTAATTCTGGGAGGAGTTGGGGCAGGACAGCAGGCGTGTGCACGTGCGTTACTTTTCACGCTGACAGGGATTTATGTAACGGAAGAATGTGGAAGTTGGCGTTCGCACAGATTTATGCATCTGGATTTTTTTGTGTGTACGAACATTTCCGCTTTTGTCCATACGCCATGTTATAGTGTGAATTCCACGCATACCGTTTTGCATGAGGCCCCTGGGCACTCGGCTAAGACGTTATGTGAAGTACTGTCTCGAGCTTTCTACCTTTGTGGCACATGCATAGTAACAAAAATCGATTGTTTCTTCCTCAATAGCAAATATCTTGTGCATCTAATGACATATTTTGACACTTTGTTCAGGCCTGAGAATTGTACTCGTAAGTTTCAGAAGCAAGAGTAACTTTCAGAAGTAACTTTCAGGAGTGCAAGCTTAATTGACATATGTGAAATGTATATTTGACTTACATTATTACGAGTTATTACAAAAGTTACCTTGTAATAATGGCAAAAGCACAACTCAATTCTTATCTCTTCTTATGTTTCTCCAGTCCTCCCATGCGAGCTCTGTCTGTCTTTAACAAACATCTCCCCCTCGTCTAGTTGAGGCAGTGTGGCTCCTTTTATGAAAGACCCAGGAGTTCTTCTGGAGCCAGGGCACTGCCCATAGGAAAAACATCTAAGTCAGGTAGAAGCCCTGCAAAGTAGAGATCATGGATCCCTCCAACATCCCCTGGCAGCACCTAGGAAACCCCACAAGGCTATGCCATGGGCCTACAGCTCCCTGTATGCCCTATAGTTATCCTAACCCTGGGATGTTGCCATCTATTTGGGGAAGTAAATAGTCCAAATATTTTATCTCAGGTAAGCAATAAGGACCCATCCAGACAGAGACGTCAGCCCATGTTTTCTGTCCATTAATATATAGAGTGCATACAAGTGGAGTGCATTTGTATGTTAGGAAAAGAAAGATAACTGTGCAATGTAAAACAAAGATAATGTGCTGAAAGTACCATTAAAAACTTCAAGGACAGTAATATTGAATACTATTATGCAGAAAGCTTATATTTACTGGTGCATTATTTTATGTAGAAACAGGATACATATACAATTCTAGCATTTCCCTCTGAGTCATGGATTCAGTTTATAAGTTTATTATTAATGTCTGCGCTTTCTATGGCACATTCTGAAAAGATCTATTTACCTGTATATATCAGCACTACAACTCACTGTGTGTAACACAGAATGCACAGACGGTTTCACTAAGGGGTACTATCACCTTCATCACAACTTAACTGGATTTACAAGGTAAACCATAGTTTCCTAAAATCTTTAAAAAAATATATACTTACAAAGCAGTGAATGCCAAAAAAAATTAAACATGAAGTGAATTAGGTGGCAGTTTACTTTTCAACCTGTATTGACTTACATAGTCTTGTAACGTGAAGTTTTTAATAACAATTTTGAACAAGCTGAATGCTTATCAATACACATGCAGTAAATGATTACAGGAGAAACTTATTTCCTCTGCTATAACCAACCTGCAGTAAAGGAAACCTGACATTTCACCATATCAGTGGTTAGCTTAAGCAGCCACACTGCTTAAAAATGGATTAAATTGCTCAGCGTAAGACACTCATTAGTAATTAAAACAAATAAATAAGTATGGTAGAGTATAGACATGTTTTGCAATATTGAAGTCTGAAGCGGTGATGCTGCTCGTGACAACGTTTTCCTACTTGTGATAGCAGTTCTGTAAATACATCACATGGTTACAGCCAGGTCATCTGAATTGGCATCCTAGTCAAAAAAGACATCTAAAAACTTCAGTGACTTGCATCGTAACAGCTTTGATTCTAGAATTTCTGACGACTCACAACATAAATGCAGATCTTAATCAGCCATCACTGAATCTATTTTCAGAATCTGCATTATCTAAAAGAAATTTTTAGGGAGCTGGATCTAATACTTGATAATAAAATAAAAATATGACAACTCATTTTTGGATGGGAAGCTACCTGTCTTGGGACACCATGATGCATACGTAGATGTCAAAGACAGGTAATCTATAATATTATTTTGTGCTTATCTGTATACTGGCAAAGAACTAAAAATATCAAAAAATGTCAGGTTTTTCTTGTTATCAGTGAGGTATCATTTTTGGAGGTAATAGAAGTTTTCACGCATCTTTGCTGAAGCAGAAACATGACTGAAGATTTGCATTTCATTATTTTCTGCCTTTTACTTGAAACAAAGATGTTTTTTGATTGATTTTAATCAAAAGTATACTGTATGTATTACAGATTAAATGTTAGTATAGTTTTGTTTCAACACTCAAATAATGAAATGGAATAAAAATGTTACAACTCAATATTGAGGTTTACATCACACTATTAGGTACCAAAGAGGCAGGGATCGCTATAACAGAATAGCATTACAAAATGAGGAATAGAAATAGAGCAATGGTAAATTTTTTTGCAATATACACATAGTAAGAAGTCAAGCAAAACAACACCTTTTATCAGCTAACTAAAAAGATAACAATATGGAAGCTTTCGAGGCAACTCAGGCCCCTTCTTCAGGCAAGATTTTGCTTGACTTCTCATTACATCCTGTGAAAGAAGCCTGGACACAGACAGACACTGAGACAGCTAGATGTTCAAAACACAAGCTATTTATTTTCACCTTCTTTTTAGCACAACACAATGCACAAATCAGCCACAAATTACTCAGCTCAGTCTTTTCTTTGCCTTTTCCTTCTATAGTCTTCACTTCTCTCTCGCAAGCTCTGTCCTCTACCACACAACTCCGGCTCCCCAAATGGAGTGAGGCAGCCCCTTTTATGTTGCACCGGATGTGCTCCAGGTGCGCCCTGATGAACTTCCTGCAGCACTTCCTGGTGTGGCAGAAGTGCTGCATGGGCACCCGGAAGCACTCCAGCTGCAATTGATTCCTCTTCTGGCAGCACTGCCAGGTGTGGTGGAAATGCTGCCATCCAGGGCTGCGGGATCTTCCACACACCCCCTAGTGGTGGCCACAGACCCCAACAGGGCTGAGCCTCCCATCTCCTCATCTGTGGCCCTGATGTAATCCAGGGGGGCTGCTCTCTTGCACCCCAGGGAAGATACTGCCCCTCTCCTGGTCCTTCCTTTCTGCGGGAGTTCCGGTGGGGCAAGGACTTGGTCGTCTGCCACAATCCATAATGGCTGACGTGGTACAATACCCTAGTATTGCAATATACACGTAAGATAGGATGACTGAAAATCTTATAGCAGACCACATGGTGATGTTCATTCAGCACCCCAGCACTGACTCTCTCTTAGGCTCCTTTGGCCTAAAAATGAATATTCAAGCTATAAATTTCCATACTGTACCTTCTGCAGAATAAATATTTATATGCTCCATTTAGACTCATTTTAGCAGTTACTTTATTTTCCAACATGTGTTATTGCATTGGGTCCTAAATTATTTTCAGTAGAAATTGCTTTTGTCTTCACATTAATTATTTATTGAGCTTGAATTTATTTTCTATTCAGATATATTGACTTTTTTCTTAATAATATGGCATGGCAAGGGTAAATAGATATTTTTTTGTTAGCATTCTTGTGGTAGCTGTGCCATGACTAGTGAACCATGACTTAATCTTACAACGCCAGGCAACTAAGTAAGGGCTTCATGACATTTTCTTGCCTAATTCCAAATAGGATCAATACTGCTAATTAGTACAGTACAGCAGATTGATCCAGTTGTCATAGTAAAGAGACTTGTGTTCTATGAATACAGGAAAGGAGACAAACAATGTAAGGGTATGTTGGAGGGAAAGCGTCTCAGAGCTGATTACAAATTGATTAATCCACTTTAGGCAGTGCATTAATTTGCTGATAGTGCAGGCTAATGGTGAAGACATTTGGACTTAAAACTAAAATCATATCAGTTCAGTTTCCACTACTCATACTGGGTAACCCTGATCATATTGGCTAACTTAACTGGGCTTGAACTGTAGCAATACACGTTTTAACATTTAAGTAATCGGGCCTGCATTTGTAAAGCACTTTGGGATGGTGTTCATAATGGGAAGGTGCTTTATTAACTATTCAGAGACAAATTGATTAGTATAGCAAATAAATGAGAGTTTCAATCTGCCATATTTCAAAATTGCCTAATTTATCAGGTTCAAAAATGAGTATTTAGTAGATCCACTATATACCATTAGAAAATGTTTCTGTGACACTTGAATTTTACAAGACATTATTTGCCAGGCAGATAATGTAGTACATATACCAAAATGAAAATAAACATGTATTCAGATTATTTGCATAGCATACTTTGCAAAAACAAACTGAATTATTTTCATATTCAGACCATTACATTTTTAGCAAATGTACATATTATATAAAATTTGTTGCCAAGGGCAGATGCTAGCACACTATCAGTATTGTTACTGCAGTAAAATGTAAGCAAGTTGCCTCCGGTGAGCTGTGCACCCTTCACACCTCACAATGTTAGTCAGATGTTCCATGCTTGATTCGTTTCTAGCATGTCATTGGCTAAAGAGAAGGACAAAGCTCTGAGGTGTTCTTTTTGTCTTTCCTTTCAGAATGTCCACCTTCATTAAACTGCATTGATTTTATCTTTGTATTCTGCTAAAAAAAGGTTATTGAAAAAAGCAAAAGGTGACATTGCTTGATTCCTGATAAAGGTTATTGCACATGGGAAGGGATTATTTCTTGACACATATCCCATTCAGGTACCAGCTAAACAATGCATGTTGCACAGCTTTTTTCTTCTTTTCCTGTCTATCAAGAGTATGTGTTGAATAAAGATCACCCAGTCAATAGTGTGTATTTATTTTTGATGTCCTGCAAGTCTGTTACTCGGTGCTTTTAGATTGCTGCCACTACACTGAAAATTTTAACAAATTAAAATTTACTGTGATCTAAAATGTAATTAAAAATGAAAAAGTATTAATCTGTTTTTTCCAATATTAATATTTTTTTCAAATACGTAACTCATTATTTCTATGGATTTATATTTACTAGTTTAACAACTTTAAAAATGTATTCCTGGAACCAAATATTTCCTCCAGTGTTCAGTGTTTGTGTGCCTAGTTTCACCATACCTTCTTGCCTTCCACTTACAGAGGTAGAAATTAGTTAGAATGTAGCATGTGACACTGCATCTGTGACAAAGTGGTATGTGATAAGTGGTGTATTCTGATATATCAGCTTTGGCATCACTATTGCTATTATAGTTATTACTTGGTTCACTGTAGCTCATCTTTTATTCTACACACATTGTGTTTGCCTCAATTGAGTTCATTCATACAGTGTAAATGGCCTGTTTTTGATCTTAGGACTTACTTTACCTTGGTATATTTTTTATCTTTTATTGAATTTATTAGAAGCATATAACATTTCATATAATCAAGTCAAACTTAACAAACCTAACTTCAATTCAGGCCCCACCCATGAGAAAGAGAGGAAGGCCAAAAGCCAGAGTAAAACTTGGAGAGAAGAGGGAAAGAAGTCCTCCCCAATATAAATGATTATTGTAAAATGTTATTGATTAGCTCCTGCCAGGTTTTAAAAAAGTTTTGAACAGATCCTGTAAGTGAGAATTAGATTTTTTCCAATTTCAAATAGTATATAGCATCAGTTACCCACTGACTAAAATGAGGTGAGCTAGGATTCTTCCAATTGAGCAAGATAAGTCTACGTGCCAATAGTGAAATAAAGGCAATTACAGTTTGTCCTTCTTCAATTTAAGCCTATCTGGTAGTATACCAAACACAGCTATTAATGGAAATTAATTGACACCAAGGCTGTCTGATAGGCATTTAAAAAGTTTGTCCAGAATGATGTTAATTTGGTACACATCCAAAACATGTGGCCTAGTAAGGCTGGAGCTTGATTGCAATGTTAGCAGGTTAGATCTTGCCTTCGACATATGTTGAACAATTTTAAATGAGACAGATGTGCTCCATAAAAGACTTTAAGTTGAATGATTGAATGCTTTGCGCATATGGAGCTCGAGCGAATTCTGTCCGTGGCTGTCTTTCACTCCTTTTCTGAATTGTTAAGTGAGAGATCCTTTTCCCACTGTAATCTGGGATATTTAAAAGGAAGGGGCTTTAAAATGATTTAATATCAATATTTCTTCTGGAATAGAAATAGGTGTAAGGTGAGGAAAATTTCGTTTAGCAAAGTTTCTAATTTGGAGATAGTGGAAAAAAATTATGTTGATGGGGAGCTAATTTTGGAGTGTAATTGTTTGTAGGATGAAAATCCATTATTTATATACAAATCTCTAAATTATTTAATTCCATATGTTTTCCTAACATTAAAAACTATGTAAATTTGAGAGGGTGGAAAAAGGTTGTTATCATGTAGAAATGCCACAGATAAAACATTCTGCAACTTGAAGTGCTTCTTGCATTGGTTCCATATTCTGAGTGAATGAAGAACAATTGGGTTGTTATTTTATTGACAATACCTTGTGTTTACTGTTGTACGAAGCAAGGAATATAATGAAGTTCCACAGGATTTCATTTCTGTTGCAGACCAAGTTAGTGTGCGTTCATCTGTTTCTATCAATGTCCAGGTTTTTATAGCTTGTATATTTGCCACCCAGTAATAAAACTGAAAATTAGGTTGAGTCATGTGATTTATGTCGTTGTGCGGTCTCCCTTGGATGTGTGGATATTTTTCGAATTCCAAATAAGTTATGATTGAATCTAATTTCTTAAAAAAATTGTTAATGTATATGGGGATGTTTTGAAATAGAAACAGAAGGTTAGGGAGGATATTCATCTTGACAATGTTAATTCTCCCTGCTAAAGTAAGATGGAGAGTAGATCATCTATGCACGTCTTGTTTAAGATTTTCCAAGCAGACAATACAATTTGGTTAAAAAAGAGCTTTATATTTACTTGTGATGTTTACCCCTAGGTTTTTAAAAAGATCTGCAATGATAAAAGGGAAGGTGTTCAATCTAATGTTGTTTCCTAGAGAATTCACTGGAAAAAGCACACTTTTCTTCAAATTAATTTTGAGTCCAGACATCTTTTGAAATTCCCCTAGTGCGGTAAGGGCTGAAGGCACAGAATTTTGTGGGTCTGATATATACATTACAATATCATCTGCATATAGTGCCTTGCCTCACTGCCATAAAGGTATTTTTTGACATAAAATACTCTAAATCACTCTTTATAATAATTTTACTGAAATAAACCCTGTGCTCCTGGTTACAGTTGTATGTACAGTATATTAGCGAAAGCATATTAGCTACTGTTTGCCTGCACTTTGATTTGTTTTAAAACTTAAAGGAAATAAAACTTGTGCCAAAATAAAATTTTAACACTATGTTTTAGGGGTGGCGTAGTGGTAAAGTGATAGCGCTGCCTCGCAGTATGAAGACTATCGTTCATGTCCTCTCTGTGTGGAGTTTGCATGTTCTCCCCATGTCTACATGGGTTAGTTCTGGGTTTTGCGGTTTCATTCCAAATTTCAAAGACTTGCATGTTAGGTGATTTGTGACACTAAATTCACTTGTGTGTGTCTTTATGTTTGCCCTGCGATTGACTGGCACCCTGTCCTGGCTAGGGTTTGTTCCTGCTGTGTGCACTATGCTAGCTGAAATAGACTCCAGCCCCACAAATCCCCCTCCACATCCCTGGTCTAGATTAAGTGGGCTACAAAATGACCTGACAATCTTTTTTATACACAATTTTAGCAATGCATGGTAACTAGTTATTCATCCATTCATTTTTTAACCAAACTTTAGCAAAAGAGAAGCAGGCTGTTCTACTGTAACAGCATTAGTTGGATGACACAGTCAGAAGGAGTCCAGTAGCACTGGACATAAGGCAGAACTCATCAGAGGCTGAACTGGGAATCAAACCCAGTACCCTGACACTGAGATCAGTGGTATTATCCCCTTCTCAGCCATGCCCTTTTAATACTAATTTCAAAAGTTAAACAAATAATAACTTCCCAGTGTCGTTTTTGATAGTGTAAGTCAAGAAACTTGTGCAATATAAAACTTCAAACTGGCTAAGATTATGTATATACACAGATGAAATCGTCTTCCATTTACAGTCTGATAATGCAATAGAATGGTCATGTTTCCAAAGCTGTTACAGATTATGATTATATATGTGCTCTGATCTGAAAACACTAGTATAGGTTTTGAGTATGTTGGTGTTATGGAGTAATGCCATATTTATGTGTCTTATAAAGTATTTGCTTCTGAGTAAAAGAAACTAAAATGCCTAAGAGTAATGTTGAGATAGAATCATTAGAATCATTGCATTATGGTATAGTTTTCATTTTAAGAAATCTTAATAGTTTCTCTTTTCTGTCTTTCTGCAAGGTCAGCTTGTACTTATTTTACAATCTTTTTTTTTTACCAGACAGGACTGGTTTTTACATTTATTATATTTACTTGTATTGAAGGATACTTCTTATCTTGCATACAGCCTTGTCTCAATTTTTTACTACTATTATTTAATGCTTTGCGAAAACTGCTTTGATCGGAATCCACATTTGACTTTTGGTGCTCTCCACATCTGTTTTATATTTGTTTGTTTTGTTTTATTTATTTGTGTATCAATCTGCTGATCCTTTCATGCTTATTCCATGACAGATCTGCATTAAAGCTACAAAGCAAAGTTTCCATGGTACAAAGTGGGATGATTAGGGAAGTTAGTCAGGTTTATTTTTGTAAAATCTCTGACATATTTGTAATGGAAGTTTTGAAGAAAGTTGTATTTCAGGCAACATTTCTTGAAAGATGAAACATATCATTAAAATGTAAGATCTCAATATCATGCTTATTCCCTACATTAACTAATGTACTGTATACTTTGTGGATGTTTGTAATATATGGCTATTTTGTAAGGTTGTAAGAATGCAGTTGAAAGTAACATAGATCAGAACATTTTGATGAGAACAAACTATTTTCCCAACATAACTCATTAATCCCTGTTCAAATATGAAACAGTTGAGTTTTGAAGCTTCATGTGTACTGCTAAGAAAAACAGTGTTTGGTGGTTTATAATACACACCTCTGATTCTTGCTTGGCACGAAAAGAGACCTGGGTTTGCATCCCAGGTTCTCTCTGTGTGGAGTTTATATGTTCTGGTCATGTCTGGGTGCTCTGGTTTTCTCCCACTGTCTAAAGACATGTAGCTTAGTTGAATTGGCGATGCTAAATTGGCCCAAGTGTGTGTGTCTGTTTGTATACCCTGCAATGGACTGGCACTCTGTTCCATGTTTGTTCCTGCCTTACACCCATTGCTAGCTGGGTTAGGCTCTGGCACCCCCCACGACCCTGGTCTGGATGGAGCAGGATAGAAAATGACAAGATATCTCTATTTTTTTTTTGTGAGAAGATTAACTTTCATTTAGCCAGCCTCTCCAGCCTCTAGATGACAGTCATTTTAATAGTTGGAATCCATTGTATTCATTCTTTTCATAACTTTGAACATTTCTATCGTAACTCAAGCTCCATTTGCTTAAACTTTAAAAAATTGACTCCTTCCATCCTATGACTAATTCTCTGCAGTCCTGGACTGAGTCCAGTTACTCTTCTCCAGATTTTGCGTTACATCTTTTTTTTTTTCATAGACACCAGTACTAGACATACAATATCACTAGCGCATTGCACTAAAATAAGGTTCCTTGAATTACTTTTAACATATTGATTGTGCTATGTACACCCACTTCCTAATAGACTTCTTAATTGCTTCTGTACACTGTCTGGAGATGTGGACAGGAATGAGTCCAACACAACTACCTAAGTCTTTCGTATAAGGTGTACTTTGACGTTGCACATCTCCCACTGTGTATTCAAATCTAACATGTTTATTTCCATATGAAATACCTTAGATGTATTTACATCAAATTTAATTAGCCAAAGTCTGAATTCTGTCAGGGTCCATCTGTAATGATCCTGCCTGCTCTGTGCTGTCCACCATTCTGCACAGTTTAATGTTGTCAGCAAACTTAGTAGGTTTTTGATTATATTTTTATATTAATTTAATTTAATTGAAGGATACCACTTTTGACATCACCTCTTACACCCTTCTACACAATGAGCCTTGAACACCTATGTCTTTAAATTTAACCACTAGATTCTCATGTGGTACCTTACCAAATATTTTTGAAAATAAAAATAATCAAGCATAGTTTTATATTTATATACAGCATATAAATCTAGTTCATTTCTTTTTTTCTTTCTAATATGTACTTCTAATATTAAATGAACAATTCTAATATAATATAGTTTGGTTACTTGCCTTTATGCCAGTAATTTTATAATTATCTTTAATATTTTTAGTATTATCACTGTTGATTACCTTACAGGAGCTTTTAAACCTGGTCAATCTTAAAGTCCAATTTAAATTTTCCCAACTTTAAGCAGTCCTTGACTAACCTTTGCATATTCACTCCCAACACATCAAAGCCCTTTCTAGTTCAAGTTTTACAGGTCCCGTCTGTTCCAAAATGTTCCTTAATGTCTCATGAATGTATAACCTTCTATAATACACCCAAATTTAAGCCATTTGACAGGGAGACTTGTAGGCTGTGTTGCCTTCCTTGGGCACGTGTGGGAGACATCCTGGGTGGTAGGGTCCTGGTTAGAGCTGGGGTGAGTTGAGTTGTCATTGTTCACATTGGAACACATAACACAGACAAAGATAGGGTGGAACATCTTTAAGATGAGTTCATAGAACTACAGTAGATGGTAAGACGAAGAGAAGTACTGGCCAAAGTTTTCTTCTCTTGATGAAAAATATTACAAGTGACTGTTTAGGTTAAACTGAATTCTCTTTCTGTCTGTCTCCCTCCCTTATAATGCACTGGTACGAGCAAAACCTTTCAGAGAATCACAACTGTCAACATGCTGAATATATGAATGAAACTTAAAATGGGATAGTGTCAGTCAAAAGTCAAACAGTATTATGAGTTTCGTTTCTGCACAATTTACAGGTGCATGAATGATTATATCTCACTGTGAGAAGCTATTATCATTATTATGAATCACATTGATTACACATGATATGATTTAGCAATATTAATTTGTATTTTGCCTTCAGCATTGAGTGTTTGATGTTTATGTTGAGATATCATTTAATACTGCTCTTTGATGGTTGTACTGTTCAACAATATGTTGAAAGATCTTCAAGTGATTTTTGTAATGACATTATTTGGCTGACATTTTTCCATTGTGAAATGCAGTCTCTCCTCCTCACTCTCTAGCATAACTAATCTTCCACGGCTCCTTCCATGCAACTTGAATAATCTTTTTTTCTGATACCTCCCTGTCAAAATATTTGTTCCACACCATTCGCCTGTGGTCAGAGGTAACATCATTTGCATTCACTCTCCCTAGCTGCCCAGAGTTGATCCAAGCCAGGATTCTACCCAAATAGCTGACGGTCACATACTAAGGCCAAAGGATTTAAACAAGGGAGCAGATCTTTAAGTGCTTGATCATCTCTATTTCTGAAACACACACACACCCTCAGGATGGCTCTGCCTTTCCTGACAGCATCTCTCTCTCAAGTCCTCTTGGCTACACCAGACGTTTCACACCAAAAACACCACTAAGCAGTATTAACAAGACGCAGTGGGGACTCTTTAACATGTGAGATCACTTACTTCAAGGCAGCATTATTGATTAACATGTAGTTAACATTAATGTGGGCATATTGTGCATGCATCAGCTGAAAATTTCAGTTGCAAATAGCTTGTGGCATATTGTTAACGATATAAATAAAAGAAAATGGCAAGTCTGATCTGTAATTGTGAGGACGGATTCCAAGGATAAGATGTTGGACCAGAAATTATTATTAAGCTGACAAAAACAAAGAAATGCAATTCTGTTTAAAGACATTAAAATCAAGTCACCTTCTTTTCTCTTTACAAGATAATCCATGTAATAGTATGGCTTATCAATTCATTTTCCAAAAAATGAAACTAAGTAGCCTGCATTACTTTCATGCATCCATCCATTTTCTAACTCCTTATCCAGTTCAGGGTAATTGGAAGTCATAGTATTGCATGCAATGCAAGACCCACCCCAGGGCTATATATATATAACTTACAAAATGTAAGCATGCGATATTGTACTCTGCTATCTCAACTACATATATGATTAGTGGTTTGGGAATTACCAAAGCCTGATACATAAGCACAATAAAATAACAAACATAAGATGATAAGACGGAAATTACTAATGAAATACAAATTCACTTGTCACTTTCTGTAAAAGATTTCTTTAGTGGAAACAAACAAAATTACTTTTACATTGTTACTCTATTTCTTCACAAAATCATCATAATGAATTAAATATAATTTCTCAGTGGAATGTTACAATTCTACAGTCATAGGTGTTATCTGAAAATGCAACATTTTTTCAGCACAATCATTAAATATTGTATGTGCTCCTATAAATAGTGAAAGGTAGAGGGAGTCATTTATTTCTATTCTGGGTGACATTTTAACCTATAATTATTATGTGTTTTTTAAATGATTTCTTATTTTCTGTGAAGCAACAGATCTACATACTGTACTTCTACATCCAAAGACTATTCGGATGACTAGACCTGTCAGACAAAATTGGGATTTTTGTGTCTGCTTAAGAGACCAAGTCTACTTCATCACTTCATCTTTATTTTGTCCCCATTTTTTTTTCTTCTATGGTGACTATTGCTTGGAATTAAAAGGACACATGTGATGCCTTACTACTAGTTATCTGCTGTCTTGATGATGCTTTGATTTGCTGTTATGGTTCCTATTGCCTCTGTGATCTTCTTGCCCATACACTGACCTTACACAACATAAGATGGTCTTGTCTCACATTGCTGTTCAAAGTTTTTTTTTATTTACCCCAGGGGCTTTAATAGCCTTATAGGGATTACACACAGTTTGTTTCTGCCCAAGAAGCTTCCTTAGAGTTGCAGTGGGATCGACCCTTTGACTGACGGTTGTTAGTTAGACAAAAACATCTGCACAGCAGTTCAAGCTTCTCTTTCTGACCATATCTTTTATTTGGAGGTAACCCTGTTCCTGGACATAATTTTCCAGACTAGGGACAGTTATTCCCAAGTGTTGTCCGGAAGTGTTTCTTATCAACAGCTTGGTTTTATGTAAGTTTTTTTTTTCTTTCTTCTTGTGTTAGATCCCCTGCAGAGCTACTTAGATTATATTTATTGAATGTTTTTATTCTGCACAATTTTCCTTAGAGCCCTGCATTTATTCTTGTTTAATTTAGTTTCAAGAAAATAACATTCCATAAAATCAAGCTGAACTTATACAACAAATGACTTCAAAGTCAAACTAGGGAAAAAAAACAGAAAATTAAAAAAGAAAGCAGGAAAAAAAACAAAGCAGAATTCAACGCCCTGCATTTACTCAAAACTTGAAGGCAGCTGTTTTTAATTTGAATGTATTTATTTATTGATTGATGGATTTGCTCTACTTTTCTTAAGTAACTCATCAATTAGAAGATGCTGAATAAATTATTAAGGCATGTCCACAAGCCACACCATTCTAATGTAGTTTGTCTGGCAACTAGAGTCAGGGCAGACTTACTAGGGAGTAGGCCCCTAAGCTTGACCATTGTTTGTGCACCAACTAAGGTTGTGAGGGAAAAAATACAAGTAAACTGAGATGCCATGACAAAGCTTAGGAGTCATCTAAACTTGGGTAGCCACTATATAAGAACAGAAGTAGTGTAAGAGTAGGCAACAGGAGTTTGGATTACGGATACCAATTTAAACAACAAAAAGAACGTTTGACATTATGAGCGCTTTAGAGAGAGGGGGACAGAATATATAATGCTAAAGAATAGAATTATACTTGATAGCCATCAGAGCACAGTATGGCATATCAAATATTAAAAACAAAGTCAGAACAATCCATTTCAACAATCTCTTTTGAGAGAGAGAATAAATGGGAGGAAACATATTTTAAAACATTTTTCTAGCACAGTTAATTTCTAAATATTGGATATTCAAGATAAAAAAAAAAACAATTGAACCAAAAATAAAAAAAGTTAAAAAAATAAAATTAAACATAAAACACATCAGCATGTTTGGGTTTTCAGTAGTATCCAGGCACTTTTGTCCAGCTACCAATAAGCTTTACTTGTTGTTCAACAGAGATACCGAAAAACTAAGTAATTACAAGGTACATTTGTATCTCTTCATTGTCAAATGGCCTTTGTGATTTTTCAAAAACAACATTCTCTTAAGTTATGCAAAGTATACAGAATGATTTTATTTTTAAAAAGAATTTCTGACTTCTGTGCAAAGTGACCGATAAGATGTGGTCAACAAAATACAAACACCTGAGAAGTACGCTAAAATGTTTTTCACTCATGGTGGTCCATAAGGTGTTTCAAATTAAGGTTTTGCTGATCAGAAAATTTCAGTGTCAGGCTTCTCAATTACTAAATACAATAAGTGCAAAGAAAGCTATTAGCTCATTATACAAGTTCCCTGTAATTTGATTTCAGTGTGCAGTGCTTGATGAGCTGCTGTTCGTGTATGTTGGGCTCAGACACAATTATATCTAATATGCAATCACATATTAAAAAACTAAAGATCTCCAAGGGATTATCTGTACATGATAAATCTGCCTTGCACGCTGGAAATTACTGAAGGGCATCTGTGAAAGTTGCCTGAACCCCTTGTTACACCATGACATTCAGAAGTGGCATCAAGAGTTTATCGTTTATGTAAAGTCATCACCTTCATATGTTTCACTATCACTAGTCCTAGGATCTACTGTATAATGCTGTCCCTTTCCATTGCAGAAGGACTATCACTATACTAACACAACAAATCCCATTCTGCAGCATGTGCCTTCCGTTCCAAAAGTTCATATTCAGCTGTTCTACTGCTACAATTACTGTCCAATGGCCATCTTTCCATCAGTACATGCAGTGGAGTGGAAAAACATAAACTCAGGGATGAAGGTATGCATGTGACTAGCGGTGGAAGTTACATAATGCACTAATGAGGCTTCACCTGGAGTACTGTGTACAGTTTTGGTCTCAGAATTACATAAAAGGCATAGCAGTCCTTGAGAGAGTCCAGAGAAGAGTTACTAAGCAGATTCCAGGACTACAAAGCAGGAATTGAACTTTTTTGGTTTAAGCAAATGAAGATTAAGAGGTGACATGATCAAAATGTTTGAAATTATGAAAGAAATTGGTATAGCGGATCAATGTAATTAATTTAAAATAAATTCTTTAATACAAACACGGGGAAATGGTTGAAAATTTGTTAAGGGCATGTTCAACACAAATGCTATAAAGTTTCCTTCATGCAAAGATCCATAGACACATGGAACAAATTACCAAGTAGTATTGCGGAGAGAAGGATTTTAGGATATTATTTTGGACAGTGTAGGTGAATAGAATGAACAAGGTTGTTAGACATAATGACTCGTTCTTCTCACAATTGTTCTAATGTTCTAAACTTTGTATTATGCAGTGACTAGAGGCTCATGACAAAGGAATAATAATACAGTTCAAAGTAATATACTAAAATACAATGCTATTCAATAAACGATATATTGCATTACACAGGTAAAAATGAAGGCATAATGTATGGAAGTAGTCAGATAATATACATTTTAAAAACATAACCAGGATTAGTCAAATTCACTTTTATTTTTAACTGTGTCACACACGTATGCATGGTAAATAGCTAAAGGGCTTGAATGAGGGAAATTCCAAGGCAGACAGGGATGTGGCAGAGTGTACTGACTCTTTTTCTCAATTTTCTACAGACCGTTCATGGGAAATTCTGCCTGGTCCTGATGCTGTCAAGTCTGCTTCCGACCCCTTTGACGTCACTTTCAGGTCCGAGCCTATGGATGAAGACCCTTCCAGGTCTGGCCCCTCTGTTGTTATTTCCTATATTAGCCTTTAAAAGCCACGACCTTTCCCCTATCCCCTCAGTTCTATTTTGGATTCGTACACCTCAGTGCCATCATTTTTTTCAGTTTTTCAGCCAGGAAACAATATATGGGTGGCTGCCCCAAACCTTGTTATGGCTCTTGGTCGAGTTTGTGACATCAGCCTCACCATTACTGTAGTACTGGAACTTCTATCTTTTACGCTTGGAGTATGGTCACTTTTTCTTTCACTACCTTCTTTCATACTGGCATTTCTCACAACCACTTGGTACTATAATGACACTTGTTTTAACTGGATGCTATCACCTGGCAATTGTAACAAGGGGACCCACACATCTCCTACCAAAAATCTCTCCAATCTCCTAGCATATGTATGTGTGAAACAAGATGGCCCCCTTTAGCTGAAGCACCTGGAGTACCGTCTCTTCTTTTTCAAAAATCAGGATCAGTGAAATTAGTACAGAAGATTTTGATTATAGAATTATTTATCCAGACCTCCAATTATAATCCCAGAGGTGTTCTTTATGTATGGTTTGTACATTAGGCACTGAACATGACTTGTATTTATCACTATTTTATTATTTTCATAAGAGTATAACAAGTTGCGTTCCTATTGGATCTTTGCAATAGCCACAGAGTAGACAAATTTTGACAAAGGACAAGAATGAAAAAGAAAAGACATAGTGTTTCAGAAAAGTAAATTCTAGTTTTGACTTGGCATTCTTTCAACTTACAAGTTTAGTTTTCTGTTTTGCTTTGACAAATCATTTACAGACACCCTGTGTTTTAACAAATTACAAGTGGTATTTGACTGTAAACATGCTTAATGTCTTGGAAAAACCTCCAGTGCTAAATAAAGAAATAAAGTCAGTTATATAATGGCCATGTATTTTTTTCCTTAGATTGCAAAACTCATTTGCTATTTGTCATTATTCTGAGCATGCCAGGCATGGTTTTTGTGTCATATTTTTCTTTTATTTGGGAGTTTAATTTCTTGTCTTTTGTCTGGTTTGAATTTAACTATATGCAGTATCAGAATTGACTTTATTATTCCTACGTGCATTATGTATAAGTTACCACATGTTTGTATAGGCTTTCTCTCTTCAAATTCTATGAATTATGAAACAAGGCAGAGGACACTTACATTCAGGGTGATGTCACACATTGCGGTCCTGCTAATCCTTAAAGTATTTTATGATTTAGTGCCAAATACTCTGACAAGCAACTCAGGTTCAACTTAATTTAATCAAACTTTTAGTATTTATTAAGAATTGTGAATATTTTGTCATCTACTGCAAAATGATCAAACTGTGAAGCAATACAAGTAATCCAAAGACAAAAAGTAGATAGTAGTAGTAAAAAGTAAAAACAACTCGCTCCCTGAACCCAAAATCTAAAGCTTAGAAAAAAAATAAAAAGCTAACCGCCGGTTTCAAAAGAAACAAAAGAAGAATATATTGTGAGCAGGGGGACTGAACACACCCCTAGAAGACAGGAACTCTCCTCGAAAAACCCCTCTTAAAAAACACTGATAGACTACCTTCACATTGCTTCCTTACTTGCTGGGCTTATTTGCGGTGGCTCTGTCGTGTGATATGCTTCCCATGCGTTGCTTCGCATACTTAAAAGCCTGAACAGCACCTGTCGGTTTTTGGTTGTTTGCTTCTCTCTCTCGCTCTCTCTTTCTCAGACATTCTCTGCTCCTGACGCGCACTCCTTTGAAGAGGAAGATATGTTTGCATTCTTTTAATTGTGAGACGGAACTGTCATCTCTGTCTTGACAAGGAGAATGTTTAAACTTTTGAAAGAGACATATGTTCGTTTACAGTGTTTGAATAAAATTCCTGTCTCTACAATCTCCTGTGTTTCTGTACAAATCTTTGACTCAAGTGTGACAATATATAAGAAATCTAAACCCAGCTCCTTCCCAAAATGGTATAAGGTTCAGAACACTAGGCTAACTAGTAATAAGTAATTGACCAGTGTCTAACAAAGCCCTAAATTATCCAACTCTTTTCTCACAAGTAAGTAAAGATTTCAAAGATGTTGTATTAATGCATACTGCTGATAGCTCCAAATGGCTTAGACTAGAAAATGACCTGGGAATTAGCCAGGTCACCTTGGTTTCCATCTGAATACTAATGCCATCTTGGCTGCTATGGTTTCTAATAAAAACTTTCTTTTGGAAAGATGATAATAATGACAGGGTAAAAATGGTATTCCCTACTAGCTTGTATTGGCCAAAGATGGTGTCCTTACTGCTGTATTCACTGGCCACTGTATCCTTCCTGCTGTATTCATTGGCCACAAATCCTAAACAGTAATGGCTCATTAACTGCCAACCACAGTGCCTTATATGATATCAAAATTTCAGAGCATGGTCTGAGAGAGGGGGACAATTAAAAGAAAAGCAAGTGTAAATGTTATCAGTTGGAAGGTATGCCTCATCTTTGTGCATATCACAAGTTGTCCATTAAACACCCAGAAGTATTAGTTATATCTTAATGCATGTAAGCATTTCATTGTGCATAGTACTTGTACTTGTATATATGACAATGAACCATTGAATCCTTGAATGAATCCTAATGACCAATGGATGCATGGTGGAACTGTAATTCAAAAGCCCCATGCCATTTGAATGCTCTTCTCTCTTGTACACATGAACAATAATCTGTTTTGAACAGTATTTTAGCCAAATACATTTCAACTATGTGACACAAGTAATTTCATATTTGTTTTTAATGAAATTTTTTATATTTTTTATTATTGTTCAAGCTGGGTCTCTTTTGAAGCCCATTGTATGAGGAAGTTTGTGATTTCTATTCTCTGTGTAAACATGACATTAAAAAAATTTTCTCAACCATCACTACAAACAACAGGGGTTTTATGTAAAAAAAAAAAAACAAAACATAAAATATCATGTTACGGTTGAGTATTATTCCTTCAGTTTTATGGCCAGAAATCATCTTTAACCTAGAAAATGTAATAATGCAAAATAAGTATAATCATATTACTCCTTATAAATCTCTTGATAGCCATCTACAGATCAAATGGATCAATTATGCTGCCATAGCTGAAAGACATACATTTTTTAACTTAGCATAATATTGAGCACAAAACTGCTCATTATTTAACAAAAATGTATTGATATGCCATCTAGTGGGCCACTTTGGCCACGTTAAATTCCATATCAAGGAAGTAATGATATAGTCCATCAAAGACTGCATCCCATTTGAGAGGGATTTACCACTGTCAGGGATGCCAGGGGCAATGACCCAGCTGGGACGCCTTGAGGGACCGGAGGAGGGTCTATGCCCGCCCTGGATAACGTGGGGGCCGCTATCCTGGTTGCTTTAGGGACCACGGGTAGAGGGCTTGGAAGCCCAACCCTGTAGGGACCTGTGGTCACCGCCAGGGGGCGCCCCAATGCCTTGGGGACCCTGGACCTCAGCACTTCCGCCACACCAGGAAGTGCTGGGGGGAAGAGGAGCAGGGACACCTGGAGAGCTTCCGGGAGAACAGCTGGCTCTTCTGCTACACTGGAGCATGGCCAGGGAGGAGTGCCGGGAAACACCTGGAGCCCATCCGGGATGAAATAAAAGGGGCTGTATCCCTTCATTCGAGGCTGGAGTCGGGTGGAGGCAGGACAAGGCAAGAGAGAGAGTGGAGGCGGCCCGAAGAGAAGGCGTTGAGTGGCCAGGACTTTGTGGGGGTTTGTGTGCACGGACTATGTTCTGTAAATAGTTGTAAATAAACGTATGGTGGCGAATTAACAACATGTCTGCCTGTCTGTGCCCGGGCAGCATCCACACCACTTAAAAGTCATCTAACAGACTTTCATAAGAACAACATTTCTGGAAAGTTAAGGAAGAAGATGTAAGATGTTTGGCTAATGGAGAGAGATTGATTCAAATAAGGATGAATAGTTATATTTGCATCAGCACCAGTTGAGAACTGATAATGACATAATCAAGGAATTCAAGTTTAAGATAGAAATACATAAAACAAGGTGGCCCTACGTTTCAATGGTTTCATAACAGTTCCTATTTACAAGCTGTGAGATGTAGGAACTTTTTAAAGAAGTGGTCCAAAAGTTATTACATTGTGTTGCTGTTGGGGAATGATGATGTCATTATTCTTTATGTTGCATATTTATATTAATGTTTTATTTAAATGAGCTACACCAAATCAATTTCCATGCAACTGGCACACGGACACCAAGTTTTACCTAGCAGTAATAACTCTTTGCCTGCCTGCCTCACATACTCCATACAATTCTCACTCACTCCATCCTTAATGTCCACTGATCCTGCTGACCAATGACAAGATACAGGCTGACTCCTTGTGTGTGTGATATTTATTTACAGGCTTTTGTTGAACCAATGCATTCAGACCATGAAGTAAGAAACTTTCTGTTTCATAAATGTGGAAACCTTATCAGTTTCTTTTGTTTAAAATAAAAACATATAAACTCAAAATTAGAAACTTTCATCTGTTGAACACAAAAATCATAGTCAGTACTGACTCTTCAGTTCCTGACATATTGTGGGAACAAAGAAATAGTTTTGACAAAGATGAAGTGATTGGCTAATTTTTCTTCAAGAAAACATATGAGAAACATGTTAATCTAAAATATTTAAGCATCGACCAAGTGATGGATTAGAGAAGCATTAATGAATGCACAAGTTCAGGATATTGTCTACTATTTCAATGAGCCCGAGGGTAACTATTATTTTTTATATATAATAACAAATAATGAAGCCATTTTCCAGCACACATCTGACATCTTACATAAGAAGGAGACAAAATTCCTTCTATCGACTTAAAATCCTTCACCATTAATGAATGAGGATATGGATGCAGACAGTTAAGTGCACAGAAGAATGTTTCCATAGAAACCACTGTAAACTCAATAAATTCAACATACATAATTTAGGAGCTGGTCAGTAACTTTAGTTTTATTTCATTTGCAATTAATAAGTGGTTAGTACAATATTTGCACCAAAATATTGTTATTAGAATTAACTTCCTACACTGCATATCTTTAAGCGCTTAAGTATACTGATTAACCTGCATCTTTTTCTTGTTTGCCTAGTTTCGATCTTTTCAATGAGTGCCATCTCCTTGCTTTGCATTACTAACTGCTCAATAATCACAGCTGGGTTCAATTAGCTGCTCCTCACTTAACAATACATAAGATACACAAGTGTCAGCCCTTGTGTGCAGACCTCCTCATGTGAAAATTTACCATGTTAAAGTCCACCAAGCAAGGACACCAGACAAGGCACTGTTTTTCCTTTTAATCTTCTTGCTGAGTATGCATCTACAATAAATTCCAGTGGTTAACACTAGACATTTATCATGCCCTTTTAGCAGTAGAGGGAGAGACACTGACAAGCTTCACCTACTTGTCAAACCACCTCTTCAGGCACCCTCTTCTCCTATATCTTATGGAATTGCCAGTCTGTAGTCAACAAAGCAGACTTTATTCCCAAAGTGGTCTCCAAATGATGGCTCTGATGGAGACATGGATTCTCACAGAAGATACAGCAACACCAACAGCACTTTTCTCCAGTTTCAACTCCACCTGCTGATCCACTGGTAAGGGTAGTAGGGACAGGTATCATCGTGTCAAAGAATTGGAGATTCATCACCCTGGGTACTCTGTACAACTACACTAACTTTGAATAAGATGCAGTCACTGTCTCCCATCTAATTAACATTAACATCATTCTTTATTGCTCTCACGGTTTGCTCAAGAACTTACTTGATGAGCTGGATTAATTGCTTTCTTCCCTCTCAGATGACAGCAGCCTTCTTCTAATCATCTGGGACCTGAACATCCACCTAGACAGTCCTACTGCTACAGATTTTCTTCCTTTTCTTTCCTCCTTCAGCATAACACAGCTCCCAATCCCACCATCTCACAAGGATGGCAATCTGCTAGACCTTGTTCTCTCATGCAACCACATTCTCATAAATGCAAATGTCACTTCTCTACGTACATGACTACTTTTTCATTCAGTTCTCTCTGCCTTTTCCACCCAACTCTAACCTTCTGCCTTCACCTCCTCTCCCTTTCTTACACCAGTTTCTCTACCCTAGTCTCCTCTACTCTCCCTCCAACCAAACACCTCCTCTCATGATACTAATGCTTCTACTGACAACCTATGCTCAACTCTGGCTTACCGTTTTGACAATGTCTGTCATCTCTGTTCCAGGCCTGCACGTGAAAGAACCTCCTGCCACTGGCTTTCTGAAGCACTTCACACTCAACGGACTGAGTTTAGGCCAGCTAAAAGGACACAGAGGAAGTCAAAGGCTCAGGCAGACCTAGATAAGTATCACTCCACTGTATTATCCTTTTCCTTTGCCACCACCAACACTAAGGTCAATTTCAGAATGGGATTAACAGAACCACTGCCATGTGCTCTCTGTTCTCTACTTTTACCTTTCTTCTTATCCCTCTTTTGCCTCCTCCTCCAATGTCCTTGACTGCTGATGACTTTGCTATCTTTTTCCAGAAAAGTGTGGCTGCTATCAGCAATCACTTCTCATTATCAATGTCAGTCAATATGCCTCTTTCCAAACATCACCCAACATTCTACACATTCTCTCCACTCTGTACCACTAATGTTTCCAACCTCCTCTCAAATCACTTGCTGTCTTCTTGAGCCCATAAACTCACATCTCCTTTATGCTATCTCTCTCTCCCTCTTTTCTGCAATTAAACACATCATTAACACCTCACTCAGCTCAGGTACCTTCCCTACCAAGTTCAAAACATCCTCTTATAACCCCACTCTTCAAAAAACAAACATTCCCTCAATTTGAAGTTAGCAATTATAGGCCTGTCTCTCTCCTTTCATTCTTTCCAAAAACACCCAAACGCACTGTGTCTAAATCAGTCTCTTCCAAATCTCCCCAAGTCTTTGACACAGTCATCCATGAGATCCTTCTTGCCATCCTCTCTAACCTTGGCATTACCGGGACTGCTCTCAGATGGTCTGAGTCTTACATCTTGAGCAGGTTCCACCATATGTCCTGGTGAGGACAGATGTCAAGGGTGCATCAGTCATGAACAGCAGTGCCCCAAGGATTGCTGCTTTGTCATCTACTTTTCTCTTTCTACACCACCTCAATTAATCTATGCTTACGATACACATTTGTACCTGTTGTTCCCTTTTGAGGACAACATGGTGTTGACTAGACACTGCAGGTCTCACTGGTATTTCATCCTGAATAAAGGTTCACAATCTACAGCTCAACCTGGCAAAGACAGAGTGTCTTGTTATCCTGGCCAGCCACTTTGTTCAAATCATCATCTTTGTACAGCTTGGCACATTGTCATTAACACCTTCCAAAAGAGTATGCAACCTTAGGGTGGTGACTGATGAGCAACTGACTCTAATTCATGCAGATTCACACTGCATAACAGCCACAAAATCAGATCTTGTCTGACTTAGTATGCAGCTGCTGGTCCAGGTTTTGGTCTCATCATGTCTGGATTACTGCCACTCACTACTAGCAGGAGGACCTGAATGCACCATCACACCACTGCAGACAGTCCAAAATGCAGTGGCCCATCTTGTATTCAAACACCAAGACAAGCACGTGTCACTGCTATCTTCAAACTCCTACATTGGCTCTCTGTAGTAGCACACATTAGGTTCAAATGTGTATATAGAGACAATGGTAAAGTGCTATGCTACTTTTCATCCTCTCAGGCCTGCCAGTGAACAGTGTCTGGTGATGCCACCTCTACATGGTATCAAATCTCAAACTTGACTCTATTCATATGTAACTCCTTGCTAGTGGAATGCGCTACCCACCTCCATCAGAACTGCAAAGTAACTCAATGTGTCTAAGAAACGATTGTATTAAGAAGTAAATGCATAACGCACACTCGTGCATGTATTTTGTTATTTATGTCTGATAAAAAACAAAAGGCAATAAGTTACAAAAAGAAAGAAAGAATAAATGTTATTAAGAGAAAACAACCTTACTAGCAGAGAGTGATTGAAATAGCAGGTACAGTCAGGTGGGCATCATTTTGCTCACTGGCAACTTTGGTTACTTCTTTATAACAATTAGGAACTAAAACGTTTTCATGTATTACACAGTTTAAACAGCAAACAAACTCACACTGAACATACACGTTTGAAGAACTGGACTTTTCATTTCCCGCTCAGACCTAATAAACTGGGTGGTCATTGTGAGATAACCTTAGGTAGCATAAGAGGTCCATCCATCAATTGTTAATGCTACAGTGGGGGCAGTGGACAACTCGTGTTAGATCACCATTTGTGTATGTTGGTAAAGTGTAGGGATCACTGATGGGCATAAGTGCACATGGAATAGAATGTTGTAATGAGGCTCAAGCACTTTTAAAAAATACCTGAAGATGGGGTCTTCTACTGATGAAATGTAAATGCCAAATGCTTATGTGTTTTTTTGGTTTTGTATGCTGCTGCATCTAGAGACTGCTTAAAAACAGTGGGGATTAGTAGTTGGTGTCCTGTTTGTTTGGGTTTTTTTTTTTCTTTGCCTTGCTGTCGAATGCTGTCGATTATGCATTAGCACACTGTCCTCATCCAATCTACTGCTTGCTCTCCATTGCAATCATAATTCACTGGGAACCCAAAATATTCCCACACAGCTGATTTGGAAGAGCTCATCTGTGGCATTTACACTCACCATAGTGTGACTGACTTTCATTAATGCCAAACAGCCTGTGGCTAAACTTGATAAAGGTTTTTAGTTTAAGGTTTCCGTGTGGCATTCATGCTTGTAAATTTGGTTCCACATTTCGATAATTAATCTTTACACATTTACCACATATTCTTTGTATGACTACATGTACCTAACCAAAACACCTGTACCATGACAGTTCGGTACAAATACATGTATCATTGCAATCCTAAGATTAATATAGTAATTCTATCAGTAATACAATTAATATTGAAATAGATAAAACTGCTTGTATTGCTTTTTATTTCTCAAAAAACAGTACTGGAACAGCAGAATATAGAGAATGATTCCAATCCAGTAAAAATAAGGAAGTAACTGCAACTAAACCAAAATGGCTTTTTTTGTTCCTTTTTTTGTAGAATAGGTAGCAGAAGCAGTAGGAACCAAAAAAAAAAAAAACTCATGTGGAAATGTCATTTGAATATCTCATTTAAATTTTGCACCAAGTCCAGATAGGTAATGGTAAAAAACACAGCTCCGTTATGGAGGTTTAGGATCACACTTACTGTTCAATTCTCTAAAAGAGCACAGTAAAATTATATATCGAGCACATCTGTCTCGACTTAAACTCTCCAAAATGTTTCCTGGGCATGATCCAACCTGCAAACGTTGCAACCAAGCCCCAGCCTCACTGGGTCACATGTTCTGGGCCTGCACCAAATTAGCATTATTCTGGACAAAAATTTTGAATTACCTTACAGACAGCCTTGGACTCACAATCCCTCCTAAACCATTAACAGCTGTGTTTGGTGTTCTTCCAGAGGGGCTTAAAGTGGAGAAGGACAAACAAATTGTGATTGCATTCACTACACTCTTGGCACGCAGACTTATTCTGATAAACTGGAAGAACCCAAACTCTCCTCTTTTAAGTCAGTGGGAAACCGATGTGTTATTTTATTTGAAATTGGAAAGAATCAAATACTCAGTTAGAGGATCCGTACAGACTTTTTTCAAAACATGGCAGGATCTAATCAGTAATATTTTAAAATAAGTTTATAAAGCACAGAGAATTTATTAATTTAGGTATGTTTACAAGCCTTAAATTTTATGCCGTTTGGCTTGCTCTCTCTCTCAGGGGCGGGGATCGATCTGTTCTTAACATAATTCTTTTTTTTGTAAAAACTTGATTGCTATGTATGGATTGTAATAAAATTTAAAAAAAAAAAAGAGCACAGTAAAAAAAAAACAATGTTTTAGCTAGGAAAGCAATGGGTACTGTAATGTTTTTAATGAAGCAGATTGCCCAATTAATAGTGATAGACTATAAAGCAGACCTTTCAATCAGATATTACAACGATGCATCCACTACCAAGCTTTAAGTATTTCTGACATAGTGTCCATTTTGTTTTTATTGTGCATTTTCAATAAATTATAGATTGTTTCTCTTCCCTATATTTTGGATTTTTTTTTTCCGGTGACATACAAATAAAAGTGGCTTTAAAATGCAACAAATAACTAATCTATTTTACTTCTGAAGAATTATAAATGTTGCTGATCACTTTCATTTTATATAAAAAAAAAATACCAGATGAATCAGACACTTCCGTGACCTTACTGGAAACATCATAGCTTGCTGATATTTAGCACTACCAGATGATGTTTTGAATGGGAACCAAACTTTAGATATTTGAGACAACATGACACATGAATTCAATATGCTATAATCCAAAGGATGAAAAGGGCATTCCCAAAATTAGGAACAGCCTTAGAAACTTATATTGTGAAAAATGTCAGTCTCTATACAAACAGTTTTGTTCTCATGGGATATCAAGCTGGTCTCTTCCTATTAGTTTCTTTTTGCACATTTAAGTTACAATAGTCTTTATAAGTATGATATTTTATGTTTCTGTTACAAATTGCTAAATAATAAACAGTAAGTTATTCATGGCTCAAAATCTCAAGTTTTAAGTCTTGCAATTAGTGACACATTAAAGGAAGTTTGACATTTTGAAAATGATTTGGCAAAGTTGAAAAAAGACTGGGAGATGAACAAGCTTGAGAAAGAGTATGTAGTAGTAAGTAACATTCAAAGGCTAAGAAAAGGCAAGGGTGACAAATAACGGAAGAAACATTACAAAAAATAATCGCCAAAAATGCTACACAAACTCATAGTCAAAATAAACTCTGCAAAAGCCCTAATACTCAAAATCTTACACCTTATTATCTCTTACAGTAGATTTTTTATTATTATTTATATATTCAA
Organism: Polypterus senegalus; assembly: GCF_016835505.1. NCBI lineage: Eukaryota > Metazoa > Chordata > Cladistia > Polypteriformes > Polypteridae > Polypterus > Polypterus senegalus. The sequence goes on along the minus strand of NC_053166.1, from coordinate 85,705,540 downwards.
AAGCATGGACACCCATATTATCATGTTGCTTGATAACTTGGTTGCTAAGCCAACTACAGCCGAGCAGTAGTGTTGATCGGTGAAATCTGCCAAAACATTTTTTTACAACAAATTTTCTTTTCAAATATTTTCCTAGAAATTCATTGTTTGGTTGGCTTAGACATTTTTTTCCACAGCACCCCTTAATCCTTAGTGAGGCCAGCGTGACATTACCGAGCTGTAGCAGCCATGCACTGAACTTTAATGCCTGCAGACTGTAAGATCATTGTAGATCTGCTTCATGCATGATGACATGACCCCATATTTACTCCAGCCTTCCATCCTACATACAAAATAAAAAGAAATCTTCATTTTAGGGGTACATTATCTGACCATAATGAGAATATTATGAGTACTGCTACCTATATAACACTGATCCATGTGTGCTGGGGCAGCGCAACATGGCTAATGTCCATGTATAATTAGCCATGGCCTTGTGCTACTGTCCAAAAGAGTTTTAAAAGAGTTTACTTCTTCCCCATCCCCTAAAAAGAAAACATATATGACCCTGTGAAATAATAAAAATAATTACAAATGTTTCATTACTGCTACTGCTACTACTACAAGGCAAAGAGATTTAAAACAAAAATGACATTCCTGCTGCACCCGGAGCTGTGACTTCAAATAATGGAATGAGGCAGTAACATGCTGTAGCTTCATCACATGGCTAATATGTGCCTCAACATTGGAACTCTGTGAGCAAAGATATACTTATTGCTAGTTTGTGGCCATTTGTTGCATTTTTCTTGTGATTATTATTGCCTCTGTGTCTTTTGTTTTTTGAGGCATAGTGCTGCACTGATCAGAACTACTGCCTCACAGTTCAGATCACATTATAGGCCACAATAATCAGTCCAACATAGTTAATCAAAACACTATTGCACCATTATAATCTGCTCAAATTTACTTCAGATTTTCGTTCCCCATTGAGTTCAATATAACAAAGCAAACTCCGCAAGGTTTGCTCATCACTACTGAGCAGCAATAGGCATCACTTTTGTAAACAATATTGTGACAGCCATGAAAGAAGCACAAAATAGTGGATCCCTTGATAAGACATTGTTAACAAAGGTGTTACGGCATTGTTACCATTAAATTCAATAATTTCTCATTATTTAAAAACAAATTGTAATTTAACGTTTTGAGAGAATCTTGGCCCAAATATTGAAGCAGTGATCCAGGTATTAGTTTTCAGTTTAGTCAAGTGAATTTTCTATGGCTGCTCTAGGTAGTTAACTCAGACATCCCCAAAATGGCCCTGTGTAAGTGATTGCAAATGTGTTTGTAGGTCCCCTTCATCAAGGGCTAGTCTGGACACCCAAAACTCCATAACAAAAAACGGAATTCAAAGATCTCACAGCAGCACCTAATAAAAATCATGCAAAATTATTTATGGCCCCTTCCCTTAATTCCGTTCAGTTTTTGCTGAAATAAATAGAAGCATACATGACTGGATTTTCTTGTCCAACACAAAATGAGCACTCTAAAATTCAGTAATACCAAAACCTAAACTATATAATTGTTTTTTCATGCTCAAAACCCTAACCAAATATACTTAGTGAACTAAATAGGCATCCCCATTTGACTCTGTCAAAGGTTTTTCCTGCATCCAGAAATAGAGAGACCCTGAGAGAACAAACAGTTGTGGAAGGGTACATTACACTATACTAGTGATGAATGAACAAGGAAGAGATGGAGAGAGAGAGTGAGAGAGTGCACCCATGTTGAAAGGAGCTAGTGGCAGGTGGTCAGGAGTGACCCTCAGTGCTGAAGGAGCATGAGGCTGAGAACGAGGCCTGCTGAGTAATCTCCCAGGGAGTAGGAGTGGCCTGATACAGTATGTGGTCACCTGCTGACACCAAGGAAATGGCTGCGGGAGAAGTGTAAGGCTTGGACTGGGAGCCTGCCTGGGTGCCATGGGTAGCAGGGACTCGAACTAGGAGGTGTTCTCATAGACACCAATGGACTGGCGGCAGGAGACGTATGAGAGTCAGTGTGGTGCCTGCTGGGGCCACGGGCAGCAGAGACCTGGGACTGTCAGAGGAAGATGACTGCACCTGTCGGCGGGTGTCTCCTACTACAAGGTCCAGCCAGAATGAGTGGAAGAGACGCCAAGTTAGAAGGGAAGCATAGAGGTTCCTGAGTAGGTTTTAAAAGGTTTTGTGTCTTTGGGAATTTTTACCTTTATTTTAATTGAATATTTTATTGGATGATTTTTAACCTCCACTTCATCACCTTAGGTTTTACAGATTATTTATGAACTTTTTGAATCCCTGCACTATTATTTGGACACTGTTTTTCCTTTACTGGATTTTAATGAAAGCACTGTTCACTTGTTGCACCTACCCCTTGTAGTAAGTATGTGTGTCCTCATGTGCTTGGCTCAACTCTGTAATGACTATCATCGATCTGGGTTCCCAAACAGACGTGGGAGCATGGAGCTGACCCAGACTGTCGCAGGGGGCCAAAGTCTATACCAGCAACATCAGGTGAATTGCAGTAACAATCCTCGAAGAGGGAGATAGTCCATTTCAGGGCTCATTTATTCAATACTAGCAAAATACCCGCGCTCGCAGCGGCAAAGTACTGCCTTAAAATTTTTATTAAGAAAAAATGTAAACATTTTTAAACTGAGGGAAAATATACAAATAATTGTTTGTTAAGGATCTCTTTGCTTACCTGTTCGGCTCTCCAGTTGTAATATGACCAAGCTGTGCGCTGAGCTTACTCTTGAGCATGCAACATACAGTTGGCCATGTGAAAAGCAATCCTGTCTCAAATTAATGCCAACCTTTTGTAGGGTTTGTCTCTGAGACTTATTAATTGTCATTGCGAAGCAGAGCCGCACTGGAAATTGAAGGCGTTTGAATTGAAATGGGAGATCAGAGGGTATAACGGGGATGCGAGGAATAAAAACTCTCTCAACTGAGCCACTGCCAGTAAAAATAGTTGCCTCAATTAGGTTCTTTTGCAGACACGTGACCTGAAGTCTTGTGCCATTACAAAGTTTCAGTGGCTGTAAGTTTCTCAGTAACATTATTGGTGCTCCAACCTTCAAAATTAGATTATGCTCAGGAGTGCCTGGAAGATTCAGAGTGTGGAGAAACTCTATCAGGTAGTGCACCGCATCTTCCACTTCTACAACTAAATTCACAGACTGATATGTTTTCGGTTGTGAAGGTAGTTCTAGAAGTAAAATGTGGTTTATAGTCGTAGTCATGTCATTTCTTGGTGTCAGGATAGCTCTCTCCCTCAACCATGACACGTCGTTTTCGTGGAGATTTCGTAGATTGGAGTAAACATCCAAAGCTTTGTAAGGTATTCACGAGGAGACAGATATTTGTAGGAATACAGTGTATTTATTTTACAATTTTCTTGAATGATGGTGCCATCACCTATACTCATCAGAGGAGCAGAGAACTCCCAGGCTATTTGTCGCCTTTCAAATGAACCTTCATGTTTATTCTTAAGGTAACAACATTGATTTGTGGCCATAGATATAAAGACTTCAGACATGCTTTAACTTTGTCAGCGCCTGTTCCTTTGGGCACAACTGAGGTTTGCCGGAAGTCTCCAGCCAGCAACACTGTCAAGCCTCCCATAAGTTTGTTGGTGTTTCGGATGTCTTGGAGGGTCCTGTCTAAAGCCTCAACACCTCCTCTGTGTGCCATAGTGCATTCATCCCAGACAATAAGCTGACAATGTTGCAGCACTTCAGTCATGTTGCTCTGCTTTGATATGTTACACATGGGAGATTCAGTATGGCTGAGGTTCAGAGGCAGCTTGAAAGCTGAATGAACAGTCCTGCCACCTTCAAGAAGAGTTGCAGCAATGCCAGAAGAAGCCACAGCTATGGCAATGTTACCTTTCACTCTGATTTTCGCAAGGAGGTTAATGAGGAATGTCTTACCAGTTCCTCCTGGAGCATCAAGGAAAAACACTGTGCCAGTGGCCGAGAAAATGCTCCTCATGACTTGCTCATAAACTGACTTTTGGTCACTATTTAGCAACAGCTCGTTATTTGTGACTATATTGGCCAATTGCGAGGTGTTGTAAGATGTCTCTTTCAAGTACTCGGGATTTGACGTAAGTTCTGCCAGTTCTCTGAAAGGTGAAGGCAAACCGTAATGATCAAGAGATTGACCTCCAATAGCAATTATGTAGTTTTCAAGCAACTGTAGACACTTGTTATAGATCAAATGTAAACACTGGTGGACTTCTGTTCGTATATGATCTCTTTCAGTCTGTCTCCTAACATCTTCTGCTATGCTGTCTTTATGTTTTTCCCATAGGTTTAAGGGGTTTTCCATTTGGCAGAACACCAGCATAATAGCAAAGAGTTCACGGATCTTTTGAGGTGACTGAGACAAAGCAGCTTCCTGTAGAGTCTCGTCCCACTTGATATCATCCTGTAAAAAACCAAGTGCCCTGCAGGCCGACTTATAGGTTGGATGTAGGACACCATCAACTGTTCTGTTCTGAGAGATTCGAAAGACGTGGGACCTGTGATTTCATTGAGCAGCAGTCGAAGATGGTAGCATTCAGAGTTATTCGGGTGCACAGTGTAGACCCATCCCAGCACATTATCTTTTTTCACTCCCGAATGTCCTGGTACAGTGTTCCCCTGTTTCCTTCGACGAAACATGTTGTTTGCCCACACATAATATGATGGAATTTCATTATAATGAAGTTGTTTTGTAAAATCATCGTGGTTGCAAAGGTCAAATAATGCTAAAAGTGTCGTCTGTGGTGGATTGTGTACTTTATCGGCAACATTGCCTTCTGTGAAATAAATTCTTTGTCCATTCTCAAGATGCACGGTAAGATGAATGAAGGAGGGGTAACGTTCGTGAATGGGAAAACAGAAAATGTGCCAGGCTGCTTCAGAGCTACTAATGTAATGCCCAGCTTTGTATCGAGATACTTCGTCATTTTGATTTTGTATTGTAAATACTGCCTGGTCACTTCCCTTGTTAACATACAGATGTATTTGATCGATTTTACTGAATTGCAAAATTCGACATTGATGTGAGCATTGAAGAAGCGGCACAGCACAGGACTATAAGGGACCACCTATCTGTTGTAGATATCTACTCCATTGATGTTAATTGTATGACTTTCATCAGCAGGTGCGCGCTGACGGTACTGAGGGTAACCATCTTCTCTGGTCTGGTCTTTCTGAGATGAAGGGACGTGGGTACTTCTTACTGCATATTCCGTTGATCATGCAGGGTGAGTTGATATTATGAGGTCCACTTGGGCCGTGAATCATGGTGGATTTTACTATTTTGTGGAGGGCTGGGTCAGTCTGTGGGTCAGGAATTTCCGCACGGATGACTTGACCAATGACAGCTGGTTTAATCCTATCCTTTAGCCACAACAGAATGTGTGCATAGGGAATACCTCGCTTTTGCCACTCTATGGTGTACATGTAGCAATTTGTACAGCTGAAAATGTTACTCTTCGTGAGCAAATCCATCATTTTGCAAATCTTCAGATGAAATATACGACTGATAAGGTTGTGGCAATCGTGATGTTTTTGACGTGGAAGGAGAACTTCAGTGATGTTAGTCCATTTAGGATTGCAAGTAAATGTGATGAATAAGTCAGGGTGGCCATAATGACGTACGTGCATATAGCGAGGTCCTCCAGTGAAAGACGATGGTAATATCACAGCTTGACCAAGTTCCCTTAAATTAGTGTTGTTTTTGTCAATAGCATCTTTCAAGTGGACGTAATTTTCTGCTCGTAGTTTCTTCTGATTTAGTCTGATATAATTTAGTCTTTCTGATTCAATTTTTGCATACATATCAACTAAAAACTGATTTAATAAAGTTCAGAAGAAAAGGATAGTATTATCATGATGTTGTCTGATCATAAGTCGGTATGAATAGAAGTTTGCTGCAGAGACTGGCAGCATGAACTTGAGGTATAGGCACAGAATAGCCGTCTTCACCATAGCAGAACATGAGGGGATATTGAAGTGCATCATAGGATCTATGGGTTTCCTTAATGCGTTGCAGTTTATTGTTGCCCAACAATCACAACACCAACTTGACGTGCTGTAGGTTTATTAAACCTGCCTTTGTGTGCATGTAATGGTTTTGTTTCGGCGTGAATGACAACTTTGAAGTCTTTGTCTTCATCTGAAATACTGTCGATTGCGGAGTGGAAGTCTTGGATGTAAGTGTTACAATCAGGCAGCATTTTTTGTAATTGCTGCACCAGGGGCGTGTTAACTCCAGAAACATTAGAGCACCACATTTGTGCTTCCTTTTCATTGTTCCTGATGAAAATAAATTTGCAAAAATTTGTGTTCCTCAGTCGGCATAGGTAAAAGACTGCCAATCAAGTGATACACTTGTCCCTGAACTTTAAATGAAGGCATAAAATTTCCCTCAACGATTTGGTTAGTACCAAATGACGTCATTTGAAATGCGCTGTTGTACTTTCGAATGTTGTTCAAGAAATGCTCACTTTGAGGATGTTCGCCATTTAATAGGCCCTCAAGAAGGTCAGGAAGCTTACATAAAGGAGTGAGAGAGACTTTACCACTGTTACAGCACAAACCAGGATACTCGCATTTCCACCTATGAGCTTGACAATAGTCACAGTGAACATCCATGGATCCAATGTGTACTGTTTTGTCAGATTCATAATATATGTTTGGGTCGTACATAAATCCACAATCGGCGTTTTTGAGCCAAACCTGTTGTTTTCGTATGAGCCACTTTTCATTATTGGGATTGTACCTAGAAACAGAAGCTCTATTAACTTGTGGATTTGCCTGCGAATATTTAGCGGCAGCGTGTCTATGAACATGTGGATTTGCCTGCGAGTATTTAGCGGCAGCGTCTCTATTAACTTGTGGATTTGCCTGTGAGTATTTAGCGACAGCATCTTTATGAACTTGTGGATTTGCCTGCGAGTATTTAGTGACAGCATCTCTATTAACTTGTGGATTTGCCTGTGAGTATTTAGCGACAGCATCTGTATGAACTTGTGGATTTGCCTGTGAGTATTTAGCGACAGCGTGTCTATTAACTTGTAGATTTTTCTGCGAGTATTTGGCGGCAGCAGCACAAAGTTGTTTCCATCTAGCTGCATCAGAAAATGTACCACGGCGTCTGATACCCCCCCTTTTTACTGTTTTCTCATAGCTTGGATTGCTGCTGTCATAATCGGTTTGAGTTTTATGATTTGTTTCAATTACATTAGTATTTGCAGGACTTGTGTTGAAGTGACATTCGGCATCTGTCAAGCGATGTAAGCATACAACCAGTTTCATCAATAACGAAAGCGACAACCGAACAATTCAGCGGCAGCCATTAACTCACATGCAGAACCATAGGTGAAGGGCTTAAGCATTTCACTCTTATAGTGCTCCTGTGTAGTATAATTATCTCCTGTACCATCAGTCCACACCTTGAACCTGTCCCAGTCATTCGATACATAAGACACAATGTTCCTCCGGATATCAAGAGTGAGCCTGATATGGCCGTGCAATATCTAACACAGAGAATGGAAAAGGCAGGTGCCATCTCCGGGCATGGAAACCACCCGGTAAGTGACAGTTCTTTGATCGATGGTGATCACCTCGATAGACATGTTAATGGGGGTATGGTTGGAACGATAAAGGAAATGGGTACCTGAACAGTAAACTAAGTCTAAAATACCTACACAATAACTAGAATTGTAAAAAACGAACAATAAAACAGCGGAGAAGCCGTGGATTAAATAAAAAGGCTGCAGTTTTAAGCAGGGAGACGTGAATACCGTGACGAACCAAGGAAGGTAATGAAGAGACCGGAGCGAAGGATAGCCTTATATGGGCATGCAGTCAATTACGTGGGAGGCGTGGGGATAGGGGACGCAATATAGGCAGGCAGCCAACTACATGGGAGGCGTGGTGATGGGGGACACAACGCCGCAAGGAAAAATAAAGTTGCATTTTATGCCTTTTCAGTCTATTACACAGCTGTACCACCACAGAAAGCCTATCATTCACCACCACCACCACCACTTCTGACTATGGCAATAAATGATATTATTGGCTGGGCTACAGACACTATGGGCAGCTGCATGTGATGATCTCTAGTCATGAAGAAAAGGTTAGGTAAATAATGGGTTTGGGTGGAACATCTAGAATTATAGTCAAGAAAGCAATAATGGATACTGGTATACACACAGTTTAAAAAATCACCAATGACTTGAACACTGATTACTTTAGAGCTAAACTATTATTAGTGTTTACTGGGCTCTTTAAATAATGACTTAAATAAGAAAATTGAAATGAAATCTGCTAAACCACAAATTACCATCAAAAGAACAAGCTAACTATTATGCTCATACTGGCCAGTCACACCTTTACGAAAATTGCCTTTAAGGCATGCCAGCCCAATAAGACAATGGTTCAAAGCCATCAAATGCCATAAAGAAAACCTGCTGCAAGACTGGAAATCAAATTGAAATCCAGGGTGTGGATTTGGTGAGATAACCAGGAAGAATGCTAAAACATAAGACATAAGCAAAGTGTAGGTAAAAAGCCAGAGATAATAGATAAAAGTATATTATATACATTATGTGAAGAAAGTAACTTGCATTATGCAGGGAAAGTTACACATGAGTAGATTGTCAAACAGGCAAGCAAGAAGACATATCCAAAATGAAAGGCAGAGACAATATCAATGTTAAAATATTAAAGAATAATGATTGGCAGAGGCGGTAAACATAATGCTCAAGCAACATTCTAATGAAAGGTGTGCTCATATTTTATTCTACAGTATTTTATATTTCACATTTAAGGTGCTTATTTAATTTTTGTACAGTGAATAGAAAAGACAGAAAGAAAAAGATTACTTTTAAACCATACGTTCATATACTGTATGTGGTGAAGTTCTTATGGATAAGAGGAACTGAGCTATTAAATTTATTATAGTGATAGTGCTTTTCATTTTTAGTTCACTCTTTTCAGAGCTTGTTTCAATAATGAAAAAAGCATAAAGAATATTTCTTTTTGTTAAATAACATAGCAGCACAGTTTAATAAAATAATACAATGATGTAAAATTCCTTATCCTAAGGATTTTGTTTAAATTTTTACAGCATTTTTTGCTAACAATTTAGTTTAGGTACTGCAAAAATGCATCTATTACTCATTTACTGTTATATAACAAGACATTAACAAAGGCTTCTTTTGGTCTTCATACCACTAATAAAACATCAGTAGATGGGCTATTCATCTCTGTGCAATGAGGCTTATGGACATGATGGTAAAATGATTTATTAATATAGAGGATTCAATGGTCTTATACCAAATATGTAATATTGTGAGAAACGAGTCTCAGTTAAGCCACCTTAGACCACTCCAAAGTAATATTTTCATATCAAGTCACACTGCAAAGATGAATAAATACTTTACTGATCTGTAATTGTTATGAAGACCCAAAAAAATATGTGTCAAGGTTTCGTTACATAACAGTATATGAGTAACAGATGCAATCTGCAGTACATAAACTAAAGTGTTACCCATTTTTCAAACAAAATTTAAGTAAAGATGTAATATTTCAAGTATAGCAATTTACAGAACCAAGAGCAATGCAGTACTTTTAAGCTTTGATGCTCTAAGTCTGCAAATCTGCTGTAAAAATGCTCTCTTAATACTGAGGGACCAATGTGAGTGCATCTATTATATATGTGTCCAAAAAACTGAACTATTATTAGTTTCAGTTAGGCAAAATACACATTTGACCTTTGAAAATATTGAAGGTAGATTGTGATTGCAAGTTGACTGTAGGATTTACTCCTGTCATTCATGTTGTTCCCATGAGAAAAAGGATAAAATATCAAATCATCTATTGATGCTCTCAAGCCAATAAAATGTAATGCTGTTCATTGTAATTCATGTAAATGTCTGTTGCGAGATCAGTCATATGAAGGTGACTTCATTCCCCATGAAGGTAACAAAGTGTCATGATAGCAAGTACATTATTATTTCAAAATAGAAAGAAAAACTCCATATTTCAGTGTCAGACTGTGGACAAACCCGATTACAACAACAGTTTGTTATTGTAAAGTAATGTCATTTGGTTAAACAAGGTAAACTTTTCTAGTTTTTCACTTCTTATATTATTCTTCAATGTTTAAAAATATTTTGGGACTATAGCCTTGCATTTATTTTCTTAGTGTTTGCTCGGTGATGCTCTATTTTTATAAATCCAAAAGTGTATAAAAATCTTAATAAGCTATAAATCACATATTGTTTTGACGTTTTAGTCGATAACACAGTGTGACAGTCTATTTCTTTAAGGTGCTAGTGCAGTTTGTGCAGTCCAGAATATGCCATGCAAATCACAAATGAAACATAGAAAATGAAGAACAGTCAACAATATTGTAGTGTCATATAAATGGCTGTATATTTGGTATGTGATAGGAAAGACTGAACAGTTAACCATTAGTCTCATGTGACACTATTGACAATCCTCCAATAAGTGTCTTTCGTTTATGGCCAGATCTAAATGGTTACAACACTTTGCTGTTTCTCAGTGATATTTTCTTGGTTTCTCTAATCCATAATTGCAGGCGCTCATTAGAGTGGTTTCTAGCTAATATGGTCGGGACAAAAAGTAGCACTCTCCAAGTGTGAGGACATTCAGGAATGGCTTGCATGCTTAGGTCAGTTGGGTTCAGCTACTGTTAAGGTATCACTGAGATGAAACCATTTTGAATGGAATGACCAGGAGAGAAGTTGTTTCAACAGGCAAGGGATTGAAAACAGAAGAATAAGAGAGAGTGTCAAAACCCATATCGTACCCAAGAACCATAACTGAAAAACAAAAGCATTAAGTCAGAAGCCAAAAGTCAATAAAGAAAATAATGAAAATAAACAAGCAGAGTTTATCAAATTCATCAAACTCATATAATTATGGTTCCAATCTCTATACAATATTATTGTATAAATGATGTGATGCACGCAATTTCCAGGACCGTTCTCCATGACAATTGCATAAGAAATGGCTATTGTGAGAAAAAGTGGCAGCAACTGGTAGCAAACAGTGCCTCTACTGAATTTTTAAAACATAATTAATAAACCCATGTACCTGTACATGGTTTAAAATAATCACAAGAAGAAAACATGAAACAAGGGCAAGAACCATGACAGCTAAAATAACTGGAGAAGTTGAAGTACTTCAATTGTTCAAAATTGAAAGCAAAGTGGATTGTGAGACTACCAAAGAATCGTCAGTTTTTCTAACATTGTATTAACAAATCATTAACAACGCCATTCAGAAATCTATTTTATTTAACAGTCTATCTGTATCCCTATCCTTTTGAGCATTGGGTAGTGGCTGAAGGAATACATTTGCAAATAAAACTCCTGTAGACAAAAGACAAACCAAGTAGTTAGGATGCTTCCTCAGGAACTGCAGAAAGTATTGTCCAATGGGTGAAGCCCCAGTTGCAAACTCAGGTCCCAAGGGATTATCTCTCTCACCTAACCTGGTAACATCTGTGATTTATTTCAGACTACATTTGAAGACTATTAGGGGGGATAAGGTGGCCTGGCCTGTCTAACACAACAAGGTGATAATGTGAAGCTCACTAGGACAAATAGTAAGAAGGAAGACATTATGGTTTGATCCTTGTCTTTTGCTATATATAGTATACTTTTTATCTGTATTTATTTAATAAAACATAATAATAACAGTATGATCCTACATGTAGGCAAAGCACTAAAGGAAAACCTAATTCTGCTTACAATACATACATTTAATTAGCAGAGGTTTGGCATTGCTCACTTTTTATTAATGATTGACATTTTAAAACAGAGCAGAGCAGAATGTATTACAACCATCTCACACATAAACATACTTAAACACATTGCTTCAGCCAGCACTAGGGTATCAAAATGTGGCAGAACAGCACATGTTGCAAAATCCTAACAGGACCGAACATTGGCCTGAAAAAATAGGAAGCTAATGGCAGAACTGCACTAAGACTGCAAGAGTTTGCTTTATCCCTCAACTCTAATGCAGTCTTTGAGAATACATGTCTACATAACTAGCCTATAAGGGTTAAGCCACTAGCACCACTGAAAAGAAAGCGGAAATGTCTTAAACAAGAAAAAAAACCGACACACTGAACATCAAAATGTACTCAGTAATGCAAATGAAAACACAGATGATACATCCATCCATCTATCCATTATCCAACCCGCTATTTCCTAACTACAGGGTCACAGGGGTCTGTTGGAGCCAATCCCAGCCAACACAGGGTACAAGGCAGAAAACAAACCGTAGGCAGGGCACCAGCCCACCGCAGGCAGATGATACAACAATACTAAAAACAACGGAAAACATTTTCCATCAACTGTCAAAAAAAAAAAAAAATCTAAATTTGAAAATCTGACCCTGTATCTATTTGTTCTTTTAAAGAATCACAAGATGGCTACTGTGGAATCACCCACTGGCACTGAATGACCACACTGCAGGAGTCACCATGCAGCAACCATCATGAAGTCCCAAAAAATAAATAAAGAGATGATAAAACGGCACAGTGCCAAAATGCCATGAAGCAGCTGTGGACCCTGACAATGTGGTAAATTTAGCCATTAAAATATGACATTAAAATGTTTAGTAAGTAAATTATTGGTTCCAATTATTTGCTACAGGTGTACTATTCTTGCAGACCATGTTATTACTCTGCACTAATGAAGGACTTATCTTGTTATATATGTCTTGGATTAGGTTATGCTTTATGCTGTAAAACAATACATTCCACTGCCACTTAAGAAACAGTAAATCAATACTATGAAATAGAAATCAGAAGGAGTAATGACTATAATGAAAGAATATCTGGTAAAACAAGTCAATAAATTATAGATGATGCCACATAAACTCTTGCAGACTGTCACGAACGTTACTTTTGTTAGCAGAGAATAAATGTGTCAACTTTATGTATACAAAACATTCATTCAGAGAGACCTACTATATAACTAACATTCAAAGCCTGTAAATTGATTCTGTTACCTCCTTTCTACATTTCCTTATTGGGCTGATGCCTTTATCCAAAGCAATTTACAACATTTAAGATACAATTGACTATATTTCTTTTCTTTTTCCGATTGGAGCACAGGCAGGTGAAGTGATTTGTTCAAGATAACATAGTAGAAGTGGCAGGATTTGAACCTACAAACTTAGGGATTGAAATCCAAAGCCTTAACCAAAGTGTCACACTGCCTTTCTGTTTGATTTTCTGAATTAAGAAAGCACCAGACATATATAATACATGTTTTTAGACTGTTACTAACAATCTTTCAGTATAAACTCTGTTAGGACTCAGCTGACATGTAAAATATTGTGACCAAAAGCACACCTTGCCTGGTTCACCCCGAAAGGTCCCCTGCCAGATAGCCAAGTGCTTTTCCTAAAACAATTATTGCTAAAGCAGCAGTAGCAACATCTGCCGACTTAGCCCTGCAGGTTCTGTCTACATATGGGACAGAAGCCACTACAAAAACAACAACCACAACATTTAATTATATGTACATTTGCATACAAATGTGTAGCTTAAAGACATTGACAAATAACAATAGACACATTAAAATAGTAAGGATGATTATAGTGACATGGTCAGTGTCTGATTTGAAACGACAAGCTTTGTTAAATGGTCATAAAGGTCAGTAAACAGAAAAGATCCACTGAGTAAGGATGTCGTTCCAAGGCCAAATTACTACCCAGCCTCCGAGGTATTCTACGGCACTTGAGTGTGAGAAAGTTTAAAAGTTACTATCTGAAACAAAGATGTTTCAGATCTCCAGCTGCTGACAAGAAACAAAACCTTTAAGGAACACCCTCATATTTTTGTTGTACTCTCAAGAGGTTCTTTGCAGTAGTTTGTGTATAGAACAGCTGTCACAGATTTCTGTCACACTTGTGAGGATGTCTCTGCCTGCCTGAGGAAGTGCTCTTTATGGTAACGCACCACTCCCAAATTTTGCCGTTTGGCTGTGCTACATCTGTCCTCTGAATATTGAAGTTTTCCAGGTTTTTCCACAGTGCTTTGAATTTGAGATATAATGCAAGCAACAAAAGGGGCCTTGTTTCAAGTGTTTTCAGCACTGCAGAATACAAATTAGTGATTTTATACTGTCTATTCAACTAATACCCAATAAACACAATGCACTAGCAAACTAGAAAAACATGTAAGCAAATTAAATAGCAAATACACATGCCCAAAAACAATGTATGAAATGAACAAGCAAGAGAACTAAACAGGGAACACATAGTGAAGGCAAAATGTGTCAAAGCGGATAGTCTTTTGACAATGAAAATAACCTTTGTGTCATCACACACCAACATTTCAAGCCAGGTAATGACAGATATCACAACACTATGACTATCTCAGAGATGGTATTTTGATATCTTAGAGACAACTAGGAATAATCAGAAACTAAGCAATTAAAAAAAAAAACCTGAATAAATACAGAAAAATAAAAACTGTTAAAGCATATTGAGCTAACTGTACAATCTGACAAATCTCATCTCCTATTGCAAGGTCCCCTGAAGCACCCATTCAGCTTTTCCTTATATTTAAGAATCATTTAAATTTTAAATTAAATCCGGAATCTAATCCTTCAGTAATTAACTAAATAATAGAAAGTAGATCAATTCCCAAAACAGACTGTGGATGAAGGAGAAATAAGCGAAAAGAAATTGGAATTTAGCATGAGAAAGTAGGGTGCAGAAACAAAAACAAACCGTTATTATCAAAGGTAAGAAATGAAAAATCCAAAAGTCAAAACTGGTAATTTAAAACTATTACTATAAGAGCAAAATAACTTAGACACACTGTCTAGAAATGAGCTTTGATAGATTTAAACAAAAGTTTGCAAAAGAGGCAATACCAAAGTAAATGACTTATGAATTCCAGAGGAATGGAGCAGGTAAATGCTTACTGATACCACAGTATAAAGCTGTGCCATGCAGAAGACAGATTGTAGAACAAAATGGACTAATCCAAATACAGGACTACAAAACCAAGACAATTTTCAAAGTATGCTGCTGGGAAATGCAAGATAAAACAAAGGCAGTATAATGATGTGCGATCCGGGAAAAAGAAATGAAGCAAAAAATAACTTAAACAAGGGTGACAGTCCTGACCCTAAGCAATTACATTGGCTTGAGGTGAAAGAAATGGAAAAAGAGGAGAAGCAAAATTAATATTATGTAAAGCCAAATGGTGCATAACAAGTTCCACACATTTAGCTGTTTTGTAAAAAAGGCCTTTGTTGTGAGAACCTATTTTCTGCAAAGTAATAACCCTTAACCATGAGTTCTTCTGGACAGTCCCACTCTCCATCCCTTGGTTTTACTGTACCTTGCTTGTTTACACTGACAATGATGAGCAAATTTTCATGAAGTGTGGTGGATGAGAAACAGTTGAAAGAGTAATACTACATACCAACAGAACCGAAAGACTGTACACATTCTCAACGTTCAAAAAGTGTGCTTCTGCTGATACGGCACTATGTGCATTTCTTGCAAATTCTGGCTAGAACAGGTATACACTCAAATTAGTCTGAAATATGTACGCACCAGAAACACTGTTCTATTATTTATTATTATTATTATTATTATTATTATTATTATTTTACATTTGAGGCTGTAGTAATGACATACAACTTTAGTCTCTAAACCTGCCTGGGCACCAACTGTAAAAAAATTGTAAACATTTATAACAAGCTTCCCTGGGAAAAGACATCATACATAGAACAAATACATAATAATAATA
Organism: Polypterus senegalus; assembly: GCF_016835505.1. NCBI lineage: Eukaryota > Metazoa > Chordata > Cladistia > Polypteriformes > Polypteridae > Polypterus > Polypterus senegalus. The sequence continues at coordinate 85,689,710 of NC_053166.1, read as the reverse complement.
ATAATAATAATAATAATAATAATAATAATAATAATTTGTTTCCACATCTAGGAATTATTGTCTCTGTTAGTAAAATTCAGGAATCGGGCAAAGGCAATAAGTTTACATTAAAAATGTATAGCTCTGTAATAGGCATTAAAAAGGTGTCAGGAAGACATGTTGGAAATGTGAACATTTTAGATGTAAAGTTCATCAAGAATATGTTCATAGTCTGTTGTTATTACTCATAATGATGGAGGTAGCGGCCAGAGATTTATTTCAAGGCAGCTCTTGCATGCTGATCATATTGAAACCATTACCTAAAGGAAAAGTTGAACTAACTGATGATATTTGGGGGCAAAAGGACCAAAGGCATGGAAGTGACAGGTGAAGAGATCAACAGAAGAATGGAGGTTGTGGGAAAAATGATAACTGATACACACAAGTACACATTGGTAAAAGTGGGATCAAATATGTTCTGTTTCTAATTTATAAAATTAGATTAGGGAAAACAAGTTGTTTTGGAGAAAATACGAAAAAAGAATAAGAAAAAAAAAAAAAAACTTTGGCCATTTAGATGAGATGTTAAATGAAAATGGAGTTGCAGATCTTGCCGTGGAAGAAGCAGACATTTGCATTGAAGAGGTTTCTGAGAGTCTTCTTTCCTTCATATGTCTAGATTAATCAAGGCCACTGAAGGAGAATGCTAATCCAAGCTGAGATATATAGTTGGGCGTATGTAAATAACCAGGGAATTAATATTTTAAAAAGCTGCAACCCCTGGACTTGGAAGGAGGCGACAAACATGACAGGCATTGTATGATTATTTTACAATAAATTTGTATATGTTACATACCCCTTGCAGTTTGTAGTGATGGCTGCAAAAAAGTTTAATCTTATGCTTCCATGTAGAATGGAAAGAAAAACATTATCTGATATAAGAGAATCCAATGGTTATCAAAGCTATTAAGCACATTCCCATAATACTGAACTTTTGAATTGAAAATCTGCAACTCTCCTTTATTCGCTGACCAGGATTCCTGCCTTCAATTCAAAAGTATTATAGGAATGTGTTTCTCGTGTATAATGTGTCATAACTTTTCCAGAAGTAAGTGCTTAACAATATTTTAGCAAAAAAAAAAGCATGTATGTGTACTCTCTGAGCATACAACTGGATAACTGACAAATGGATTATGCAATGTAACATGATTTTTTTTTTCTTTTCTTTATGGACATTTATCACATCATTTGGCTTTGTAAAGCATTGGCTATAATTGGATTCTATTATAAACTTTTTTCTTTTTGTTTTGCATGAAAACCTGAGGTTAAAAGGTTTTTCTACAAACTACATGAGTTAAGTAATATATGGAAAAAAGAAATAATTTATGGGTGAAATATGCCTTCAATCTAATACAGGACCTATGCAAAACAAACCTTATCTCAATGGTATAAGATGACCAACTTGTGTGCACACCTACATTCACACTCATAAGGCCAATATAAGAAAATAATAGACCACTTTGGAATGTGGGAGAAAACCAGAGTTTCTGGCAAAAAACAACACTGAATAAAGGAGAATGTACTAAATTGATTCAGACAGATGCTAGGCCTATCCAACCTGAGTCATAGATAGATAGATAGATAGATAGATAGATAGATAGATAGATAGATAGATAGATAGATAGATAGATAGATAGATAGATAGATAGATAGATAGATAGATAGATAGGGGAAATATACAGAAGCTCAATGAATAAATAAATAAATCTACACCAGAATAACTAAAAAGAAAGAAAATAACTGACTTGGCCATCCCAATACCAGTGAGGCACCATCCAGGCATATTACCGTTGGTATAAAGGAGAGCCGTATAATTTCTTGACACACTTCTGATAGATAATTTGTTGCCTGAAAGTCCTCAGTGTTTGTGTGTCAGAGAGACGATCTGTAGCATTATTCATAATGGCATTCAGTTTTGTTTTAACCCTCTCCTTTACTACTAGCTCCAAAGGGTCCAGAGTGTGTCCCATAACTGAGCCTGCATTTTTAATAAGCTTATTGATTCTCTGAGCCTCTCTAAAAGTGATGTCATCATTCTACCCCAATATAATGCATATAGTAAAAGATTTTGCAAATTGTAAAATCACAAGACAATCATTACAGTACTGTATGTATTAATACCCACAGGAATATAGAAGGTGTAAGAAATAAATGCATTCTAGCAGCAGTGGGGAGGATATAATTTCATAGAAACATGAACCATGTGGTCCAGTACAAAACCTGAACAGTTCAAGTACCCTGGTTGTTGACCTGCAATCTGTTAACACCAAGACTGTTGAATGCCATACATTGTGCATATTACATTCTAAACTGTATTACACACAGTTGCAATGCATTGTTGTGCTGTAATGTATTGACTTTTTATTCTGTTTTAGATACACTGAAGAATTACAATGTACATGTTATCTCTGGGAAATTAAACCTGTACTTGAATTTTATCTTCTGGCTGCTCTTTTCCTGATCATTTATTAGAAAATTATTGTTTTTGGAATTTGTTATACCTCTTAGAAATTGGCTACTGCTGCTGGGATTTTGTTCTTTAGGATTCCAATTCCGGGATAAGAAGGTTCAGTAAATAGTTAGATAGCTCAGAACAGACATTACCTATTTTGTTTTGCTTTGTCATGCATCTTCTACTTATGTTATAGCTCCAAACACCCTTTTCAGTTGACGTTTCACTTCAGATAAAGTGTACTTTACATTCCCCTCACAGATCCTCTTTTGGAATACAATTTTTGAGTACCATCTGATAAAAGTAATCAATCATAGTCAAATGATGTCCAGAAATGTTTCATGGTAGCACTCTTTACTACATGTGGCCAGCAAACAAAGTGGTTTAACTCAACCACTGGCAACCTTGATGGACAAAACTTTACATCTATTATCAACAAAAAGGATGAACCCATGTGCCCCCAAAAATAATAGCAAGCTGTTTGTCCCTTTGCTTGTAACCCATTGAAAGCACTACCCCTCTGCACTCTCTCTGCCTGGCCTTAACTTCTGCTCGATAGTAGGACCATATTATCTCAGGCATGGTTGAGTGACCCTTCTACTCCAAAGGGTAGCCTAGTGCCATAGATTTTATGCTTGCACAAGAGGACAACAACTGTGCAAAATCTCATACACTGTAAACTGTAAACTGTTTGGGTAAGCTTGGGTAGGCCAAGACAGAGAAAAACATCAAGACAAAGAAATAGGGAGCTGAAGCCCATTTCACATGTGCCTGAGAAATTCTCCACAGATCCTGAAAGAATCAGGACAAAGCATCACCTCCAACCATAAACAATCAGAAACAAACAGACAAATACAATTTATATTTTATTTTGAGAGTATTATTTATAACTTTATAGTTAGGGTAAAACCAGAAATATAAACATATTATTATGGTTAATGGTGTTTACTGAAATTAAAAACCTGTGTTAAGCATATGTCTTTAGCTGCTATGGGTATCTCCTACTAAATTTAAACTATAGTAACCTTCTATTAATTCCAAACAGTGTGTGGTACGCACACATCCTCACAAAAGAGATGTGCTGAGGGGGTAAGCAAGTGTTAGGGAGCTGTGAAGAAATAAAGGGTATGTACTTTAGAAACTCCATAGCTACCTAAACACTAATACATCTAACTGTCTACAAGACCAAACAATGAAAAGAACATTTAGAATTTGGTCCTGAATGAGGTAATTCTTAGGTAAAAATTAAGGAAACAAGAGGGTTTTTTTTGCCTTTTCCCTTTAGGAAAGAGAAAGGGCTAAGCCACACTAAAGTTCATGTTATGGGTTGCTTGTGGTTGCTTCTAACTAAATATACAGCATACTTGCATATATCCATCTTATAAAATCCTTATGTTATGAAAAATTGACATCATTTTATTTATTGCAGTAAGTATGTTTAGTTTTTCTGTTGAAAAATAGTCTTATCACTATATCCATCATAAAAGCAGATGAAAGTGAAAGTGATTTGTCTAGATTTTGGCCAATTTTTAAACTTCATTCAGTAAACTAAACACATTTCTTCATAGTTCTGGCATACCAGCTGGAGTGTGAAACAGCGATCTTACACAATAGCAAAGAATTCCAATATTGGGGCTTCTTTTTTTCCCCATGATAATCCATCCATTCCTTTTATCAACTCACTTATCCAGGGGAAGGTCGTGGGGAATGGATTTTAAGATATCTGGAAATGCATTTTAGATATCTCAAATTGACTTACAGATATCTAAAAATGCATCTATTTTAAGATATCTAAAAAGCATTTTATGATATCTTAAATAGATTTCAAGATATCTTGAAATTATATGCTGTAGATTTTGAAATATCTGAAATGCATTTTAAGATATCTTTAATGCAATTCGAGATATCTTGAAATACGTTCCTGTGCATTTTGAGATATCGCAAATACATTTCGAGATATCTTAAAATAACTTCCTGTGCATTTCAAGATATCTCAAATACATTTTGAGATATCTCAAAATCACTTCCTGTAACATTTCCTATTCTTTCAATGGGACTTCCTGTCTATTTCGAGATATCCCAAAATGAATTTGAGATATCTTGAAATACACAGGAAGTTATTTTAAGATATCTTGAAATGTATTTGAGATATCTTGAAATGTGCAGGAAGTCATTTTAAGATATCTGAAAATGCATTTCAGATATCTCAAAATGAATTTGGGATATCTTAAAATGAGAAGGAAGTTATTTTGAGATATCTCGAAATATAATTTAGATATCTTAAAAGCATTCAAGATATCTTGAAATTCATTTTTTCAGATATCTGAAATACATTTTTAGATATCTAAAATTTATTTCATGATATCTTAAAATGGGTCTCTGCTCCATTTCAGATATCTAACAATGTATTTCAAGATATCTCAAATTGTATTTCAAGATATCTAAAATGCATTTTAAGATATCTTTAAAAGGACACTCAATTATTTCAAGATATCTCAATAGCATTTTCAGATATCTACAATACAATTTAAGATATCTCAAATACATTTCCAGATATCTTAAAACAGCTTCCTGTCCATTTTCAGATATCTCAAATACATTTCAAGATATCTTAAAATGACTTCCTGCACATTTCAAGATATCTCAAATACATTTTAAGATATCTTATAATAAACAAGTAGTCCCATTGAAATAATAGGCAATTTTACAGGAAATGATTTTGAGATATCTCGAAATGCATTTAAGATATCTTAAAATGCATGAAAGGTCAATTTAAGATATCTGAAAATTCATTTGAGATATCTTGAAACGCAGACACAATTATTTTGAGATATCTGAAACTGTATTTGAGATATCTTGAAATACATTTGAGATATCTCAAAATGTATTGTAGATATCTTAAAATGTAAAGGAAATTGTTTTAAGATATCTCAAAGCGAGTTTCAGATATCTTAAAAAGTAAATTACATTTTAAGATATCCAAAATCCATTTTGAGATATCTCTAAATGTTAATTTGGCTTGCCATACAAACCAGGAACCAAACCTAGACAGTGCACTAGGCCAGGGTTTTCATGATAACTTAATAGAAAAATATTGTTTTGATACTTTAGTTTTCTTGTATGCATGGCTTTTGGTGCTGGGACAGACTCTGACTTCCTGCAGCCCTGAAATGGAATAAGCAGATCAGGTAATGGAGAAATCTGGGGATCTTTATGTAATTTTTTAAATGAACTGTTGTGCTTTAATTCGTTTAGTTAATCAATGGATAATTTTTATCATTGAGGGAAAGATTTCCTGAAGGAAATACAATTTTGAGCTCTAGTAGCAATTATTATTATTACTAGACATTAAGCCCGTTACAATAACGGGCGCTAGAACAGTAGTGCATAAACATTTCTATGAACAGTCTATATTAAATGGCAAGGGACCTTGTATGTGGCTGTAATATGCGTCACTGTATTGTGTGCCTTTAATTTTCTCTCTCAGTAATACTGGTTTGTATTTCCGTAAAATTGCCTGTAATTTTGTCTGACAGTAATACAGTGGAACCTCAGTTCACAACCATAATTCGTTCCAAAACTCTGGTTGTACCCCGATTTGGTCGTGAACCGAAGTAATTTCCCCCATAGGATTGTATGTAAATACAATTAATCCGTTCCAGACCATATGAACTGTATGTAAATATATATTTTTTAAGCACAAATATAGTTAATTATACCATTGAATGCACAGCATAATAATAAACTAAATGTAAAAACATTAAATAACACTAAGAAAACCTTGAACAACAAAGAAAACTAACACTGCAAGAGTTCGTGTTATAGCCTTTGGACCCGCTCGCTAAAAACACTTTTTTTTTAATGAGTTTTAAGCACAGGGGAAAAAATGAACATTTGAAAAATCCGTAATTTAATAAACAACCAAGAAAAGTAACATTGCACAGTGCACGCGTGCGCCTGTGTGTGTCTCTCTTTCGCGGGCCTGCGTGTGTGTGTGTCTCTCTTAAGCGCGCACCTCTGTGTCTGTGTGTCTCTCTCGCCTGTGTGTGTGTGTGTGTCTGTCTGTCTGTCTGTCTGTCTGTCTGTCTGTCTGTCTGTCTGTCTGTCTCTCGCTCGCGCAAGCCTGTGTGTGTGTGTGTGTGTGTGTGAGAGAGAGAGTCTCGCGCGTGCCTGTGTGTGTGTCTGTCTCACGTGCACCTGTGTGTGTGTCTGTCTCACGCGTGCCTGTGTGTGTATGTGTCTGTCTGTCTCACGCGTGCCTGTGTGTGTGTCTGTCTCGCGTGTGCCTGTGTATGTGTCTGTCTCACACGCGCCAGTGTGTGTGTGTCTGTCTGTCTGACGCACGCCTGTGTGTGTGTGTCTCGCGTGTGCCTGTGTGTGTATGTCTCGCGCGCGCCTGTGTGTGTGTCTGTCTCATGCGCACCTGTGTGTGTGTCAGTCTCTCTCTGCACAGGAAGAGACTGAACTTGTGCTGTGTGGCCCCACGCATGCACACTTCACCAGAAGACACACACATGGGCACCTGGATTCACACAGGGGTTTTTATTGAAGAGGATTATTATTATTATTATTATTATTATTATTATTATTATTATTATTATTATTATTATTATGGAAACAGATGATCTGCTGTGGCGACCCCTAACATGATCAGCCAAAGAAGAAGAAAAAGATGATGATATATTATTATTATTATTAGTTTGGTTAGGTGCTTATGAAAGTATTTCGACACAATGTCTTGCAGAAATATCATAGCAGCAATTTTGATAATAAGATACAGTAGCCTTACACGAACCTAAGCAAACCAGGTTAGAAACTTTCAATTTTGATTTTTTAATTATGCATTTTTGATTATTGCTTTAATTATAGAAAGATGTGTTCATGACATTTGTCTTCTTGACTTAATTTCTTCTTCAAAAAAAAGAAAGCCCCCTGTTTCTGCCACTTTCAAAATAACACAAATTGCTTTGGAGAGGTATAACAATAACAAATCATTATGGACCATTTCCCCAAAGAAGCCTACTGAAGTCACTGATATGGATGCAGTTCAGGGGCAAACAACTAAGAAGGTATTCCCAGGATAGCAAAACAAGGCTACTCCATTAGCTGGAGGGCAGGTTCTTACATTAGGTAGACCTAGATAAAATTACCATGGAAACCATGAGGTTCACATACATACAAAGAATAAAAAGATAAAACCAAGGCATTGATTTGTAAAAACAACCTGCTTTACATCCGTTTCTAATTTGAGATTTTCATTTGTTAAAGGTTTCCTTTTATTGTCACCTTTTTTCTTATCCATATCATAAAATCAGTGAAAGTGTTAACTTACAGTTTGTTATTATGGAAAAGACAAAAAGCAAAACAAAGTAATATTTTTATTATTGTTTCCCATGTCTTTCTATTATGAGAATTATCGTCTCATAGGTTTAAAAATATAACTGTTTTGAAATTCAGCAACAAAACCATAGTTCATGTCTAATTTGCCATTTGTCTGTATTTTCTGTAATGCTCAAATATAAAATACAAGTAAGAGATAAAAGAATTATCAGCAATACAGTATGGTACTCACTGTTATGAAAATTAATTTAAAACTCAAGAGAAACATTTCAAGTCTGATACACTCAGTCATTTTCACCTTTAGACAAAGAAATGATTTTATGAATTAAAAATGTAAACATATGCAATGGCTATAAAAACTGCAAATTAAATTAATAAACTGGCTTAATATTTACTAAAATCTCAATGGTACGGTTAAATCATTAGCCAACATTGCACAAACATTCAATATAAAACTGTTTTATACACATATCCAAAGGAAATTTCTCTAGAGAAGAAAATCAGAACAGCAACATTCACAAATCCCTCCACTTCCACTGCATCAAAGCACTCTGCAAGCAGCATTTTGCAAACTAAACAATGTCTAATGAGTTAAAGACCATTTGAGTGACTTGGGATCCAAACCTCATTATAGGATGTACTGCGTATACAACTGAAGACAGATGTAGCCAACAGCAAAACTAATTTCCCTTTTAAATATCATTTACATGCAGATTAAGTTCCTCTTGTTTTACTGTTGACTTTCAGTAGTTTTGAAATATAAAATTACAATATATATTTGAAAATGTAATTATAGAAAAAATGACATAGGCAGAGAGGTATGCTTTATTACTTTATTACTGAAGAAAGTCAAACTTAATATTATATCATCTTAAAACTCCTATGTTGTAATTTCTGAGAACTGTGGTGTATTTTTGTTTTTTCTAAATAAGAATCATTACTATACAGTTCATGAAATATTGTGTTTTTAAAGAAAACATCCATCCATCCATTATCCAACCAGCTATATCATAACTACTGGGTCATGGGGGTTTGCTGGAGCCAATCCCAGCCAACACAGGGCGCAAGGCAGGAAACAAATACCGGGCAGGGCGCCAGCCCACCCGCAGTTAAAGAAAACAATGTCTTATAATTTGTCATTCATATTAGACTTTTAGAATTATAATCCTTTAGATTTATACAGCCTTAGAATTTCTAGTGTATTTTATAGAATGCTTTGTAGCTCATAATGAATATCTTCCATTAACATAGCTTAATATTTACATTATATGGCCTTGCTAGTCAACAATATACATTGTCTGTTATTGAGGTTATTTTCATTATAAAATGAATTTGAGTTTCTACATTTTTATTTGCTTTTTACTCACATTTTTACAAGTGAATTCTGAAATTTTCAGCAAACGATATTTTTGAAAGCAGTTTAGGTTTGTCTCATTACCTTTTGCAAAATGTTTACAAAGTAACAGGAATGTTGGTAAATAACCATTGCTCACATATACACAATGTTTTTATTGAAGATCCTTGAAAAAGCTAAAGTAGAAAAGAGAAGGTAACCCGTCGAAGTGTAACACTAATGCAGAGTTTTAGTGTATTTATTTTGTATGCCCAGACACATTCATTTGTTTATTTCCAAAATCCTACTTTAGATTTGTGGGGTTGTGGGACCTGGAATAAGTCTAGACAATTTAGAATGCAATGCCGTAATCACATGGCACAATCACGCACACACCCACTTAACTCTAATATAAATATGGCCACTAACCTAATTTAAATATCTAAGAGACTGGCTTTCGTAGTTCAGTCAGAATACCTGAACAGACATGGGAAGATGAGCAAACGTAATACAGAAAAGTGGACTGGATATCAAACCAGAAAGTAGGTGATTTCCAATGTCTGTTCTTAAACTGTGTCATCACGTGTGACAGTAATTCACAGACAATTTACTTTTTGGGAATTTAGTGCATGAAACTGGCAAAACATTGTTTGTACAACTCTGCTCTTACTGTACACTAAAGGTGAAACAGAATGGAGTGCAGAATGAAGAATGCACCTAATTAAACGGCTTCAATATTAAAAAACTGATTAGTCTACAATTTTTAGGAAGTTTAATTTTCAACAGAGTACAATCACAGAAACTCTGTTTTTGAGTGAAAATGACTGCTAAAAACTTGCACAGTAAACCTTTCATTTACATGAAAAAATAACGATATACACTCCATATTTTCTGTTCAAAAGCACTGTATCATTTTTGAGTTTAACCTTCCAAAGCTAAACCTGATTATAACAATGTGTCTTTTTTGTTGTTGTTGTTGTTGGCTTCTTTTTCTCACAAATGTTTCGGTTCAATTCACAGCTCGGTTCATTTTTGATATCTGCTAAAATGAAAACAGTAGCTTTAGATTGTCTTTGGCTAATGTTATACAGTGTGAAAAGAATTTCTTTCATTGAGCTTTTTTTTTTTTCAAAGGCCTTTAAGATTAATGAACAATTATGAGTGGGGACAGTGCAAAGAAAGTTTATATAACTAATTGTAGAAATTATTTAAAACTAGATGAAGTATCCCACATTATCTGGGTATATATGTGTCTAATGGGTTAATGTAAGAAAGCAAATGTTTGTTTTTTTAAATGTTGACCCTGTTGTCATTGCTGACTGAAATGCAAGCATCCTGTTCATCATCTACATTAACTCTCTGACAACTATCAATTTTTCTGTTCTCATGAGCAGCGCCAGTGCTAGGTTATTTTGTGCCCTAGGCCAAGCTTATTAGTGCGCCAACCGTCTGTTCAGCAGCTAACCCGTGCAGGTGGGATTTTTTCCCCCCTTATGATCTGCACCCTAGGCGAATGCGTAATTCACCTTAATGGTGATGTGGGACCTACTCATGAGTTGAGAATTTGTCCCTTTTGTGCATGAATGGTTTCAATAATTGTGGGAATTCCTTATGGGTTGGAACCATGAATACTACTTCTTTCTATTTCCTGATTTAATCCTACATTAATAAACTGTATAGTTTGTTGAAAAATAGAATTATATAAACTGAGCAAAAGTACTATTTTTGTATTGTTCCCTCTATCAAATCCCTATTTATAACAAAGCTGTTGAAACTTGCTAAGATGGGTTAAATATACTATACATGCAAAATTTCATGAACATCCATTTAGCTGTTTTGGTGTAATTTGTGGCGTTTGTGGAGTTGGCCTTTCCATTACAACTTCCCAATATTACTAAAAGGAGTCTAAATGAACAATAATATAACTATAAAATTGCATGAAGGTACCTATAGTCCATTTTTGAATGATTCATGATTTTTATGTTTGTCCCCATAACACCACATCCACACGCCTGCTGTTATTTCCATTGAATCACTGACAGTGAACGTAGCCTTCGCTGCAAGTAGAGCCAAACCGAAATAATATGCCAAATTCACAACCTTTGGCTGAACTGTTTTGGTGTTGCGCTCCCTCTCATATTACACACCCATGTCTGGAACTTTTGAAAAGCCTTAAAGTCTAGATTTTAAGTTGTATGCATAGTAATATGCAAGCAAAATATATTACACTGTACATGCAAAATTTAATTAAGATCAACTTGGCCATCTACAGTGCACAGTTTTTAGGTTATCATTCACCATTAGATCTCCCTCCCTCTAATTTTTGAAATTCCATATTGGGTATATTTTAAGTAGGACCAACAGTAACCTACATGTAAAATTTTGTGAAAATAATTTCAGACATTTTTGCCTGATTAGCAACCAAACAAACAGGCACAAAAACGGAGAAGATGTTACGTTATTTTATCTGAGGATTGAAATGAGATCCTTAGTATGCAAAATTATAAACAGCATCAAATAAAAACAGGCAGAGGGTATTACAACTTTATTTATTTAAATGATTAAAAAATTATCTTGTGTTCTGTGCACACTCAAAAGCTCATTCAATCCATTTTCTTTAGCTGCAATTTAAAGGAAGGGAAATTATATATTGTAAAGACAATGCATCTTGAACTGTTTTCCTTTTAAAGATAGAGATATACATAAATATTTCTTGCTCAGAGATAGCAAAATTTTAAATGTATTCTGTTTCATCTTGTTATTTTTACTTGTTCATATATTCCATGTTCTGAGTATTGACCTCTGAATTTCAATTAGTATTATACACATTCAATATACCATTTGGAGATTTTAGTCCATTTGTATTACTTTTTACATAATACTTTTTAAATAATTTTAGCAATTGTTTTTGTTTGGCAGTTAGTAAGACTCTCGGTGACAGCTGGCGGACTTTGGAGTGAATGTGTCATTGTTAATGATGAATCCACTGATAGAACTTCAGAGTATTCTGGTTTAATCATTGTCATGGGTTTGCGCTGTGATGCATTGCAGAGTGCACCTGACCTAAGACAGTAGAATCTGGGACTAAAAACCTTTCAATAATTAAAAAATAAAACTTATTAGGAAAAAAAGTGAGAAAATACTGCATATTTCTTTTAAATGGGTGGATATTTTTTTCTTTTGGGGTTCCAACATTCTGTTTTCTCTGCTTTTGTTGTTTTGTACTGCATTTTGACTATGCTGTATTTTTTTATAGGTGTGAAAACCGTTGGGATTAAAAATGACAAGGAATTTCAGAAATTATGAGAGAAATGAGTGATGCTTTGGCTTTACATTTGAGCATATTAGTGCTAATTGCACTTGCCTTCCTCTCTGAAGCATTATGATATTTGGTATTTAAAAAAATTAACAAGCTTATCTGTATCTTGGGCTTAAAATGGAATATGATCACTGCTTCTGAAGTGCAGGTTAAAAAATAAAATGTAATCATAACATCATGAAATAATAAGGACTTACCTGCAGAAGTTAAATATTCTGTTTTAACTGCTGCAAACATTTCAACTGAACTACGCTTACCCAATTTAAAAACGATCAGACATATAAGCACAATTTTAATCTGTTCATTCAGGTAATCATAAATAGCTTTTCTTAAGTTGATGATAGTATAGGAAAAAACATTTTGCCCAGTTGCCACTACTTAAAGGGCAATGATAGCAATATCCATCCATTTTCTAACCCGCTGAATCCAAATACAGGGTTACGGGGGTCTGCTGGAGCAAATCCCAGCCAACACAGGGCACAAGGCAGTAACCAATCCTGAGCAGGGTGCCAACCCACCGCAGGACACACACAAAGCCCAATTTAGAATCACCAATCCACCTAGCCTGCATGTCTTTGGATTGTGGGAGGAAACCCACGCAGACACGGGGAGAACATGCAAACTCCACGTAGGGAGGACCCGGGACTCCTAACTGCAAGGCAGCAGCGCTACCACTGCACCTGCATGCCGCCCATGATAGCAGTATGCTTTTGGTAAAGATCATATTTAGGCACACAATTAATAGAATTTCTTACTGGCAGGATCTGATGCTATTTAAGATTATTTTGGAATGTTTTTGGCATTTTTCTTTATTTGTACTTTTATTGGTTTATAGTTTTTAAGGAATGTCACGCTCGTGCACATAGGGGATAACTGAAGGGCTCTAGTAACTGTAATTTTACCGACCCTCCAGAGTTTGGCGCTGTGTCCTAATGCTTTTTTCTCTCCCTCCTTCTGCAGTCCAGATGATTGACAGCTATAACACCTCTGATGTCACTTCTGGTGTCCATCCGCATAGACCCGACTGTTCCTGATGGATGGACTCAAATCTGGAAGCTCTGTCATCTTTGTTGTGAACTTGTGTATGTAAAGATGTCTCTGAAATTATTAAGTGTTTTTTTTCTTTGTTTTTATAAATACAATTATATATACAAATATACCTCTTTATCGTTGTTGTCTCATTCTCTTACTGTGCATTGATTATGCCTTAGATGTCATTTTAATTATTTTTCACTGTTACTATTGTGAGGTAACAAGTAAGTAACAATTTCATTGCACTATAAGCACATGGCAATTAACATAATTTGAAATTGAATCAAGAGCCAGGGGTCAAACGCTTTTCTTCACTAATCTTTAGTTAAAAAATAAAGGGAAGATTCTCTCTCACAAAAGAATCGAGTTTTGTTAACAACTTCTCAATCAAAATGAACTGCTCATAACTATACTTCTTGTGTTGCCCTGCAAGGAAAACTGTCTGATCAACTAACCCCTGCTTTGCTCTAGGATTCAATTTATGGTTTGCTTATTTAATCTTCTGCCAAATAAAAAATGCTGTCAGTGAGATGGTCTTTTTAAAGTGAGACACACTCATTGGCCATACCTGCTTAAGCGTATCTCATTATATCACTGAGTAAGCAAGGCAGATCCCTAAGACAACTCTCCACACTTGTGTATAGCTCATGGTTTAACCAAATAATTGTTTTCCTGAACAGGATTTTTGTATTTGTTATACACTTTTGTTCTCTTCAATTGTATCTGGATTCCCTGCTAACTTGGTGGTAAAATAAATTTGGCGTGAAAGGTTTTGGCTGCCTTTAGGATTGAATGTTCCCTTGTGTGCATTTACATAAGCAATTTATCTTTACCATGCATTAATCTACTTGGAGGGTAGAAATCCTGCAATTGATTGTTAGAAGAAATGCAAATTCTAAAGAGCTCACAAATTGAGTCATAAGAAAGTAAATGAACTGAGAGCAGGGCAAGGATATAAATGGGAATAGTTATAAGATTCAAGGTGTAATTCTTATTTTTATTTATTTATTCTTTGCTATAACTGTCACTACCAAATAGAGTGCTCAGTCATGTCAATGTACAAACACGCCATACTACATACACACACACATCTTAGAGATATACGCAGGAATCTATCCCACTGAAATTCAGATATTTATTTATCATTAATGGTACTTATGACTAATGAGTATAGTTCACCCTGTACCTTTGCATCAAAGACTATACACACTATTTGACAGTTCAAGTGGCATTCCAGTGCAGCATCTGACTTTCACTCCCCAGCCTATCTTAATATTTATAGTATCTGTAATAATTTCAAAGTAGATGAGGAGCTCCATAGGTTGAAAGGTACCAGGGCAGGCACAAGGGCAGCACACAACAGTCAACTGCTTAAAGCATCGTAATGAAATAGGTTTTTATTAGTATTCCTAAACTTTGTTCATGGTCCCTCCTAGCATATTTTTCTAGCACAGTAACTAATAACGTTCTTTGACGCCTCAGTACATTACACTTGGATGCAAGTTAATATTAAGCACTGCAAAAAAATACATTTTCAATTTCTCTTAGCATACAAAAGATCAAGATACTTCTTTTATAGACACACTACTATGCTTATAGTTTCAGGGATTTTTTTTATCAGATTATTGTTGTTATACTTAGTTGAGGTAGGTTTTAAGCAAATTTTATTTAAAGTCCAACCATCCATTATCTAACCCGCTATATCCTAACTACAGGGTCACGGGGGTCTACTGGTGCCAATCCCAGCCAACACAGGGCGCAAGGCAGGAAACAAACCCAGGCAGGGTGCCAGCTCACCGCAATATTTAATGTCTGTTTTATCAGTATATCAAGAAAAACCTTGAACACCCTTTATTATTTCAGTCAAACTCCAAATGAAACATGGTAACATGAAAAGGATTTCACATTCACAGTACTTAAAAATTATGTAAAGAACAGTATACAGTCCAAGTTCCCAAAGTTAATACAATATAGGAGACAACCCCCCATGCAGCCATGCTGCTGTAGGAGAGATCTGCCAGAAAGCAGGAAGCTCTGCCAGGTTCTCCTTAGTAAAGGACTTTACAAACCTCAGTTTTGCATAAATGCCATCTGTGACTTGTAACAACATACTGGGGAACTTGTCACCACTATTTCTCCTCAAAGCCCACTGTAAATAAAAGCACCTGTTTCATCTTTCATAGTCATTTGAATAAGAACTTGTCAGTTACAACAAATTGCTCTAATTGACAGCACAGAAAATAAGTAGGAAAAGGTTTCCTTTTATTTCTAAGAGGTTACAGTTGGCATACATATGATACAACATACTCAGATTTCGCATTGCAAAACAGTCCCTGTAGAACAGTAGCACTTAAGGCTTAAATTTTTACATTTTTTTTTTCTTCAAGTATATTGATACATGACTTGATTGTAAAAATCTTTGAATATCAATAAATGTGCATAGTGATAATTCCATTAATTTGCATTATATTTTTGGAAGTAGTGCTCTAACAACAAAAAATATGTTGTTAGACAATACCAGTGTGCAGCATTTGACAGACAGAAATGATTTAATATTCTTATTATAGCATGCCAGAACAATAATAATTTGCAAATACAGACACTACGATATATATGTCTTAAACTAGCAAGAGAAAGCCTTCAAGCATCAGGGAGGTGCCATGAGCTGTCAGTCACAGCATAATAGCAAAACAGGCATCAACTCCCTGCCTGTACAGCAGCAGATTACATATACAGCTTATCCTTGTGTCAAGAGGATTATTCATGTGTGGCACTATCCAACAGAAGGTACATTTTGATATGATTGGCTTTAGAAAAGCTTTTGACAGTTCTTGTCATCACTCACATTCTGATCTGATTTTGATCCGTTAAACATTATAGCAATTTTGAGAAGAAAAGAAAATATTAAAGCAAGACCTTGAATATAAGGAGTTCTTGAAGGTCTTCATACCATTTGCAAGTTATGTCTTATTTTTTGCATGATTAAGTTTCAAATTAAGCATGAAGTTGCCATGGCCTGAAAGACTAATATATTTATATAGTAAATGTCAACAGATAATTGGAGGTGTCCCTTTCTCTTTTTAATGTTTCAGAACTTAATAAAATATTTAGATGTGTTTCTTGGTATTAATTAGACTAGTTGTTTAAAAATACTATATTATAAAACCTTAGTGACAGAGGAATAAAAAGCATTACTGGAGTCAATTCAACTTAACTAAAAAAACACTCTCATACCCACTTAATCCAATTCAGGGTTGGGGTGCCAACAGCCGGACCACCTCTAGACAGAGCAGCACTCTAATTATTGCATATACTGCTGTTTTGTCTGCTGTAATATAATATAACTCTTATATGTTTTGTTGAGCAGTATTGTTTTGACCCTGATAAATGGTTTCTTCACCCAGCCTCAAAGACCTTTCATGACCTTCTCCAGAACAGTATTGCATCTTTTTCTGCAGAACATTTTCTATTATATAACACTGAATAGGCTGTTATATTGAAAACATTTGAAACATCTCATGTGGCTGTTAAAAAGAGTATTTCTTTATTTTTCTTCCAAGCCCTTTCATAAAGATAAAGATCTCAGCATGATGCAAACACATCAGCAGTCCTAACTGAGAGGATAAAGGCAGGATAAAATAAAGTCACGTGGAGCAGTGAAACTGTTTCATAATTAACATGTTATGTAAATAAATACTGTATCTCCCTCTTTTTTTCTCATAAAAAAGCTAAATAAAGCTCAGTGAAATTTACTTTTGGTATTCTGCATATTAATCCAAAAATATACTGTACTGCAGCATTGTATCAAAATGTTTTTACTTTACCCAAAACTGTTTAAAATCTCTTTTAAAATAATTCTGCTATATATTTAATACTTCCCCAAGGTAAACATTATTTTAGCTTGTACTCATTTTAAGCAAATACTAGCAAAGTTTATCACTAGCATGTTAAGCCACTAAAGGACTAAGAACAGCCTTGTACATCAGCCGGAAGCACAGTAATTCCAAACACCAGGGTCACATATATCATTGTGTGGTCACCATTATTCTACATTACAAATCATTTACTTTAACTGCATGCATTCATTTAACTTTCTGTTCTCCCTAAATTCATAAACACTTGGTTAAAAAAAAAATCTAAGCTTTTTACAATTTCATTCAGACCTGCCGCTTACACCGTGTCTTATAGTTTGTGAAAGTCTACAGTAAAGGCTGCTTAGTACTACTAAATATATTGCTTTGTGTTCTTCTAATGTATATGTTGTAGTCAAATGTGTATATAATTTTTTTAAGAATTATGCCACATAAAATTACCATTTATGCTATGTCATGTGCTGCGGTGGGTTGGCGCCTTACCCAGGGTTTGTTTCCTGCCTTGCGTCCTGTGTTGGCTGGGATTAGCTCGAGCAGACCCCCGTGACCCTGTAGCTAGGATATAGTGGGTTGGATATATAATGGATGGATGGATGTCATGTGTGCCATGAAGATGTAATTGATAAAGATTTGCCCTGAAAGAGGCCTAGTCAAATAGCACTAGTCATTTCATGTTTGCTTGCTCCCACCAAAGACACTGCAATGTCTTTTTCAATCATGTTTCTGTATATGAGATGCTGCGAATTGCAAAATCCCGAGTCACTGCCTGGAAAGGCCTGTAGGACTCTGGACTAATGAGGAGGTGTGAGGACTCCAAACCTTTTTGGAGAACACTAAATACAGCACATGGTCTTGGACAAGTTAAAGTTAAGTTGAGGTTGACTTGAGGGAATTAAACTGAAGGTTTTGTAACATGGAGGCCTATTACCTGCTTCCTGTTTTAACAGTTTGTGCGGCTGGACAGAACAGATTAAGGTACACTTGTTTTTGAAACACACATAGGCATTTATGTATTGGTAACATTGTATCTCAATTTTGTATTTATATTTAATTTCTCTTCTGTTGCCATTATTTGAAACAATTTATTTACAAGCAAGAGGATCATCACAGAATTTACATGATGCGTGCCTTTTATTGCAGGCTAACTGTAACAAATATTGCTATGTGTAACTGAAATATAATTAAATAAATCTGAACCACATATCCTACAGCAGGAGAAAAAAGATTAAATATAGAATGAAAGAATGCAAAGATAATTTACTATATTGCAATTTTTGGATAAATGTGTGATTTTTTTTGTGCAGTAGCAAAGACATAGTAAGTGCTCTCCCTGTGTCTCTTCTTGCCCTGTGTCATCTTATTTATCTTTTTTTTTAACTTATTGCTTACTACTATAATTTAATTTTTTTTCATATTTTGCTACCAATTATGTTTTAAAAAACAAAAATAGCTTTGTTAGGCTGTTGTTCATTTGGGATTCTTTTTATGATTTCTTGCCTGAGGACAAAATAACTATCCATCCATCTATTCATTCTCAAGCATGCTTTGTCCAATTCAGGAACTAACAGCATGAAGTGTAAATACAATAACTAATGTATATTTTTAAAAAGGTTATTACATCAGTTATCATATAATAATTCAGCATTTTAGATTCCTCCATAATATAACATTCATATTTTATGCAGGGTTCCAAGGTGGTGGAGTGGTTAGCACTGCAAGAATATAACTTCATGGACGTGATCTGTTATTCCTATGTTCCTACGAATTTTGTCCTTATGACCCATATTTCTCCAAAAAGATGTGCATGTTAAGTCACAAGTGATGTTAAATTGTCCCACAATTAATAACACCAGGTGTGTGAATCAATGTGTTCTGTGATGGAATGACCTCCCATCTAAAATCTAGGTATTTTCATCCTTGTAATGGAAAAAGTGGATTCACAAAATAGGAGGGGGAGACAAATGACTTGACGGATGTTTTCTAGAAGCTGTGCACTCCCATTACAACCTGTTTGTATCTGTCTAGAATGTCATCACTGTTTATAGCATTTAAATTCTTGTATGCCTCCAGTGTGGCAGCAATGCAATACAATGTACTGAGCAGATTGTTTAGATAGTCAGGAAAATTAAGTATAAAACTAAATCCAAACGATTAGATTACATTAGATAAAGTTGATTTCCAAAGGGAAATTTAGATGAATCCAGCAGAAGAAACATAAAACACAAAGAAACAGACACACAGGACAAATAATAGAATAAATCAATAGTTAGATAGTTAAATACATTGATTAATTCATAAACTAATAAATAGACAGTATAAGCATTTAGTCTGGGACTTTGGGAGGAAGCATTGAATATCCTGATAGCAGTGGGCAGAAAAGACCCCCATAGGCGCTTCTTAGCACACTGTGGTGGAAGAAACCTGTGACTAAAAGTGCTCCAACAGCGCCTCCTGGAGGGGATTTTTCATGATGCCATCCAATTTTGCCACCATTCTCTTCTCCACAACAGCTTCCAATGTGTCCAGGGTTAGCCCAGGCTCTTCTGATAAGTTTGTTCAGGCATTGTGAATCTTTGGAGCTCAAGTTGCTCCCCCAGGAGTCCACAGCATAGAACAATACAATCACTACTGTGGACTGGTAGAACATTTCTAGCAGCTTGCTGCATACATCAAAAGACATGAATATCCTCAGTTTTTTGAGTTTTTTTTAAACTTAAAACTAAAGCTACATCTTTAGCTTTACTCTTACACATACTGCTTGTTTTCTTTGTGGTATAGGAATAAATGTCAGACATATTTTGTAAAAATGGAAGGTAAGAAGAAGAGTCGATTTTCCACTTTCTCAAAACAGGGTTGCTTTTCCTTTGCAAGCATTTTAGAAGCATATGGAATGGTAATGATACTATATGGTTAAATAGTGCAAAGGTTAAACCTTAGACAGCCATCCTTATTTGTTCCTAGTACAGCTATGGGCATTTGACATTGAGCAAAAGAATCTGGGTAGAAAAGATGGCAACAAGAGGATGCAGAAACCCAGTTTAAAAAAAGTGTAATAGATAAAGAGTTTTAAATGGCAGCAGATATGCTACTGTAAACTCATGGAAGATTTTCCCATTTACATGATTTGGTGGGATAGAGCTGTCACAGGCAACCATTAGAAAAAAAAATTAAAAAGTGTGGAAAATGCATGAATGAATGAAAAATGTCAACCATTTTAGGACACTGAGGATTACAAACGAGATGAAAGACTGGAGGTCATCTTTTGCAGATTAATTAAAAGTTAACTGTGACCTCTTGATTCACCTCTGTCACTTTAACTAGAAGGAACGTATTTCATAATATAAGGCTGACATTAATTATTTTAACAAAGACTAACACACTGAAAGATAGTATATTTGTGGAAATATTCAATTGTTCCTTTTTTTTTTACCAAAAAAGCACTCAAAATGTATTCTTTTAAGAGAGTGCTCTTCTGAAGTATTTGAATGAATACCTTTGTCCTATTGATATGATCTCCAAATATCAGGTGAACTAACAATAAGTTCATGCTTCTTTGCAATTTCTCAATGTTACACTATTTAATGAGATGATAGTTGTTTTTCTGTTTTTTTTATACAGTCCTTATAATTGTATCCTCTCTTAATATCATAGAGCAAATGGTGCCTTGGTGTTCCCTATTGAGCTGTTCTCTCATTCTCTGTTCATGCATTCAAGTGGAACAATGCAGATGCCAAACATTACATAAATACATTTATTTTTCCAGTCAAAGTATTTTTCTCCTTGACTATCTAAAGTGTTATTTTTAACTGTCTTTCAGATTATGATTAGCTTTAACTATGACCAAAACTGTGTTACTGTTTTGTTGTATGGAATGTTTAAAGTTCACTTAGCAATTCTGTAGCTTCATAAGCTTGTTTAAGTACTTCTGGCTTGAATAAACAGCATCCAAGGTAACAGATTATACCCATGTTTAAGCCATAAATATAATTATACAAAGATCTGTGCAGCTCAGTGCTAGCTTTCATCTTTGTTGGATCTGCCTTTGCCATGAAAGATTTCTTACAAATTTAAAAGTATATTTCTCATTGTTATGTTTCAAATGTGCATTTTTCAGTTTTTGCAGTACTTTCTAGAGTCCCAACTCCTGTTTGACTACAGTCCAACAGAGATGAAACTATCATTGATGTTGAAACATGTTTTACATCTCTGCTTGTGATAGCACACAATATGTTAATCTGTGAAACAACAAATTTGCATCTGCATCTGATAGGCAGTGCTTAGTACTTATGTACTTTCTGCCAAGCTGAAAATGAATTGTCCCATTCCTGTTCATTCTACAGCCACTGCTTTCTTCTGTGGCATTTATGCTTATATGACAGAGGTGGTGTTTGACATGTGTGCATGTCTCCTCTTAAATCACACTTGCCTCTGTCTCACTTTGAATTCCAGCCCCAAACATATTCTGTTGTCTAATGTTAAATATTTTTTTTCCTTTTTATTAATTTTATTGTAATCCATACAAAGCAATCAAGTTTTTACAAAAGAAAAATTGAGTTAAGAACAGGTCGATCCCCACCCCTGAGAGAGAGAGCAAGCCAAACGGCATGAAATTTAAGGCTTGTAAACATACCTAAATTAATAAATTCTCTGTGCTTTATGAGCTTATTTTAAAATATTACTGATTAGATCCTGTATGGATCCTCTAACTGAGTATTTGATTTTTTCCAGTTTCAAATATTATAACACATCGGTTTCCCACTGACTTAAAAGAGGAGAGTTTAGGTTCTTTCAGTTTATCAGAATAAGTCTGCGTGCCAAAAGTGTAGTGAATGCAATCACAGTTGGTTTGTCTTTCTCCACTTTAAGCCCCTCTGGAAGAACCCCAAACACAGCTGTTAATGGGTTAGGAGGGATTGTGAGTCCAAGGCTGTCTGAGAGGTAATTAAAAATTTTTGTCCAGAATAATGTTAATTTGGTGCAGGCCCAGAACATGTGACCCAGTGAGGCTGGGACTTGGTTGCAACGTTCGCAGGTTGGATCATGCCCTGGAAACATTTTGGAGAGTTTTAGTCGAGACAGATGTGCTCGATATATAATTTTGAGTTGTATAATTGTATGCTTTGTGCATATGGAGTTCGAGTGAATTCTCTGCATTGCTACTTTCCACTCCTTTTCTGATATATTAATTGAGAGATCTTTTTCCCAGTGTCCTCTTGGATCTTTGAAATAATTTCTAATGTTAAATATTAAGGTAAATGGGACTCCATTCTACTTATAGGTGGGTGTATAAATTAATTGTAAATCATTCAACTTTCATTTCTTCGAGAGCACATTGACTGAATGTGACAATTACATTCTCAGAGAGGTCTCACTGCAAAGTGACCTTTTTCTGTACCTTCAACATTCTGGCTTTCAGGTAACACAAGTTGCTGATGTCAAAATATTATTCCCACATCATTGTAAAATATCAAATTTTTACTCTAAACTAATCAATGTGGGTATTAACTGTTCTCATGCTGAAAACAGCTGCATGCTCATCACTTGAACAAACTGGGTAGCATCCTTGCTTCAGCTCTTCCTTAATGTTGAATGCAGCCTTTCCGTTTCTCAGAGTATCATAACAGTTTCCAGCATAAAAGCCAAATCTATCTGTAACTTCTTTCATGGCTATTTTTCAAATATTCGCACTGTAATATACTTTTTGACTTTGTGAAATCAAATACATATGTTTCCTGGATTTTGTAAAAGCTCTTTATGCACACTTATTCCTGTATAAAGTGTTTCGCTGAGTGCTGATAAAAGCACATTCTTCATGACCTTAAAGCATTAAGAATTTGATCAGCTTACACGGTATTCTAACATAATAATCTTTATCTCCTCAATTTTTTAATCTAAATGCATAAAATGCTTTTTTCAGCTCTTATTCAAGGGATACACAAAATTGTTAACCAAATGAGCAACTGCTAAATTGTACTGTATTTGTCAAACACACACAAAAACATGTACAGTATACATATTTCACATAGGATTAATGCATAGTGCATTTCTAAACAGGAGAAAATGTAAATACTCCCTTGCGTTTAAATAGTGCAAATGGGTAGAGTATTTATAAGTCTGTCAGACATGTAATCATTAGAACATTAGAATCCCTAAAGCCATACTCTCCACCACACTACTTGATAATTTATTCTACATGTCTATGATTTAAACATTTGTGCAAAATTCACCCCTCATAAGTTTCTACCTGTGTCCCCTTGCTCTTTTTAAAAAATTTATTTTAAAGTAACAGCAGGGATTCACTATACTGAGTCCCTTTAATTTTAAATAATTTTAAACACTTCAGTTATGTTACCTCTTAATCTCTGTCTACTTTTCTGAAAATGTTCAGCTCCTTACATTTTACCTTATATATTTTTTTCCATATTTCTCAGTCCCAGAATCAGCCTAGTGTCACACACACGCGCTTAAGGGACAGCCAAAGGGTCCAACACAGGGTGTAAAAGACACCAGGAAAAGGGCTGGTAACAAGCATTAAGACCTTTTCTCTTTCCTCTTTCAGAACCACTGAAGACTAAGCCAAAATTTGTCACTTCCTTCCTTTGTAGATGACCTCACTTCCGTCCCGTCCTGATGACATCATTTCCTGTCCATACCAACGCCATCTTTTCATTTCCTGCTGTTTTGTATAAAGCTGATCTATTTGCCATATTCACTTGTCTTTATTATTTTACTGAAAGACCCATATCAGTTGCTATTGATCACTCAATGACAACATACGGGGCAAATCCACAAATGTTTGTTTTGTGTGGTTTCAAGTACTTCATACTAGTCACTCTTCTCTAGACTTTCTATAGTGCTGCTATGTCTTTTTGCAATATAGAAACAAAAACTGAATACAGTACTGCAAATGTGGCCTCACTAGCGTGTTATATGATAACCTTCCTTGATTAGAACTCTAAACATTATGTTATATAACCAAACATCTTACTTGTCTTCCTGAACACTTTTGCACACTTTTTAGATGTACATAGATAATAAGAGATCCACTATGTCTTGTAAATCTTTCTTACAAGGTGTACTTTTAAGTTACAAACCTCCCATTGTGTATTCAAATCGATCATTTCTTCTTCATGTATAACACCTTACATGAAATCTCATCTACCACAAATCTATACAAGGCTGTATGTTGTCCAGGTGCCTAAAAAGTGATCTGGCTGATTCTACATTATCATCCCTTCCTCCTGTTTTATTATAATCTGCAAAAGTAACTGGGTAGTTGTTTATATTCTTACTCAAATTGTTTAGATTAAAATGAGCAGAAGCTCCTGTGCTAATCCCTGCTGGATACCACTTAGGACTCCTCTCACCATAACTGTTTTTTCACAGTGTTTAAGCCAATTTTGTGCTCAACTAGACAATGCACCTTGAATTCTTATTTATTTTAGTTTGATTACTAACTTCTCATAATGCACTTTACCAAAAACCTTCTGAAAATTACAGTGAATAATACCATGTACACCTCTATGATTATATGCCTTTGTTGCTTCTTCAAACAATTCCAGCATATTAGTAAAACATTGTCTCCACAGCCTGCACCCACACAAGCACTCAGTCACGGGTTCATATAAAGGATTTTATTCTTCCTAATGTCTATCAAACAATATAGAATGTAAATGGACGGCGAATCCTTCCTTTTCTTTCTTCTTTTCTCAACTCCTCTTACAAGTATTGTCCTCTGTCTCCCGACTACAACTCTACAAGGCAAGGCTGAGCGACCCTCTTTAAACCAGATCCCGGATCCAGTATCTGCCCATAGCCTAATGTCTGGGTCAGGCAGAAGTCTCTAGAATGTAGGGGTAGTTTCTCTGCGCAGCTCCCCCTGGCAGTAGGCATGGTACAGTATCCAACAGGGCTGTACCACAGGACTACACTCTCAGCATGCCTGAAAAGAAGTGGCAGCAATACAAGAATGTTCCCCACTGGTGTATTGGGGGAGTATAGGCTCCGGGAAGGCCAACTCATCCAATGCCTTCATCCTCTGGCCTCCCTTCCTGGCAAGGGATCAGTTGTTGACCTCGACAGGAGGCCAGATGATCTTTGATGATACTATACAGTGGTGTGAAAAACTATTTGCCCCCTTCCTGATTTCTTATTCTTTTGCATGTTTGTCACACAAAATGTTTCTGATCATCAAACACATTTAACCATTAGTCAAATATAACACAAGTAAACACAAAATGCAGTTTTTAAATGATGGTTTTATTATTTAGGAGAAAAAATCCAAACCTGCATGGCCCTGTGTGAAAAAGTAATTGCCCCCTGAAGCTAATAACTGGTTGGGCCACCCTTAGCAGCAATAACTGCAATCAAGCGTTTGCGATAACTGCAATGAGTCTTTTACAGCGCTCTGGAGGAATTTTGGCCCACTCATCTTTGCAGAATTGTTGTAATTCAGGTTTATTTGAGGGTTTTCTAGCATGAACCGCCTTTTTAAGGTCATGCCATAGCATCTCAATTGGATTCAGGTCAGGACTTTGACTAGGCCACTCCAAAGTCTTCATTTTGTTTTTCCTCAGCCATTCAGAGGTGGATTTGCTGGTGTGTTTTGGGTCATTGTCCTGTTGCAGCACCCAAGATCGCTTCAGCTTGAGTTGACGAACAGATGGCCGGACATTCTCCTTCAGGATTTTTTGGTAGGCAGTAGAATTCATGGTTCCATCTATCACAGCAAGCCTTCCAGGTCCTGAAGCAGCAAAACAACCCCAGACCATCACACTACCACCACCATATTTTACTGTTGGTATGATGTTCTTTTTCTGAAATCCTGTGTTACTTTTACGCCAGATGTAACGGGACATTTGCCTTCCAAAAAGTTCAACTTTTGTCTCATCAGTCCACAAGGTATTTTCCCAAAAGTCTTGGCAATCATTGAGATGTTTCTTAGAAAAATTCAGACGAGCCCTAATGTTCTTTTTGCTTAACAGTGGTTTTGCGTCTTGGAAATCTGCCATGCAGGCCGTTTTTGCCCAGTCTCTTTCTTATGGTGGAGTCGTGAACACTGACCTTAATTGAGGCAAGTGAGGCCTGCGGTTCTTTAGACATTGTCCTGGGCTCATTTGTGACCTCTCGGATGAGTCGTCTCTGCGCTCTTGGGGTAATTTTGGTCGGCCGCCACTCCTGGGAAGGTTCACCACTGTTCCATGTTTTTGCCATTTGTGGATAATGGCTCTCACTGTGGTTCGCTGGAGTCCCAAAGCTTTAGAAATGGCTTTATAACCTTTACCAGACTGATAGATCTCAATTACTTCTGTTCTCATTTGTTCCTGAATTTCTTTGGATCTTGGCATGATGTCTAGCTTTTGAGGTGCTTTTAGTCTACTTCTCTGTGTCAGGCAGCTCCTATTTAAGTGATTTCTTGATTGAAACAGGTGTGGCAGTAATCAGGCCTGGGGGTGGCTACGGAAATTGAACTCAGGTGTGATACACCACAGTTAGGTTATTTTTTTAACAAGGGGGCAATTACTTTTTCACACAGGGCCATGTAGGTTTGGATTTTTGTTCTCCCTAAATAATAAAAACCATCATTTAAAAACTGCATTTTGTGTTTACTTGTGTTATATTTGACTAATGGTTAAATGTGTTTGATGATCAGAAACATTTTGTGTGACAAACATGCAAAAGAATAAGAAATCAGGAAGGGGGCAAATAGTTTTTCACACCACTGTATATAATTCTATTAAGATATATCTAAATAATAGATTGTTAAAAGCAATAACGTAGTTAAAAATAGGGTCTACGTGATTTGAATTAGAGTTCCTTTCTTATTTCTATATTCATCTACATTGTGAATTTTCATCATTTTTTGTTTCAAATTGTGTTGAGGTTTCTTACTTGCTTAATAGCTAAAATGTTCCCATTTTACTATAATTTAATTTTGTACTGGACGTGTTGCTGTGTTCTAGGCAGGTGCAGTTCCGTTTTTGATTTACAGGACTGCCAGTTACAATGACAAGGACAGTCTGCTGTCATTTGCTGTGACAACATTATTAAGTATAAAGTATAGTTAAGCTGTCACACAGTAACTTAAAACATTTTTCACCCTCTACAAGGCATCATTTTTTTCATTAATGCATATAATTGTTTTAAGTAAGGCATATTTTAATGCTTATACATCCCTGAATTCAATAAGTGGATTAACGATGGATGGATATTTTGACATAATATATGATTATTCAAAAATGTGAAATCAAAACAAATGCTACCAAACATTCTAGATTTGATGTTTTCACATGATACTTAGCTGTAAATTTGAATATAATAATTAAGTATGCACTATACCAGAAACTTGTAATACCCTTGGATGTGAATATATTACAGACCTCAGGCTACCAGACAACAGATGCTCTATGACAAGTTAATCATTGCTAGGATGCTGAAGCGACTTAACATTGAAGGTTTGTAGCACAATCTAGTACAGAAGAGGCACTTGCTTGGATGCTGAGGGATCTTTTGTTAAAAAAAGTGAAAATGTTTAACTGAATGCACATGCATACATCTGAAGAAAAAACATGAAAAGATATTAGAACATTAGAACAACTATGACGAGAATAGCCTGTTCAGCGCAACAAGCTCATTCATCCTGTTCACCAAGATTGCCCAAAATAACATCAAGTCAAGATTTGAAAGTTCTACTCTCCATCATAGCTTTTTGTAATTTATTACATGTGTCCATATATACAGTAAAAGAAAATGAAAGTAATAACACAGAATTATTTAATGTCTACAGCATTATGACAAAATGTTTACATTAGAATTCATTATTTTTCAGCAATACATCACTCAAGCGTTTTTTCCGTGGTGTCTGTTTGCTCAGTGGAAGTCGTTAAGATGTGTGAAAATGACTGACACATGATTCATTTCAAGTATAAATCTTACGTCTTAATATGATATGACTGTTCCGTTACTGGGTTTGAATTTGACAGAAAGTAAAGAACAAATTCTGTATGTGTCAGTGATGCACTTCCTTAAAATAAACACACTGGACTCCATCACAAGTACCCAGTAAAGATGCACATATTTCAGAACATTCCTGTACACTCTAAACATTAGCACTAAGGCAATACTGCAACAGCAAGAATTAAATCACTGAACTGTGGAGTCAGCAAAAACACAACAGGGAAATAATTGCTTTGGCTTTCTTATTGAACAAAACTGTTACAATTTGACCTCACAGTCTTTACAAATAGTTATGTATTATAAAAGAAAAATAGGGCATAATGTGTTCAGACACACAAAGAAAAATAATTCACTTATATTTTTGTCTCTTGAGATGGGGGTACTTAATGCTTGACATTAAAATGATTCCTTATGTTAAGGCTGTAAATCTTTCACACGATTCTTTTCCCTTCCTGTCTGACTTCTCAGGGTAAAGCATTTAATGTGATGGTTGGGTAACTAACACAAGGCAAGTGCTCTAATAAAGACAGCACATAATGCAAAAAATGTGTGCAAAAATAACAAAAGGAAATAAACTAGTGACTTCCAAGATTACAAATATATGTTGTTTAGTTACCATGTACAACCTACACTGTGAAACTTAAATGTCGTTGGGTAGTAAAGGCATTTAATGCTTTTAGATACATGCAGTATATCAATAACATACCGCCAATGCAAAACTATCTAAAAATATTCAATATAAATGAATGTTTTGTATAGGCTTTTCCAGATTATAACTTATATACAAATGAATGCATTGATTTGTTTAAATTTGTGCAAAATAAATAATTATAATAAAGAATGTCCATAACAAGATGTAATAAAGCAAATTACTAATTGTATCCAAAATGTAAATAATAGCAAGACAAAAGAAGTGTAACCTATCTAACAGAAATTAAGAATGAATCCTAACAATGGACAAAAAACTGTTATCTTTTTAAATATCTATGTTATTATTAAATTAAAATATCCACAAGCTCATTATATTTTCAAAGGTAAACTATAATTTCAAACCAACCCGTGCAGATGTGAACTAGTCAAATATGTATCCTTTCTCTTATCCTTGAAACAAAATAAGTGGTGTCATTTGACTTGTCACTTCAAAATGATCTCCTTTTTTCTGTCAATTTGCCAAAACTAATGAAACACTCCATGAGGTACTCAGCCAAAACTAAAAAATTGGCACTCTCAAAATTCAAACACTAGTCATCATCAGGGCTTGGGGTGGCATTCAAATCAGCTGAATGTCATTTACTTTGAATAATCCTCTCCTTATTTATGCAGCTGAGCATTGAGATCTTTTATTTCCTGTGCAGATTCAAAGAAATGCTTGAATAAACCACCTTCAGATAAATCACTGCATTGCTTAACTCACTGATACCGCGCATAAAAAGTCATTTAAAACGATGCTGTTAATTGCATTTACTGTGTATTCATTGAAATTCAGTTATCAAATACAACTCTAAATCAATTTCATATAATACAGATTCGGTCCATTTTTGTACTCACGGGAGTACGCGTATCTGTGTGAAATTGTTCACTTTTACCTCCATCTTCTTTGAATTAAGATGTCCCATATATGGGATGCTTTGCCAAACAGAACGGTCAACAGCTGCCTTCAGTGGTCTCTGCCGTTATTGACTTAGTCCACCTGTCAGATAAACTCATCAGTTCTTCCTCCAAGGATATCAGATGTACCACAGTGGAGAACTTTACATTGTGCCGATTAAATATTAGTCTTCTGAGCGTATCTCTCACATGTATATTAAATTGTGCTTTATAATATAGCCGCTGTCCCTGAATGTCAGTTTTCTTATACTTCTGCGTGTGTATTTAAATAGTGAAACTGAAAAAAAAAAGATTTTTGATCAGTTTTTAACCCATGTGATTTGGCATTACTCATTCATTTCTCCTTCCGTCTTTGCCCATATATGAATATGGGTATAGAAAAACAATACGAACACTGCTGTTATCAGCTTATTAAAAAAGCAAAGTCTTCGTATTAATCAACGTTGACACAGCTGTTACTTCAAGGTCAAAACTGAGACGAGGTTCGCATAATTAGGCCACATTTTTAAAGAGCACTTCAGATTCCAATGTATTGCAACCAAGCTTTTTAAACTATGCTAGATGTGTAAGAGCGGTTGTAGTATTACTTGCAATTAGCGATTGTTCTCTTCTAAGTGCGAGACAATAAAAGAATACCTGCCCGTACAACAAGTGCACATTTGCATGACTAGTCTGGGCTCCTTCTCCCGTCTTTTAGTAACACTGTCTGGATGTCTGGCGCCTGAGCCGACACAAGCTTTCCCCGTTACTGTATTTTACAAATGCTCACAGTGCTCACGAGGCGTATTATTAAGGACCACTGGCACGTTTACGTTTCTTTCTTCTTTCTCCATACTTAGACCCTTTCTAACACTGATTAGTATTCCAGAGCAAATAGACTAGACGTGTGGCTAAATATTATAATTAACCCTTCAAGAAGGGGCAAACAGATTCCGGCTTTTTCTGCAGCACAGGCTGCACCTGTTTCAAGACGGACCCCACTTTTCAAGGGCACACCCCTAAAACAAAGGTGAAACTTGCGTTAAGAAAGAAAGGGTGAATGAAAGACGGAAAACGAAAGGCGTCTTAACAATATAGGCTGGGTATATTATACAGTCTTATAGCTCGGTTACCATGACAACGGTATGATTGGGAGAAAGGGTGCCAAAGCTGAATTGATCTGCTAATACAGCTGTTTTTATAATAATGTCCGTTAAAAAAATGAGAGAAAGAAAAACAAAAACGTTTTTCTGGAGATCGTTTCAAAAAGAAACTTGATTGTTAAATGAGATCGTTTTCCCAATGCCTTTAATTCTAATATAATATTTCATAAACATTTTAAATCCTTAAAATAGCCTGACAATATTTGCTCTCTTAGAATAAAGCATGTGGTTGCACTGAAGTGCATGTGCAGCACTAATTGCGTTGGGGCCAAACAATTACTTAAATAATGCATGTCTAGATTTGAAAATACCTAATGCCTTCTCAGCAGTGGGAAGGAGTACTTCACAAATAATAGTAATAATAATAATAGTAATAATAATGCTCATAATAATCGAATTCTCGCGTAGAACAATGCCATTAAAAATATGAAAACAAATTTTAACACAAACAAAACCCAATTTGCACCTTATGAGACCAACCGTCGCCACAACTAGCTCTGTTTAATCCGTACTCACCGAAAACAGGGAAGAGATGGTTTTCTGTGCAGCTCCCTTTTCTCCTTAGCCATCCATGCAAAATAATAAGCAGCGGCTCCGAATCCACGTTCTTCCCATCCCCCAACCCGCCGGCTGCACCAAGCGCCTCCGTCCGTCGCTTTTATAAATTAGCTGCTACGCTCTTTTTTGCTTCTACTCTTCTTGTCTTGTCTTGTCTGGCTACCGCAAGGCAGTCAGGGGTCCGACATGAGGAGTCTGCGAGAATACAGGCACTGCAAGGAATTGTGTTCCAGACTAAGCGATCATGCTTAGAATGAGATCTGCGCACGGATGCCTGCTTGTCGTATAAGCAGGGATGCAAGAATCAGCAGATCGACATCGAGACACTACGTTAGTCTACAACGGTCTAGGTGTGTACCATCAGTTTAATAGACGTGGGCAGGGTGTGCTAAAACAAGAAAGGAATACAGAAAAATCTACAATCATTTGATGACAAAGGGAATAAGTACGGCATGTGTGTGTGTGTGTGTATACATACATATATATATATATATATATATATAGAGAGAGAGAGAGAGAGAGAGAGATAGAGAGACAGACAGACAGACAGACAGAAGGAGCGTGCGATGGAGAGAGAGAGAGAAAGAGAGAGAGAGAACATATCACCTGGGACCGTTAAAGCAGAGATCCGAGAGGTGACAGGGATGGGTTTGATGGACTCTTGACAGCTCTCATTTTTAAGTAATTATAAATGACATTATTACGAGGCTGTGTATGGAAATACCTTTTAACCAGGCGCCGGAGAGTTTGTGCTGATAGCACCCTATGTAATGAAATATTTGTTTAAAATGTATATTCATCTTTAATAGCATACTATGCATTTCTGGTCCTTCCTGAATTTTTGATTCTTTGTTCAAATCTGCCTTAAAGAAAGCACCTTTCAGATAGCTAACACTACCAACTGTTTACAACGATGCACATATTCAGGTAAAGAATTTTCACAGGTACTTATTAGTCACCAGTTATTAGTTCCTTTGAAGGGCTTAAAATACAGGGTTTGAGATACCAGACTAGCAAACTCCATTATTTCTGTAAGAGATACAATTAAAAAAACAACTCGGCAACTGTAGCAATGAAGTAAAAGGATAAAAAGCAAAGCAACAGTTTAAAAATTAAATCCATTTCTTAGAAACACTGTGAATAAGGCACATTATTTAAAATTTTTTTACATCTGAAATTGGTCATTTTCTTTTTATAATATTAAAAGAAATGTTTGTACAATGCAGAGATCTTAATGATTCAAGTGAGATGCCCACAAGTACAGTATGCTACAAAAAAGGTGCTTAGAAAGAGAGCTACCATTGTTAGGACTTGCAGACAAACCAGTTCAAAACCATCCAGAAATAAATAAATGAAAACCTATACAGCATGTTCCTTATTATGATTACTGCATGAGTGTTTACATGGGTTGAAACACTGTTGATATCTTGCAGTCATTAAATATTAATCTATGAATTCAGTTGAAAGAAGATATTTCATTTTCAACATCAAACATTTCTGTTTTCATTTACCAAAGCCACCTGATTTCAGGAATTTAGGAGAAGCCATGCCCTATAATTTGGTAGTACTGGTACACAGGAGCCAGCCCTGGTCCCCAGTGGGGAATTTGGCTTTTTACATAAGTACTTTAAATTAATAAGACCATAGATAGATAAATAAATATTTACACACCCCAGAGTGACTATTAAGAAAGAAAACTTCTGAGTTGGCAGCCCCAGTCCCAGTGAGGCATTATGCAGGAGTATTACAATTGGTATAAAGGAGCCCCCCAGTAGCGTTTCTTGACACACTCTTGCTGAACAATCTGTTGGCTAGAAGTCCTCAGTGTTAGTGGGTGTAAGAGAGGTTGTGCAGCAATGTTCATAGCAGCACTCAGTTTTGTTTTAATTCTCTGCCCGGCTACTACTTCTAGGGGGTCAACAGTGCGTCCCCTAACTTGTTGATTCGGTGGACCTCTCTTGAAGTTGTTACCAGCCGAGCACACCACAGTGTAGAAAATCACACTGGCCATTACAGAGTTGTAGAAGATGCAAAAGACATCACTTCCCACTTTAAAGGAACACTGTCTCTTAAGGAAAAAGAGCCTGCTCTGTTCTTTCTTATGTAGTTCCCCAGTGTACCGGGACCAGGCCAACCTGTCGGTGATGTGGACCCCCAAGTACTTGCAGCAGTGCACCACCACAACAAGAAACAAAAGTACTTCAATCAGAAAGCATCTGAGAGATTTTAACACTAAATACTAATATTATATAGAGACTAGCAAAATACCCACGCTTTGCAGCGGCGAAGTACTGCATTAAAATTTTTATTAAGAAGAAAATTTTACCTTTTTAAACTGAGGGAAAATATGCCAATAATTATTTGTTAAGGATCTCTTTGTATACCATGTTGTTAGTTCAGCCCTCCGGTTGTAACATGACCAAGCTGTGCGTTGAGCTTACTCTTGAGCATGCAACTTACAGTTGGCCATGTGAACAGTAATCTTGTCTCAAATCTCACAGCTTGGATTGCTGCTGTCATAATCGGTTTGAGTTTCATGGTTTGTTTCAATTACGACAGTATTTGCAGGATTTGTTGTATTGAAGTGACATTCGGCATCTGTCAAGCATTGTAAGCACACAACCGGTTTCAGCGATAAAATCACATCCAGCTTTTGAGAGTTTAAACATTCATAAACATCAAAGTGTCCACTACTGAAATCGTCACCTGTGAATCTAAGATTTTTAAGAGGCATTGGCGGTTGTCGAAAGGTGTAAAATATTTGGCCATTTCGGTACACTTTAAAGCGACAACCGAACAATTGAGCGGCAGCCATCAACACACATGCAGAACCATAGGTGAAGGGCTTAAGCATTTCACTCTTATAATGCTCCTGTGTAGTATAATCACAACAACATTTATTTATATAGCACATTTTCATTCAAACAGTAGCTCAAAGTGCTTTACATATTAAAGAATAGAAAAATGAAAGACATAATTATAAAAAATAAATCAACATTAACATCGAATAAGAGTAAGGTTCAATGGCCAGGGGGGACAGAAAAAACAAAAAAACTCCAGACGGCTGGAGAAAAATAAAATCTGTAGGGATTCCAGACCATGATACCGCCCAGTCCCCTCTGGGCATTCTACCTAACATAAATGAAACAGTCCTCTTTGGATTTAGGGTTCTCACGGAAGGGCTTGATGATGATGATGGTCACGTAGACTTCTTCCTTTTAATCCGTCCATCATTGTTGGAGCATCATGAAGCTTTGAGTAGGTGGAGGTGGCGCAGGCCACCACCACAAAGAAACCGGAAAAAGAAACAGAAAAGAGAGTAGGGGTCAGTACCGATTTTAGAGCCACCATGAATAGTTGTTATGATGAATTGAACATACAGAGTATCAGGATTAAGTTAAATTACGATTAAAATGAAGTTATAAAAGGCCATGTTAAAGTAATATGTTTTCAGCAGTGTTTTAAAGTGCTCTACTGTATCAGCCTGGCGAATTCCTATTGGCAGGCTATTCCAGATTTTAGGTGCATAACAGCAGAAGGCCGCCTCACCACTTCTTTTAAGTTTTGTTCTTGGAATTCTAAGGAGACACTCATTTGAGGATCTGAGGTTACGATTTGGAATATAAGGTGTCAGACATTCCGATATATAAGATGGGGCGAGATTATTTAAGGCTTTATAAACCATAAGCAGAATTTTAAAGTCAATTCTGAATGACACAGGTAACCAGTGTAGTGACATCAAAACTGGAGAAATGTGTTCTGATTTTCTTTTCCTAGTTAGGATTCTAGCAGCTGCATTCTGCACTAGTTGCAAACGATTTATATCTTTTTGGGTAGTCCTGAGAGGAGTGCATTACAGTAATCTAGTCGACTGAAAACAAACGCGTGAACTAATTTCTCAGCATCTTTCAGTGATAAAGAGGTCTAACTTTACTTATGTTTCTTAAGTGAAAAATGCTGTCCTAATGATCTGATTAATATGTGATTTAAAATTCAGATTACAGTCAACAATCACCCCTAAGCTTTTTACCTCCGTCTTGACTTTTAATCCTAATGTATCCAGTTTATTTCTAATAGCCTCATTGTATCCATTATTGCTGATCACTAAAATTTCAGTTTTCTCTTTATTTAACTTGAGAAAATTACTATTCATCCATTCTGAGATACTAGTCAGACATTGTGTTAGTGAATCAATAGAATCGGGTCATCAGGTGCTATTGATAAGTACAGCTGTGTGTCATCAGCATAGCTGTGGTAGCTCACGTTGTGCCCTGAGATAATCTGACCTAACGGAAGCATGTAGATTGAGAATAACAGCGGACCCAGGATAGAGCCTTGTGGAACACCATATTGGATATCATGTGTCTTCGAGTTGTAATTCCCACAACTAACAAAATATTTTCTCCCTGTCAGGTAGGATTCAAACCAATTTAAGACACTGCCAGAGAGGCCCACCCATTGACTAAGGCGATTTCTAAGAATGTTGTGATCAATGGTGTCAAATGCAGCACTCAGATCTAAGAGGATGAGAACAGATAAATGGCCTCTGTCTGCATTTACCCGCAAGTCATTTACTACTTTAACGAGTGCAGTTTCTGTGCTGTGATTTGTTCTAAAACCTGACTGAAATTTATCAAGAATAGCATGTTTATTTAGGTGGTCATTTAACTGCATAATGACTGCCTTCTCTAGAACTTTACTTAAGAAGGGCAAGTTAGAGATGGGTCTAAAATTTTCAAGAGCGAGGGGTCAAGATTATGTTTCTTAAGTAGGGGTTTAACTACAGCAGTCTTAAGACAGTCTGGGAAGACCCCAGTATCTAGTGACGAATTTACTATGTCAAGAACATTATCAATTAGCACGCCTGATACTTCTTTGAAAAACCTTGTTGGTATCGGGTCAAGGACGAGGTGGAGGGTTTTAATTGAGATATTATTTTTTGTAAATCAGGTAAATCTATCCTAGTGAAAGAGTTTAATTTGTTTATAACAGGATGTTGGGGTTTAGGGGATCCTTAGTGTTGGGGAGATATACTATGTTATTTCTAATATCATTAATTTTTGATTGAAGAATACAGCGACAGCCTCACAGGTTTCACTGGAAGCACTTAGGAGGCATTCCTTTGAGCTACCTGGGTTTAGTAGGTGATCAATTGTTGAAAATAAGACTCTAGGATTACTAGCATTGTTATTTATAATATTAGAGAAATAGCAGCGTCTCTCAAGACGGACAGTGTTATTGTATTCTGTTATTTTGACTTTTAATATTTCGTGGTGGATAGTAAGTTTACTCTTCCTCCATTGACGCTCAGCTCTACGGCATGTTCTCTTTAAATCAGACACTCTTTGGGTCTTCCATGGTATACCAATGCTAGAAGATTTTTTCACTGTCTTTTCAGGTGCAACTATGTCAACAGCAGCTCTCACTTTAGAATTAAATCTTTCCACCTTACTATTTACATTGTCCTCGCTATTATAGCTGGCACTATAAACGGACTGATTGCTTAAAATGTTTGTAAGTTTTAAAGCTGCTGCCGAATCAAAGAAGCGTTTTTAACAATATGCTTCTCATGAGTGTTTTTTATCATTATTTCTATATTAAAAAGTAGAAGAAAATGGTCTGATAGACCAATATCAATGATCTGTTTTATATCAACTTTCAGTCCTTTAGTAATCACTAAGTCTAATGTATGACCTGCTTTATGTGTAGGCTGATTTATGAGTTGTCTCAAATCAAAAGAATCCAGGAGGTTCATAAATTCTTTTACTTTTAGATCACACTGATTATCTATATGAAAATTAAAGTCGCCAACTATTAGGAGTGTGTCATAATTAGTAATTAAAATTGACATTAAGTCAGAGAATTCCTCAAAAAACGACGCGTTATATTTAGGAGGTCTATACACGGATAGTATTAGAACTTGAGAATCTCCATGAATAACAACGGCGAGATACTCAAAGGACTTGAACTTACCAAAACTGACATCTTTACATTTTAATCGGCTCGAGTAAATGTTAGCCAATCCGCCCCCTTTTCCTGGCGGTTTGAATGAGTAAAACTGTAATCCGGAGGCAGATTCGATTAAAACTGACGCGGCATCTGAATTCAGCCATGTTTCATTTAGTGCAATAAGATCTATTTTTTTAATCACCTCCTGTACTGTCATCCGTCCACACATTGAACCTGTCCCAGTTATTCAATACATAAGACACAATGTTCCTCTGGATATCAAGAGTGAGCCTGATATGGCCGTGCAATATGTAACAAAGAGAATGGAAAAGGTAGGTGGTATCTCCGGGCATGGAAACCACTCGGTAAGTGATAGTTCTTTGATCGATAGTGATCATCTCGATAGACATGGTAATGGGGGTTGGAATGATAAAGAAAATGGGTACCTGAGCAATGTAAAGTAAGTGTAAAATACCTATACAATAATTATAATTGTAATAAACAATAAAACAGCGGAGAAGCCGCGGATTAAACAAAAAGGCTGTAGTTATCAGTAGGGAGACGTGAATCCCGTGGCGAAGCAAGGAAGGGAATGTAGAGACTGGAGCAACGGACGGCCTTATATAGGCAGGCAGCCAACAATGTGGGAGGCGTTGGGATGGGAGACCCAATGCCGCCTCACACGGTGACCGAGCTTCAGCCTTCTACCTACACGGGAAGTTGGAGAATTAGTGACGTTGGAAAGTTCAATATGGCGGCCAACAGTGGTGTCATACCAACGAAATAAGTACGGACATCGGTTTCCGGTAAAAGTTCAATATGGCGGCTGACAGTGGCGTCATACCACCGAAATAAGTACGTAAATCGGTTTTGGTTAGCGCAGGGAAGCCACCTACCAAATTTCATGAAGATGGGGCCATAAATAAGAAAGTTCAACATGGCGCACGTTGTCGACCGTTATCGACCGTTATGACCGTTACGTGTAGAATTTCGAAATGAAATCTGCTTAACTTTTGTAAGTAAGCTGTAAGGAATAAGCCTGCCAAATTTCAGCTTTCTACCTACATGGGAAGTTGGAGAATTAGTGATGAATCAGTCAGTCAGTCAGTGAGTCAGTCAGTCAGTGAGAACTTTGCCTTTTATTATTATAGATTATAAACTATTGAATCAAATTGTAAAATATTATCAGTTCTAGGAAAAAAAACTATTCTAATAGATACAAGAGAAATGTAATTTTTGCCATAAAAATGTATCTTTGATCATTTGAACTCCCATAACACATTGAATGAATGGACTAAGTATTATATGTTTGATAGATGCCATAGCTTGAAGTGGGCTGTGTTGTGATGTGAGATTTTGCATATAACTTGATAAATGTTTTGTATGTGTGATGGATAGGGGGCGCTATCGCTCCCTTGAACCCTTGTCCATGACTCCAGACACCAGGTAAAAGTCCAAGATTTGACTTTATTTTAATGCCACAGTGCACAAAGCACCCTCTCCTCCACTATACTCATTAACTAATCACAATAACCAATAACAAACAATCCTCCCAGATGCGTTGCCACCCTTCCACCCAGCTCAGCACACCATCTGGGAGTTCCCACAGTCCTTTTAAATACCCTGACCCGGAAGCATTCCAATCCCCAGTCCATGTGACTCTCAATCACTTACGGGTTAGGTACAAGTCCTTTCTTTTCACCCCGGAAGCACGTCGCTCTTCCTCTGACGCACTTCCGGGTTGTAGGGCACGAAGAAGTCTTCGGTCCTCCCTGCAGCTCCCTCTTGTGGCCCCTGTGGTATCCAGCAGGGTCTTGTATAAAAACTACATGTCCCATGACTGCCAGGAGGGCTCCATCGGGCGGCCTGGGGGATTGGTCGGCCACATCTCACAATGTCTTTATTTATAATTTAGGCAAAGCAATGTAATTTAGTGTTACTTTGGTGAGAGGCATTTGTATTTGCCTCATTTACAACTAATTTTA
The DNA here is from genome assembly GCF_016835505.1 of Polypterus senegalus. Taxonomy (NCBI): domain Eukaryota; kingdom Metazoa; phylum Chordata; class Cladistia; order Polypteriformes; family Polypteridae; genus Polypterus; species Polypterus senegalus. Next base: position 85,650,125 of record NC_053166.1, on the reverse strand, counting down.
CGACAGGATTTGGGAGATGTGTCTTAAGCAAGTTTGATGAGTATTTCTCTGCTAAAGTCTTTCAACACCCGCAAGGAAGCCAGGTTAGCTTAACATATGGTCTTGGGGGGGTGGTAGGTGTTAAGATGTTCTATTTCCCCCATTGGTCTGAGGTATGGCTGTTTGGAATTGGCTTGTCTCAGAGTCCTTTAAGTATCATGATGTCCTATTGGCTGTAGGGGTTGGACAAAAAACCCATATATTTGCTTGCTCAACCATATTCTCCCTCTCTCTAACCAACGTATGATGAAGAAGCATCTCTCTCTTGCTAACCTGTGATGATGTAGAAGTATCTTTCGCTTGTTAACAACTGATGAAGATCATCACACCATGAACTGACAAGAACAGCGCAATGAAGAGCACAGCTTCAGCCATATTGAGACAGGCTTGAGGCCTGTTCTGAAGAAAGCTGAGCACCAATGATGCCTTAACTAGAGACATTTTAAGTAACTACAAGTCTGTGTGCCACCTGAGTTACACATCACCATTTTATCAGGTTGTATGGTTGCCAATATTCAAATGTACTTTGCATTTTGTTATTTATGAATATTATCAATAATACATTATTTTATGTGTAACTTAACTCCTGCTTGTCTTTTTACTACATCTAATTGCCTGAGTTTATAGATATAGAAGGGAAGGTGAGGATACGTTATATATAATAATACCTTATAAACAGTGGTAAATCTGTGAGATTAGGCATTCTAAGGCTACATATTAATAATACAATAGGGGAAAGTAGAGCAATATATATTACTCTACCAAGATAAAACAGGCTGGATAAGAGTGCTGATATTAACAGTGTACCTCACACTCTGAACCCCAAGCGGGAACCCCCTAGAGATTTTTGATATAATATAGTAGATTTAGAAAGTGTGTAAGATTTACAATGCATTACAAGGAGCACCAAGGAGCCGTTAAAAACAGGGCACTGGCAGTTACTGGTTTCCACTCCAAGCACTAGTAGATGCTACATAGGACATGTCTTTCCTTAAATTATGTTCCATTACATTTTGTTTAAAGTGTCATGTTAGAGGACCCAGTGATTTCTTTTCACTGAACTCTGAGGTGCAACAACACTTTTCTCCAATGATAAATATCTAGAGGTTTTGTGGTCTGGAGCAGAAAAATACTTCAAAGCTATATTTCTGCTGCAAAATTCACTTCAGGTATGAAATACTCAAATTTTACAGCTTTGTATTTCATCATCACAATAAACTAATATTAGGACCCTGGTAAACATTTTAAATTTATTCCAATAGTCTACTTTGTATGATATACTCATGCAATATACTGTACATACTGTACTTCTGAATGATTGTGCCAAGGTGGATGAAAACAACTACAACTAGATATTTGGAAATAAATGGAGGTGATTATAAAGGGAAAAATGGAGAACCAGCCATTGATTACAATATGAGTAAAGAGGGAGAAGATAGTGTTTAACTAATGTGGTGGAGTTTTATGACCAAGCAACACAATCTTTTTATTACAGTGGAACATACTATTTTATACTTCAAAATTCTACTAGATTTTGAGGAATATTCCATGAGAGATCAGTTATCAAACTGCCTAGGAATACAATTCAGAAACATTACTTTAACCACAGATATCTGCAAGATGGCATTGTAAAGTTTTCAGAATTTGTTGAGAATTCTGAATTTTTAATTTATATTAATGATTTACATTAAAAAATGCTAAGGTTTTATATCAATTTGCACATGACACTAACCAACCATAGGTGGATTAATATACATTCAATTACAGTTGTCATTTTCTTACCTGCTTAGTTCTAAACAGGGTCACAGGGGTTGCTGGAGCTTATCCCAGCTAGCATAGGGCACTAGTCCATCTCATGGCAAACACAAACACCCATCCCAACCACACACTAGGGCCAATTTAGTATTGCCAAGCCATCTAACCTGCATGTTTGGATTCTGAGTGGGGAGAACATGCAAACCCCACACTCAGAGGACCCAGGACACGGACAATGATCTCCTTACTGTGAGGCAGCAGAGCTAACACTGCACCACTCCATTCACCTACTGCAGTCAGTAAAATGCTAACAAATGAACATATGATCAAGTCACATATGTAGCCTATGAATAAATGTACTGTCTCACAAAAAGTCATAATTTTAGACATAATTAAACCTTTAGGGGACAGGACGAAAGCAAATAGAAATAACTCATGAAAAAAATGTGGAAATTCTAATGAGCTAATCACTGTTCACAACCAGTGTACAGAAGTGACTAGAAAGGTTAAGAGGTTATTATTTAGTTTTATAATGTGCTTGCTGTATTACATAGGGAATAAAAAAAAAAGTTCTATATATAAGGACTCTACTTCCCACTTAATTGTATATCTATTTTATGTTAGTGTGTATTGATTCATTTTTGTACGTTATTTATTCATTATTATTATTCTCTAATTTTATTTTTTTTCGTTTGTTATAGCTAATTCTTTGACATCTTGTAAAGTACTTTGAGCTACGTTCTACTATATGAAAATGTAGTTGTTATTGTGCGGTGGGCTGGCGCCCTGCCCGGGATTTGTTCCTGCCTTGCGTCCTGTGTTGGTTGGGATTGGCTCCAGCAGACCCCCGTGACCCTGTGTTAGGAGATAGTGGGTTAGATAATGGATGGATGGATGGATAGTTGTTATTGTTGTTGATGATATCCGAAATAAGCAGGTTTTTGTTTCCTTAGTTAAACTAGTGAACCCAAAGAGAAGTCTTGAAAATGTAAATTTTATACCACACAGTTGCTGTATGCATAATAACCTCAACTAAAATAAGAAGGTCTGAATTGCTGAAAAAAACTGGCCCGCATATCCCCCAGCTCTCTTTCTCCTAGGATCTCCATCATGCACTTGAGACATTCTTGCAACGGCACGTGTAGATGTGCCATTCTGGAGGTGCTGGACTACCTGTGCAACCTGAATCTACTACAGGTACCGCCTCATGCTACCAGTAGTGACAAGGACATTAGCAAAATGCAAAACTGGAGAAGAATCAGTCAGGAAGGATAAAAAGAGAGTAATTGCCAGTGGCCACCACTTGCAAAACCATTCCCTTTATGAGGGTTGTTTTGCAGTTGCCTCCCCGGCGCACCTGTTGTCACTTTGATTTATACCAAAGCAGGGGGAGTTGATTCACAATCGCTTATGATTTCTATCTGGACAGACTCATATCACTGAAGCTTCATTGACTTGGTGTTAGGCTGTGATGATTAAGTGTTTCCTTAATGATTTGAAGCAGTATAGAACTGTAAAAGAATGGAGAGTTGAATTATTATGTACAGTAAATCAGTGCTTTTTGTGTGTAATAAAGATTAAAGTAATACCTAAAAATGATTTTTTATATGTTATTTATCCCATGTACTTTGTAGTGATGATGAGAAAAAAAAGTCATGTTTTTCATGTTTCATGGAGAAAGTACATCAGAGATTTTCATAAATGGAATTAATAGGTGGATAGTGACAAAAGTTGTGAAAAACATCCATGTAAAAAAAAATCTCACATTACTTGTGTTACATAATCCATGTGTCTTTTATACGGTTGCTTGCTCAAAGCATGCAAAATGAATGCCTTTTTACTTAAATATTGCTAAATACTTACTTCCTGAATTATCAGCCTGTATGTCAACAGGAAACTGAAAGACCCACTTCAGGGATGGATTTTTTGAACTAAGGACAGGACTCTTGACCAATGAATGACGGAGAGAGGTGGGTGTTCAAGTCAAAAAGTCATCTCTGTTAGTCTTTCAGTTTATTGTTTACTCAGCTACTGATAATTCAGGAGTTAAACAATGATTTATGTTCTGTACTCTCCTGCTGCAAACATATTTATCTCTAGGATTATAAAGTCTACCTAGCCTAAGCACATCTAGGCACTCTGATATGCTATCACCTGTGTAAGCCCACTTGTTAGTTCAGATAATATTACATTTATTATATACTGATAGCAGTAAATGAGGGTGTCCAAAGAAGCCCATAATTAAATTCATAATTATTATACAAGAAAAAAGAGCATATCAGTATACACAAAAGCTAAGAAAATGTACATATACAATTACAAAAATGTAAATAGATTTTCATAAATTAATATTTAAATATGTATAAAATTGGCTGTATAATAAATTGGTGGTTATCAGAAGCATTACAACTGACTTTATAATTGGTCTGAAATCTGAATTATTTTAAACCAGTAATGGCACACTGCACAATAACATGCAGCAAATACACTTGACTTTAGTATTCATACTATTTCATTGTATGTTTAGCATTCATTTGCTCAGAGGTTGATATGCTTGCTTCTTCCTGAGTAGCTCTTCTTTTCTCCACCTTAGCGGCCCATTTATTCTCTTCTTTTGTTAGCATCTTTTCACTTTAAAACTGATTAAGTCAGTGTTTGTGTTACAATTACTTAGTATGTTTTCATTAATTTTTTACTTAAGCTGGTATCCATCCATCCATTATCCAACCTGCTGAATCCGAACACAGGGTCAAGGGGGTCTGCTGGTGCCAATCCCAGCCAACACAGGGCACAAGGCAGGAACCAGGCAGGGTGCCAACCCACCGGAGACTTAAGCTGGTATTTAAGTCTTCAATCTGCCTCAAGAATGATTTAAGATATGAAGAGGTAGGGGAAGTGACAGCGAAGGTGGTAAGGATGAGAATGGCGCCCGTATGCATGTGCCACACTGCCGCCCTGCTGGCCGCTGCTGAGAATTGATTCTACAATAAAATAAAATAAAAATAAAAAGAGGGATAACCTTGGAGGTCAATCATCACCCTAAAAGCGTACAGTAGACGTCACATAGTAAATGTGTACTAAATTACAGGTCAATTGGTCAAATAGTTTGCAAGTTACAGGTGATTTAAAATCCTGGATCGAAAAATTAACAGCCATGGAAGCATATTATATATAAAGATAATTCAAATTTTAAAAACCTGAATCCAAACACAAAATCTGAATTGCAGACAGGAGGTCATGTATACACAATGCAAGAAGACCCAGCCAAATGCTTCCAAATTGAAAAGACAAAAAGACCAATCCAAAGACTGGCAGAAGAGGTGGAGTACAAACCAGAATCAAATCACTAAGTAAAATTCAGAACTCCAAAGAACAGACCAAAGGTCAAAAAACAATACTCTCACTAAATTAAGAGGACATGGTGTCTAAAGACAAGAACACAAGCACTACAGCAAAGTCACTATCCTAGACTTTCCTTAACAATAGGTTTTTAGGAATCAATATCGTGTTCCCCATGTTTTGATCACTTTTCCATTTGTATAATAATAACAACTTTAGCGTGTATAACTGTTTGTGCTCCCTCACTAACAGCCTTTCCAAAGGCATGCCTGCTGCAAATTCAGAGTAAATTTACTATGCATGGCCAAGTAATTCTCATGAACAATTCATATTTAAGGAAATGCAATCCAAGGTAAGAAGGCAATAGAATTTATTCTCTAATGTCATCCTCTATGGCATATTGCAAGTAAGGTTACTGAATTTTGAAAAGTGGTTGGTGATATACACCTCATCAGAAAAATCAAAGCATTTGCCTATATGCTCTTTAGAAAGATATTCTAGTCCGTCAAACAAGAGAGTCACAGATGAATCAACAACAGGATGTGTGAATGACTTGGCATAGTACGGCTACACCTACAGTTTTATTAGTACAAATTAGTGTTAGGTATATGATAGGTTTAATTTTGAATTTCAGATTTTTTAATCCTGACCTTAACTCTAGCACAGAGAGGAGGACTAATCCCCTTGGCACCTAGATCTTAATTTGCAGCACAGTTTAAGTGTGGAATTTCTTTCCTCCAGGGCTGGAAGCTTTTTCCCACAATTCATGGATGTACTGGCAGGTGGAATAGCAACCCTAAATTGGCTTGGTGTGAGTGAGTTTGTTTATCTCATTGAGTTTGCCTCTAATAGCCAGACATTTACAATAGATATATATATTGTCAGCATAATCCTCAGCAGAACTAGCAGATAGAAAATTTAATTTAATTCAACATGTCTTGCTACAAAATTTATAAAGTGAAGAATACCACCAAGCACAGTTCTAAATGCTTAAAAAATACTAACCAAGCAGATCATCATTCTAGAACATAACGTTTCTTGTCTTTTACAGTAACACACATTATATTTTGCTATTCATATGTAATGAATACTGTCCATATTGTGAAAACACTATATATTGTATTAATTGGCAAGAAATCAACAACACAGATGTGTATTTTTGAAGTGAGTACATGTGATAAGTAGTCCATGGTGTAGGACCGGCTTTAAATAAATAAGCAGGTCATGGCATGCAGGCTCCATTTGGACATGGGTGTGTGCAAATGTGCTTTGCTCCGGGGTTGGTTGGGGTGCCTGTCTGATTGCGCATACACGTGCGACAACAAGTGTAAGTCAGGTGCCTCATTCACACCTCGGAGGTGGCAGAGTATCATACCAACACCAATCAGGCAAGAAAAACGGACTCTGCATAGCACAAGAAGGGGGAGTGAACGAACGAGAGACAGAAAAGGAGATGGAGCAATGGAGGTTGAAATGAAAGAATGAATGATGGAGGCAGTAGGAGCTGTATAAGCGATTGTGCAGAGGAATGGAGGCAGGCAACCGGGTGAAGAGCTCCAAGGGGAACGCAGGGTGGAAACTTTAGGCTGCTGAAGAGGGTCTGCTCGGAAGAGCATTTCGAGTAGCTGTAAAGATGTAAAGATGTCAGTTTTGGTAAGTTCAAGTCCTTTGAGTATCTCGCCGTTGTTATTCATGGAGATTCTCAAGTTCTAATACTATCCGTGTATAGACCTCCTAAATATAACGCGTCGTTTTTTGAGGAATTCTCTGACTTAATGTCAATTTTAATTACTAATTATGACACACTCCTAATAGTTGGCGACTTTAATTTTCATATAGATAATCAGTGTGATCTAAAAGTAAAAGAATTTATGAACCTCCTGGATTCTTTTGATTTGAGACAACTCATAAATCAGCCTACACATAAAGCAGGTCATACATTAGACTTAGTGATTACTAAAGGACTGAAAGTTGATATAAAACAGATCATTGATATTGGTCTATCAGACCATTTTCTTCTACTTTTTAATATAGAAATAATGATAAAAAACACTCATGAGAAGCATATTGTTAAAAACGCTTCTTTGATTCGCAGCAGCTTTAAAACTTACAAACATTTTAAGCAATCAGTCCGTTTATAGTGCCAGCTATAATAGCGAGGACAATGTAAATAGTAAGGTGGAAAGATTTAATTCTAAAGTGAGAGCTGCTGTTGACATAGTTGCACCTGAAAAGACAGTGAAAAAATCTTCTAGCATTGGTATACCATGGAAGACCCAAAGAGTGTCTGATTTAAAGAGAACATGCCGTAGAGCTGAGCGTCAATGGAGGAAGAGTAAACTTACTATCCACCACGAAATATTAAAAGTCAAAATAACAGAATACAATAACACTGTCCGTCTTGAGAGACGCTGCTATTTCTCTAATATTATAAATAACAATGCTAGTAATCCTAGAGTCTTATTTTCAACAATTGATCACCTACTAAACCCAGGTAGCTCAAAGGAATGCCTCCTAAGTGCTTCCAGTGAAACCTGTGAGGCTGTCGCTGTATTCTTCAATCAAAAATTAATGATATTAGAAATAACATAGTATATCTCCCCAACACTAAGGATCCCCTAAACCCCAACATCCTGTTATAAACAAATTAAACTCTTTCACTAGGATAGATTTACCTGATTTACAAAAATAATATCTCAATTAAAACCTCCACCTGCCCTTGACCCGATACCAACAAGGTTTTTCAAAGAAGTATCAGGCGTGCTAATTGATAATGTTCTTGACATAGTAAATTGTCACTAGATACTGGGGTCTTCCCAGACTGTCTTAAGACTGCTGTAGTTAAACCCCTACTTAAGAAACATAATCTTGACCCTCGCTCTTGAAAATTTTAGACCCATCTCTAACTTGCCCTTCTTAAGTAAAGTTCTAGAGAAGGCAGTCATTATGCAGTTAAATGACCACCTAAATAAACATGCTATTCTTGATAAATTTCAGTCAGGTTTTAGAACAAATCACAGCACAGAAACTGCACTCGTTAAAGTAGTAAATGACTTGCGGGTAAATGCAGACAGAGGCCATTTATCTGTTCTCATCCTCTTAGATCTGAGTGCTGCATTTGACACCATTGATCACAACATTCTTAGAAATCGCCTTAGTCAATGGGTGGGCCTCTCTGGCAGTGTCTTAAATTGGTTTGAATCCTACCTGACAGGGAGAAAATATTTTGTTAGTTGTGGGAATTACAACTCAAGACACATGTATATCCAATATGGTGTTCCACAAGGCTCTATCCTGGGTCCGCTGTTATTCTCAATCTACATGCTTCCGTTAGGTCAGATTATCTCAGGGCACAACGTGAGCTACCACAGCTATGCTGATGACACACAGCTGTACTTATCAATAGCACCTGATGACCCGATTCTATTGATTCACTAACACAATGTCTGACTAGTATCTCAGAATGGATGAATAGTAATTTTCTCAAGTTAAATAAAGAGAAAACTGAAATTTTAGTGATCAGCAATAATGGATACAATGAGGCTATTAGAAATAAACTGGATACATTAGGATTAAAAGTCAAGACGGAGGTAAAAAGCTTAGGGGTGATTGTTGACTGTAATCTGAATTTTAAATCACATATTAATCAGATCATTAGGACAGCATTTTTTCACTTAAGAAACATAAGTAAAGTTAGACCTCTTTATCACTGAAAGATGCTGAGAAATTAGTTCACGCGTTTGTTTTCAGTCGACTAGATTACTGTAACGCACTCCTCTCAGGACTACCCAAAAAGATATAAATCGTTTGCAACTAGTGCAGAATGCAGCTGCTAGAATCCTAACTAGGAAAAGAAAATCAGAACACATTACTCCAGTTTTGATGTCACTACACTGGTTACCTGTGTCATTCAGAATTGACTTTAAAATTCTGCTTATGGTTTATAAAGCCTTAAATAATCTCGCCCCATCTTATATATCGGAATGTCTGACACCTTATATTCCAAATCGTAACCTCAGATCCTCAAATGAGTGTCTCCTTAGAATTCCAAGAACAAAACTTAAAAGAAGTGGTGAGGCGGCCTTCTGCTGTTATGCACCTAAAATCTGGAATAGCCTGCCAATAGGAATTCGCCAGGCTGATACAGTAGAGCACTTTAAAACACTGCTGAAAACACATTACTTTAACATGGCCTTTTTATAACTTCATTTTAATCGTAATTTAACTTAATCCTGATACTCTGTATGTTCAATTCATCATAACAACTATTCATGGTGGCTCTAAAATCGGTACTGACCCCTACTCTCTTTTCTGTTTCTTTTTCCGGTTTCTTTGTGGTGGTGGCCTGCGCCACCTCCACCTACTCAAAGCTTCATGATGCTCCAACAATGATGGACGGATTAAAAGGAAGAAGTCTACGTGACCATCATCATCATCAAGCCCTTCCGTGAGAACCCTAAATCCAAAGAGGACTGTTTCATTTATGTTAGGTAGAATGCCCAGAGGGGACTGGGCGGTATCATGGTCTGGAATCCCTACAGATTTTATTTTTTCTCCAGCCGTCTGGAGTTTTTGTTTTTCTGTCCCCTGGCCATTGAACCTTACTCTTATTCAATGTTAATGTTGATTTATTTTTTATAATTATGTCTTTCATTTTTCTATTCTTTAATATGTAAAGCACTTTGAGCTACTGTATGGAAATGTGCTATATAAATAAATGTTGTTGTTGTTGTTGTAGCTGGAGTAACCTGATTCTTGCAGCAGGCTTATGTGACTTTTAAAACTTTTAAAAGTTTACTGCCATATTTTTAACCTCTCATTTTATGTAAATATTTATTGAACTGCTTTAAACTCCACTGGACACAAATTATTTAATTGGATTGGATTGGATTTTTTATTTTTGCATTGCACTACTGTATTTGCACTTTGCTTTGGATTGTTTTTAATAAAAACACTGAACACTGTTTCACCAACTACTTGCTTGTTGTGTGTGTCCTCATTTGCCCAGCTCCTCTTGTTTATGACAACCAACAACTGCAGGTCAAGGAGGCTTCTGAAAATGAAGTTTTGGATCATGTTCCTCTTACCCAGTTCCAGTGAGTCCTTACCCCGATTCAGATTCTGACTCTAAGCTCAAGTTACCACTGGCATGAGGTGTCATTTAAATTTCATATCATCAGCTTGAGCTCTGCCCAAAATCACTTTTCTGGTCAAGCTTGCTTTTAGAAGAGTTTTGAAGACCACCAAGTCAATGTTTTCTCTGGTGGCCTCAGTCAATTACCATTAGCCTTCCCCTGCTCCTGAATAGTTGGGACTCTTAAAGAGCTTTTGAGATGCTTTACTTGAAAAATGTCATGACTCTCAGGATTTTACCATGATGTCCACACACACACCCTTTTAATTACATTGGGTATCAAATATTTTTGTGGAATCACAGACAGGACATTTGCCTTAGTCAAAACACAAACAAGTAGGAAAATATACACGTGACATAACATTTAGGTGCTTGGTAAGCTGGCTTGAAAGTTGTAGTCAAAGAGTTTATCACAGTTTTATTTTTACATATTTTTGGAACAGCGAGTCATATTCAAAAATAAAAGTGACGAAAATGTATTACATTACTACATGTATTAGTAGTGTGCATAAAATATGTCTTTTGATGTGGCTGATATTAGGTAGCAGATTTCAACTAAAGTGATGAAAAAATTCATGTGCTGTTGTTAGTTGTTGAATGTGGAGGAGGGTCGGTGGCTAACTTGAGTTCAAATTACTTAAACATAATTTAATTTCAAAGAAATACCTAATTGATAGTTAAAATCTGTGCCAAAGTCTCAAGCTAAAATTTTTGGATGCCATCTGAACATTATAAATAATGGATTATGGTGGCACTTTGCCAATAAATTACAGTATCAGAGAAATATTGAATCATTATAATCTTCATATATAATACGCTACCGTGGCTGTCCGTTTGTCTGTCCAGGATTTTAAATCACCTGCAGCTCGCAAACCAATTGACCTATTGAACGGAAACTTGGTATACATATACTATGTGATGTCTACTATCCGCTTTAGGGGTGATGATTGACCTCCAAGGGTATTTATCTTTTTATTTTTATTTTATTTTATTGTAGAATGAAGTCTTGGCAGCGGCCAGCAGGGCAACCATGCGGGCATGCGTACGAGCAATGTTCTCATCCCTACCACCTTCACCGTCACTTCCCCTACCTCTTCATACCTTAAATCATTCTTAAATCTTCAATCTCCTACAAGTGCCAGCTTAAGTGAAAAATTAAGGAAAATGTACTAATTACTTGCCGCACAAATACTGACTTAATTAGTTAGTTTTAATGCAAAAAGATGCAGACGAAAGAAGAGAAGAAGCGGGGTGCTAGGGTAGAGAAAAGAAGAACTGCTCACGAAGCAGCAAGCGCATCAGCCTCTGAGAAAACGAATGCTAAACGTACAAAGAAAGAGTATGAAAACTAGGAATGCTCATGTCAAGTGTAATCACTGCAAGTTACTGTCTAGTCTTTAGATAATATGCAGTGGTGAGGTTGTTTTTTAGTGTAACAGTGGTACACATTTAGTCACTGTTGCCTAAAGTGTCACCAGGCCATCTGTCTTACATTTCTATATAAGTTAATTTCATTTTTAATTTTTAGAGACCTGAACATTATGTCATTTACTCTTCAAGAAGGGTAAATAAATTTGCCAGGTTTCAACAAGATCAGACCATTTGGAGCCAAGTTTTTTTATGTGTACAGATAGACAGACAGACAATGGCATCACAGTTAGTGCTTTTCTGTTATATATGAACACACTAAAACAGATTAATTATCAGGTTTAAGAGAGTTCATTAAATACATGTTCAACAATAAAACAACAGTCAATACCACACAATTCTGACTTGGTGTTTTCTTTATTTTCCAAGCCAGTGCTGACACTTCTTTAACTGTACTGTATGTCCATCTTAAATAACTTTGCAATCATGTAACATTACAGCAACCAGACTTGTGAAATGACTGCTCTGATAAAAACTAAACATAATATGGCAACAAAGTCACATCACCAACATAATAAGTAAAACATAAATGGAGCTTTATCTACATAATCCTGAAAGCAGAGGCCAAACATTACCACTTCTTATATAAGGAAACATTTTTTGGGAAAAAATAGCTTATGGCTATAATTTAGCTTATGACCATTCTTCACAAACCACACCTTTAAAAAGCAATAGTGTCTCGCTGTTACGATGTGCTGCCAACTTCTTGAATTCTTGCCAAACTTTCATGTTGTCACTATACACGATCATATACTATATATACAGTAGTATTTGCCTTTGGAGAACAGATGTTGCTATTTATTTGGCTAGCCAGTCTGTTTTAGAACCTTAGCCTGCAATGACATAAGTTGGAAGTGGATTTTCTTTTTTTCTGGTTGTGTGACTGAGCAACATCATATATTTTTGAGTTTCAGACTGATTGTTTTAAATTTGTTTGATTTATAATAGTATGATGTTAGTTAAGATATGTATTTCACTTTGTTTTGTTTACGTTCAGTGTATCTAACAGCATATTTAATGATAATGCTGTCTTTATTGATGAATGGATACTGTGTATAAGTACAAGCAAGGCAAACCATATAATACTCTTATGCATTAAAAACAGAAAAAATGCACTTACACTTAAAAATTAATATAAACACTGCTAGAAGCCCCAAAGGAAATAGTCTACTGAAAAAAGGAAAACATCTATACACCTTTGCTCTCTAAGGATGGTCAAGAATCAATTCCCATCACCAGCTGGGTCATTTACTCTTTGGTATCCTAGAAACATTACATATTTCCACCCAGGATGCACTTTTTCCCCTCTGAGACTGGTACCTGTTGCCTTTCTACAGCATGCAGTACATTTACACAGCACACCACAATATAAGGTTTCTGTTTCCCTTGTACTTGGATCCCATTCTCTCTTTGTGCAAGAAAGCTCATCTCACCTTTCTTGTACCTTTCACCTATTATGCTTCTGATATTGGACTATAGCAGCATCATTGAACACATCAAATATCATAGTTTGCAATATCAGAGATATCATTACAACAAGCAGGCACTGATGTGTAGTATAAAGCACACTATTTTATAGTGGCTGCAATTGCTCTTTCATGAAAATATTCCCACTTTCATGCCAGTGTGAATTTCTTTTTTTAAGTATTTGTATTTGATTGTTTTGCTTTTGAATGAATGAGACTAAAATACCCTAAAATTATATAATTAAATGGTACATGATGGACAACCAAAGACTTTTGTGAATATATCCCTACTAATTAAACGAAAAATGTATAGAAGCAAAAGTAAACTTTGTACTTAGGGCCATTGTGCGCGTGCAAAAGATTGTATGTCATTCTTATTCAGCATATACAGTAATTACTTATGTAAAAGTAGCAAATGACTTTCAATGGTCAATCCAAGACAGAAGTCAGGCAGACTGGGTCATAGAACATTAAAATATTGTCACTAAATTGACTACAACCTAAAGGAATATCTGAAAACAAATGTAAGTGTTCAAACAGTTAATTTTCTTGTGCCATTGAGTCTTTTTCTTTAAAACAAAAAGTGCAGAAACTACAAGAACTTCACTCTTTAAATTGCTGTATATGGCAAAACGCAGTCTAACAACACTGAGTGCACTTATGAAATCTCTAAAAATGTAAAAAAAACAAGCAAAAACTAAACAGTAAAAGATGGTTTTCTTGACAAGAACAAGTAGAACAAAGGAAAACATTACTGTTTTGTTGGAAACAGTCGTCACCTTGTTTAATTCTTTTCCGTTTCATGATTAGGTTGTTGCTCTGTTATGCCTTAATGCTGTCATGCTCTGACCTTCCAGCATTCTACATTACTGTTCAGCACCCATCTTTACTTAGATATAATGCTTTATCCATCCATCCATCCATTTTCTTTATCCTGATTTAAGATATCTCAGTACAGCATCAGTTTTTAGTCATTGGGATTCCATGTGCATCTGTGATTGCAACATTAGTAAATTTGCTGCTGGCTTATATATCTTCGATCAAATCAGAAAAAAGAAATTTCCTTTAGGCACTACCCATGAGATATATATATATAAACTTTTGTGATAAGCAATCGGGTGCATTGGGACTTTGATGAAATTCACTTAGGTCTTTTTATAAATACTTATTTGTAACACCTTTGCTACCACTTCTTTGTATGATGTAATTTACTGAAATGAAGGTCCCGTACCTTCTTTAAAGATCACGTGCACATTTTGCTTTGGTATTTAGCCTTGTCTTTCAGCTCTCCTTTCACAAACAGAATGCTCCTTTAGCTATTTTTTAATCTGACTGTCTCTTTCAACATCTCAGGGTCTGTTCATTGTGCCTGGTAGCTTTTAAGAAATCCACTTGAGATTCTGTCTTGCATTGCACTTTCTTTGACTATTTGTGTGCCTTTTTTCATTTGCCTCCTTCTTTCCTGTGCATTTATTCTTTGATCTTTGCTGAGCATTGTTAACTTCCATTAATAAAATTTTTTTTCTTTCTTAAATGTAATAATCACGGTCTTATATCCCACTGCCTCAGCTGCTAATCTGCAAATAGAAAACACCATGCAGTGTAGCTCCTCTGGGCATGGACTCTCGTCGAGAATGCAACACTAAATTCACACCAAAAGACCTAAAAAACACAAATCTCATCCTCCAACAACACCTTTTAATCTGATCCTATTGGACATTTTACAGTCATCCAGGGCCACATTCTTATACAGCATGGTGCAGGAAATGTCTTGACAATTTGTTGAAAAGGACAAGAGACTGGGTAATTGTTCAAGGAAGCAGTTAGGAACCATCAATTTTATTATTTAATTCTATCAAAAGTGACTTCTACCCTTTTCATGCTGACTTAACTGTACTCTCTGTCAAATTCTTACTGTTAATAGTCTTGTTTGTTCATAACATTCATTGTTTTATATTTTAAATGCCTGTATATTTCTTCTCAGTGTCTATATTTCTCTCTCTTTCTGGGATTTATCTTATGCTAAAATATTTTCATAATATAAATTGTTAATTTACATTGTTTTGTATTATATTTTACTTTGTGAAATACTTTTTGATGGTGCTACCAGGAAATTATTTTTGAATAATGATAATATTTTCCTATTATTTTACTCAGATATTATATTAAAAATTATATTTTAATAGTTATGGGTATTAATATTTTACAAACATGTACAGCGGGGAAAACAAGTATTAAATGTGTCAACATTTTTCTCAGTAAATACAGGGTGGTCCAGATCTGATTATGCAGATCCAGATCGTCTGGACGACATTGATTTATGTGGGGATGATTCCAGTTCGGCATGTTTCAATTCTTCATGTCATCAATTCGCACACTTCTCGATGGTCCGAGATTGTCTATGTAATAAACTTAATAAGTTATAGCGTAATGAAAATTGCATAATTAGACCTGGACCACATTATATATTTCTAATGGGGCTATTGAGCATAATATTTTCTCCAGATATCGGTAAATACCCAAGTAATCCACACATACAAAGAAATCAAAACAAATAAGTCCATAAATTAAGTTATGTTTAATAAAGTGGAATAACACAGGGAATAAGTATTGAACACGCTTACTGAAATTTATTTAATACTTAGTAGAAAAGCCTTTGTTGGTAATGACAGCTTCAAGATGCCTCCTGTATGGAGAAACTAGTCACATGTATTACTCAGATGTGATTTTGGTCCATTCTTCCACACAAACTGTTTTTAAATCTTGAAAGTTCTGGGGGCCTCTTCTATAAACTCTGATTTTCAGTTCTTTCCATAGATTTTCAGTTGGATTCAAGTTGGGTGATTGACTGGGCCATTCTAGCAACTTTTTTTTGTTTCTCTGAAACCAATTGAGAATTTCCTTGGCTGTGTGTTTGTGATCATTGTCTGGCTGAAATGTCCACCCTTGTTTCATTTTCATCGTCATGGTAGATGGCAGCAGATTCTTATCAAGAATATCCCAGTTCATTTCTCCATTCATCCTTCCTTCAATTATGTGTAGTCTGCTAGAATTTCTGGGTGTTTTTGGGATGATGTGCAGTGATATTTCTTCTCCAAACATGGTGTGTGCAATGACATCCAAAGAGTTCAGTTTTGATTCCATCTGACCAGACTATGTTCTCCAAGTATTTCATTAGCTTGTCCAAAAGTTGCTCAGCAAACTTTAAACAAGTTTCAACATGCTTTTTCTTCAGCAGTGGAGTCTTGTGCGGTGAGGTTGGGTGCATTACTTATTGTTTTCTTTGAAACAACTGTACCTGCTAATTCCAGGTCTTTCTGAAGAACTCTGCAAGTGGTCCTTGTCTCTTGGGCAGCTTTTCTGATTATTCTTTTGACTCCTCTGTCAGGGGAAGCACCTGGTTATGGCCAGTTTATGGTGAAATGATGTTATTTCCACTTTCGGATTATGGCCCCAATGGTGCTCACTGGAACATTCAGGAATTTAGAAATATGTCTGTAACCAATGCCCAGGGCCATCTTAATGCATGGGCATGCTGGACAGTAGCCCAGGGACCCCACAAGCATAAGGGCCCCATGCTAATCTACGTATGTTGTGACTTGCTGAGCAGTTGTGTAGGTAGGGGCCCCAGTGCACTGCTTTTTCCGGGGGCCTATAATGCTGTTTAGACAGCCCTGCCAATGCCATCAGTAAGTTTTGCAACAATATGGTTGATAATGTCTTGAGAGAGCTCTTTGCTATTACCCATCATTACATGTTTCTTGTGTGACACCTTGGTAATGAGAAACCTTTCTATAGGCCATCCATTAGGACTAAACCAGCTGATATTAATTTGCACTGATAGGGGGCAGGATTGCTTTCTAAACACTAACAGATTTCAGCTGGTTTCCTGGCTTTCCATGCCTTTTTGCACCTCCTTTTCTTCATGTGTTCAATACTTTTTCCCTGTGTCATTCCACTTTATAACGCATAACTTAATTTATGGATTTATTTGTTTAGATTTCTTTGTATGTGTGGATTATTTGGGTTGTTACCGACATCTGGTGAAAATTTAATGTCAGTAGCTTCATTACAAACAAACAACAAAAACGTTGACGCATTCAATACTTATTTTACCCGTTGCATAGCACTGAAAGTAAGTTTACAAGAATAGAAATCTGTGATATATTTTGGAAAGTTTATGGTACTAAGAGAAGATATGCAGATGCAAAAACAATGAATGGTAGACCAATTAACAGATATGAAAATGATACAAATTCAGGGAGGCATAAAAGCTGCCCACCTGAGAAGATGGGATTACCAGTTAGTGCACAATTTTATGACTGCTGAAATTTAAACTCTTGAAGATACCAGATACAACTGCATTGTTGTAAATGTATTTACATGTAACACAGAAGTAATAAAAAGAACCTTGTTTAATACTTGTCAAATGCACCTTGTTCTATCTCAATGGAGACAGAAAAAGATTTTAGAAATTGGCAAGAGAAAAGATGTGGTCAAAAAATTGCACTAAAGTTGTAATCAAAATTCTACCTGATCTTTCAACAATGACTAATTATTAACTACTAGTTGTGTAAGCCTGTGCCGTAAAAAGGCCAGAGTCCTAGAAACTATTGAAATCATCAGAAAAAAATTGAAACATAAAGATGTCAGGTAATTGAAAGGAACTACTCTGGTCATCTCTCTCCTAGGTTTCATTTTGCTGATGTGCTCACCTCACTTTTGTATTAGAGGCGGGAGAAAAAGTAAAAGGGATACCGTATTGCCGATGTACTCGTCTCGCTTGCGTAAGAGTTTCTTTCTTTTCTCAGCGGTTTTACTTTGGCAACTTTACTTCTTCCTTGCCTCTCTGAGCTTCATGCTGTAGTAGCCTTGCACTTCCGGGCCGGACAGACAGACACACACACTTCCATGTTCAGGCGTTTATATATAAGATAAATCATAGTTCAAAGAAGTAAAATTGATGTTTGAAATAGCAGAAAATAGCAAAACAAAAGTATTACATGTAAGGCTCTTTGTATTGTCAAAAACAAGCTCTTGTAAGGCAGTTTAAGGGCTTAATCGAGGGCAAAATCCGAAGTCAGGGGTTGATAAAGTGCACTAATGTCTCTTCTCCCTTTTCTACAGATCACAAGAACAGAAGCCCACCTAAACTACAACTAGTTTTTGCATCTCCTTCCTAACCACGCCCTCCTACTGACCTCACTTTGAGCCAGCCCCCTTATGGACCCGCTTCTTCCTTTCCACCACCTATAAAAGTCAAACTCATCACCTTACCAGTCAGTCCAACTCTAGTGTTATTTTGACTTAGCAGTGGTTGTGTTACAACATATAGAGTGGCTCCTCAAATCTTTCCTTGTTTGTTTTGTCTTACAGTATCCAAATCTCAGATAATGCAGGTATGTAAAAAAACAGCCTAAATAGCATTATATTGTTAACATCAGCTGTTGCATATTCCCAAAGAATCATCAGATACAGTACATTGGCATAGCAATGGAACACATGGAATTTTGAACAATGTCAGTATTCATAATTACACAAAATTGCATTATGTAATAATGAGAAAAACATAACTTTTTTTTTTTTTTTTTAAATATCGAAATAAACTGATGTTAAGTTTCATCTCTCTAAGGTAAAAAAATGAATGTAAACCTTGTCTATAATGGCCACAGAAATTCAATAAAGAATTAACTAAAGTTACCAATCATAACACACCAGTGTCTGCTCTTTCATAATCTACACCATAAGAAAGCACTTGATGTCTGTGTGTTGCAAAAGGGTTCTTAATGCATTTAAAAGGCTTTGCGGCTCAACTAAACCATAATCAGATCCATATTGTTCAATTGGAAAAAAATTTCTATAGCCTTCAAAGTCCAACTGTAAATCCAGCTGTCTTAACTGATGCTTTCCAAGAGCAAGGCATAAAATCTTCTGTGATGTCACTAAGAATCCTAGAATGATACTGTGTTTATGTGTTCACCCTGCGATGGGCTGATGCCCTGTCCAGGAATTTTTTCAGTCTTCTGCCTGATACATGCTGGAATAGCATCCAGCTTCCCTGTGACCATGCTCTAGATAAGCAGGTTTAGAAAATGGATGGATGGTAGTTATCTAGAGGACTGAAGACCTCTCCTGCCTCTGGTAAAGTCAATGTTCATGATTCATCTATCATGAAAACAATGAAAAAATGCCTATTAGAAAAGCATGGAACAAGTCACTAGTGCTCACTGATATAAACATGGGGGCTTGCCTCAAGTTCATAAAACAAGACCTATTATTGTATGCACTGCCATTAGTTAACACTTGGGTAGATAACAGCAGAGCATAGTGCACCAGGAGATGAACAACACAGTTAAAAAAGTGTGGGTTATTACCAAAAAGAACAATCATTTAGGGTTGGTTCCTGGATTTGTGGCCAGTACTGTCAACATAGGCAACAATTCCCCATATCCCTGACCTAGATATTAGATGGGAAAATGGATTAATAAATTGTTTTGCTCAATATGTGATAATATCTACCACTGTACAAATTTGCAATAATGATGGTAATGACAAAATCAGCATTTTAGTTCATTAAATAGTTATTCTTAGAAAACACTAATATATGGAAAGTATTTTTACATCATGTCAAATGAAGTATATTGTCATGTGTACATAGTATAATAAAATTCATACTTGTATGTTGACAAAAATAGAATAGAATAGAATAAGAAGTAAACAGTTTTTAGTATGCAACATATAAATAAAAGTATATACAATATGTACGTGTACTATATACTACAGTATATAAAAATATACTATATACTATATCTCTATTATATCAAAAAAACTTGGAACAAGACGTGAGACGAAACGTGACTTTCTTAGAGAGACACTTTCACGTCCTGCGAGACAAAGAGTATATGACAAAGTAGAACATCGTAAAGAATTCAAAAACGTCGGCGCGATACACATGCAGAGCAGGTTAAATATAATGTAAGTATGAAAATTTGAAAGTCTCCAAAAAATTACAGTAAAGATCGCATTAGCGCAAACAAACATAAATTATTACTGAAATAATGGAACAGCAAAAAGAGATTGAATATATTGTTTGGATTTAAACTTTAAGTTGGAGACTTGTAGATCGTCTAATTTGTGTTGCCATCAGGGAAAAGTAGTGTTTCTTCCCAATGAAGGATTAAAACATTTGTTGTTTGGTGAAAGTGAAATCCACATACGCTGTCACACTTGTGTCACAGAGTTGCACAGATACACAGGAGATTTTAGAGACAGAAACGTTATTCAGACACTTCAAACAAACATAAGTATCTTTCAGGAGTGAATCTAACTCCATGTGTAGTTGGAAGGGACAGTTCCATCTCTCAATTAATTTAATCGTAATTTAACTTAATCCTGATACTCTGTATGTTCAATTCATCATAACAACTATTCATGGTGGCTCTAAAATCGGTACTGACCCCTACTCTCTTTTCTGTTTCTTTTTCCGGTTTCTTTGTGGTGGTGGCCTGCGCCACCTCCACCTACTCAAAGCTTCATGATGCTCCAACAATGATGGACGGATTAAAAGGAAGAAGTCTACGTGACCATCATCATCATCAAGCCCTTCCGTGAGAACCCTAAATCCAAAGAGGACTGTTTCATTTATGTTAGGTAGAATGCCCAGAGGGGACTGGGCGGTATCATGGTCTGGAATCCCTACAGATTTTATTTTTTCTCCAGCCGTCTGGAGTTTTTTGTTTTTTCTGTCCCCTGGCCATTGAACCTTACTCTTATTCGATGTTAATGTTGATTTATTTTTTTATAATTATGTCTTTCATTTTTCTATTCTTTAATATGTAAAGCACTTTGAGCTACTGTTTGTATGAAAATGTGCTATATAAATAAATGTTGTAAAATGTTGTAATTAAAAGAACAGAAAATCTTCCTCTTGATAGGGATTCGCCTTGGGAGCAGGACCCCCAACAGGAGCAGAGAATTTTGGGGGAGAAAAGAGACAAGGCAGTGAGACAAAAGGACAGCTGCTGTACAGACTTTTAAATGTTTGAAGCGCTGCACAAGATACAGATCATGCAGCACAGCAGCAGCAGCAAGCCAGCAGCTGATCGAGCAAAGAGGAGGTACAAAAAAAACTGTATTTGTTTCCCATTGTATCACCATTAAGAGGGGGTTTCAGAGGAGTGACCGCTTCTCTTTGGGGTGCGTTCAGCCCCCCTCTTCACAACGCCAGCAGCCGAGACGTGATGTGACTGGCGCATAGCGCAGTCCAGGCAGTTGGCGAGCGAAACAAGCAGGGGGCAAAGCTCTGAGTATATATATATATATATATATACACACACACATACATATATATATATATATATATATATATACTACCGGCGTGTGGTCTTCTGGCCAAAAAAAACTATATTAGTGTCAGCTAAGTGGGCCGGGACAGATTTTATCTTGTCCAAGATGGATGGGTGCTGCATGCATCCCAGGTAATTTTCTTGTTGCACGATGTTTAGAACATTTAAAACTGAACTCTCATATGCCCTTTTGCTCTCTCTTTTCCTCTCTTCTCTAGACTATGTCTGCCCCAGCTGGTGTTTTCCAGCTGCTAAACCCGCTCAAGGAAGGAGGCTTTGTGCTCTTTTAATCTGAAAAAGGAAGCTAAAGCAGGATGATCGCCCTCGTCACTGCTTGCATCTTGTGTGTTTGTGTACTGAAGGAAAAACTTCTATTTGGGATAAAGCTTTGGAACTGTTCATGCCTGCTAAACAACAGTTACTTTTCATTGGAAACCTGGTCTTACCTTCCTGTCTCTCATGTGACTCTCCAATCCAAGCTTTACAAGAAATAAATGTTACAATATTTGTTCTTATGATTGACTGTTCTACAACCATATAATCTGTGGACAGAAACTGTCTTTAAATTTACTGGTGTGAGTGCCAATGGCCCTGTACCATTGTGTGGGGTGGCTGAGGTCTTTAATTATACTGTTTGCCTTTCTTTCTAAGACAGCAAGTGTTTTTATGTGTCCTGAAGAAAACACAGCTC
Organism: Polypterus senegalus; assembly: GCF_016835505.1. Classification (NCBI taxonomy): domain Eukaryota; kingdom Metazoa; phylum Chordata; class Cladistia; order Polypteriformes; family Polypteridae; genus Polypterus; species Polypterus senegalus. The sequence continues at coordinate 85,627,928 of NC_053166.1, read as the reverse complement.
AGTGCTGGCAAATTTTTTTCTGTGCTATCTTCACCACCACCTGCAATGGTTTATGATCTTGAGATGAGCAGGAGTCATACCAGGATGTGATACAAATCCTACTGTACACCTGTAGAAGTTTAAAAGAAGAGGTGAGGAAATGCGAGCTGTCCACAGACTTCTGAAAGAAGTAGAGGTGCTGTTGAACCTTTTTAACAAGAGCTGGAATGTGCGTGCCCACTTCAGTTTTTCAGTGACAGTCACTCCAAGAAATTTAAGGCTGCTCATTGTTTTGGTACCATCTCCTGAGATGCACATGTCAGTTTGGTTTGCTTTCTGGTTTCTGAAGTCAATGACACAGCTGGTTGGTTTTGCTGACATGAAATGGTGAGATTGTTGTCCTGGAACTAATATGAGTCAGTAGATAGACCTCTTCTCATTATTGTGGGAGATCAGGCCTATGATGGTGGTGTCATCAGCATGGATTTTAGGCCTAATGTCACCATCTTAAAAAGATAATGATAGGAACAAATACAAATATTCTGATATAAATCAATTATTTGCAGTTGGTAGAGGGGAAATAGTATGGCAAGAGGTACTGAATATCTATTTTATGTTATCAGAAGGCATAAAAGTAAATGGTCACCCCATGTAACTGTCAGAACCAAGAATATTGTGTCAGCCAAGCACAGTGAAGCAGCTAGGATTTAGTTTATGTTTGTACATTACTTAGATACTTTGAGATTTCTCTCACTTATTCTCTCTGTTGTGTTTATTTGATAATATAAATTACCTTTTAGTTCAATTTGGTCTCAACTGATATTATTCTAGGTGTCGAAACACTCCTGGGAGCAATCTCCCTATTTCAGGCATTATGAATATCATGATTCAATTACTGCACACTTTTTTCAATAGACATATTTCTTTTGAATGTCCTTAGTACACATTGTATAGCTTTTAACTAGCAATAAATCGCATTTTCTATAACTGTACTATAAATAATCAATATTGCTGCAACTGATAGAGAAGCATAATGCATCACTAACAGACATCTGTAAAGAGTTTCTAATGGATTGGGTGTTTCCCTTTTATCTTTTTGTAGTGAAATAACAGCATGTTGGTTTTCATTTGCAATAAATTATTTTATCCTGAGTATGACCAGAATGAAAACCATTTGTTTTTCATGTGGGTTTTGAGACAGAGCCACATGCTTTTCCAATTCTTCTATTTGAACCACTAAAGTAGATCAGAGATTAATAAAGTAAAAAAAGAGAATGGAAACATTTAACAGAAAGAAAAAAAGGAAACAAAGTAAATCTCTAAGCATATCATGCATTATCGGCCAAAGATACTGTATTAGTCTAAATTGAAAGAATGCATATAATTAGTTATTTCATGCATCTGATCTGAAAACATCATGTGTCTTATCTGAAAATTGATCAATGGCATATAATTATTAAAGAAATAAACAAAAACCAACAGAAACAAAAACATGCAGTGCATTGCAGAGACCGCCACAGAAATTAAAAGCATATGTCATATAAACCTCTGTTTTTAACCAGAGTGAAAAAATTAAGTATACTTTACAATTGTACAGTATAGGGAAGTACAATATAAGTGATTATTCTGATTTGTATATTTTACTATGCAGGGCAGTGTTGAGACAGACTGATTAGCATTTCTGTATTGCAGCTTCAGAGTCCTGGGTCTGAAATCTGACACAGTCACTTACTCTGCAAAGTTTGCCCATTCCGCCTTTGTATATATGGGAATTCTTCGGAGTATTTCATGTTTTCATCACACATTCCAAAGATGTGCAGGTTAGTTAACCAATCCAAATTCCACATGCTCCAACCTCCTCCACTTAAATTAAATTATACTAGTTGTGTAAGCCCATACTGTAAAAAGCCTGTAAAAAGGGTCCTAGAAACTACTGAGATCATCAGAAAAAAAAAAAACTGAAATGTAGAGACATCATGTAATTGAAAGGAACTAGTCTGGGCATCTCTATCCTAGGATATTTCGTTTTGCTGTCGTGTTTGCATTGCTTGTGTATTAACAGCTAAGTGAATGACTTTGTTCAGAGGTTTCGTTTTACCAACATGCTGGCCTCGCTTGCGACTCCACCTCTCACTTCCGGGCCAGACAGACACACACACTTCCACGTGTAGACGTTTATATAAAAGATATAAAAAATAATAATTTGGGTCCTCTGTAACTCCTTTAGGAATGTATAACTTTAACTTAAAAATACTTTGGGTGGGACATGGAGACCCTTTGTTACTTATTCTGGTAACACTTTAGTTTTGCTATTACACATTTACTCTTATATGGAAAGACCTTAACAGAGGCTTCTTCATAAGACTTATAAAACATCAGTAGATAGGTAATTCATATCTGTGCAGTTTGGCCTATTGACATGATAGTAAAATGAATTGTTAATATGAAGGATTCTTATACTAAATATGTAATATTAAGAGAAATGTGTCTCAGTTAAGCCACCGCAGACCAAAGTGTAGTTTGTTAGTAGGTCACACTGAAGAAATGAATACACACTTTACTGATGCATTATTAGTGTTGTGAAGACTCAAAAAAGTGTCTGTTAAGGTCTTGTTATATAATGAATAATAGATGCATTTTTGCAGTGCCTAAACAAAAGTGTTACTCTGTGCAGTACCTAAACAAAGGTTTTAGTACCTAAACAAAAGTGTTTGTTTTCTTTTTTGTTGTTGATTTCACCTTATACAATTTCTTGTATTAGGAATTTCTTAGTTTCCGCATACCCCTTTGGGTCAGAGCACAGGGTCAGCCATTGTACAGTGCCCCGGAGCAATTGCAGGTTAAGGGTCTTGCTCAAGGGCCCAGCAGAATAGGATCTCTTTTGGCAGTGACAGGGATTTGAACTGGCAACCTTCTGGATACCAGCACAGATCCTTTAGCCTCAGAGCCACCACTCCACCCCACTTATTCTTATTCTTAATTTTTCTTCTTTGCTGTGCTTGTTCTAGGGATATTCATTATTGTTAACCAAAAAAATATCTTTTAATATTATGCTCTACTATTACTGATTTAGGCATTACTGATTATGTCTAAAACTAAATAATATTATTGTGAAAGATAGAATACACTCTGACAGCATTCCTGAACACCACGCTGAAGCCAAGGGGACCAAAATTTCAAAATAAGAGTTCTTTTAAACTTAAAATCACTTGGAGGAATGAAGAAAGGGAGAACACAAATTACTCAGATTAACTGAAGAGAAAAAAAAACCTAAAAGCCTTTCTGTATCTCTGTCAATGGGTAATAAACACCTTCCTAACAGATGAGGTCTCTTGAACACTTTTTTCACCTCAAAGTATCCAATTTTACTTAATTTGTGTGTGTACCTCTCTAGCACCTGGGGTCTCATTTAAAAAAACTGCGTGGATTTTAGCGTATAATTATGCACACCCCCTAAAAAATTAAAATACATACACCAAAATAAAAATCATATTTATAAAATCTTGGCCACATGCACATTTCTACATAATTACCTTTACAAATTACAATCACCTTGTAAACGCAAGTATGTGAACACACTTCGGTCCATGGAATGTTGCCACCGTGGAACAACCATACATAGACTGTGCCAGTCAGCCTTATGCATATACAATCACAATGCTGCAGACCTTCATATTCTGCTAGAGCAGCCTGCCATCTGACACATTAAGCCACGGCCAATTACAGTACCTCTCCACTGCACTCTGGTGGTCTGGGAAAGACGTTGGGCGCCAACAACTGAATGGGTAGCCACTATCATCTGGCACATGTAATGACATGGTTTTTGTTACAATGAATAGTAAACATCACATACAGAACCTTCAGCACGTCTGACCCCTGGTCTTACTTCCATCTGCCATTTGAGAACTTTTCTTTTCAGCATTCTTCAGTTCAAACATAGAGGTCTTCAGATTGTGAAACAACATTTAAAATCAATCATAGAGCCACTTCTAGCCAAGCTCCAGAAATAGTTCTGAAGTCAGATGAGGCCCTTACTTGTTTAAAGCTTTCCTTCAACCCTGTCTAAACTCCCATGCAGTCCCTGCTGCTGAAAAACAACCCTACAGCATGATGCTGCCATCACCATGTGTCACTATTGGAAATGTTTTTCACAGGTGATGGCATTACCTGGTTTCCTCCAGACATGATTCTGATCTTGGTTTCAACAGACCAGAAAAACTTGTTTCTCACAGTCTGAGAGTCGTTTAGGTGCCTTTCTGCAAACTCCGAGCAAGTTTCCATATGTCTTTTACTGAGGGAAGCTATTGTCTGGCCACTCTTTAATAACACCCACATCCAGGGAGAGTTGCAGTGATGGTTGTCCTTAAGAAAGTTTTTCCCCTCTCCATGCAGGTTCTCTGGAGCTCAGTCAGAGTAACAATTAGGTTCATAGTCACCTCTTTTATAAAAGACCTTTTCTCACAATTGCTCAGTTTAGCATCTCTAGGAAGAGTTATGTTTGTTCCAAACACCTTCCATTTTTCAGAATTATGAAGGTTGTTCTACTCTTGGGAACATTCAATGCTGCAAAAATTTTGTTTAGCCTTTCCTAGATCTGTGCTTTGAGACAATCCTGTCTGTAAGCTCTGTAGGCAATTTCACTGACATCATGGCTTGATTTTTGCTATGATACACATTTTCAGCTGTGGACCTTCAATAGACAGGTGTTTGCTTTTCCTTATCATTCCCAATCCACTGAATGGTGGACTGCAAACAAGTGTCAAAATACAAACAAAATCTTAATGATGATCAAATTTCAAGTGTCACAGCAAGGGTTCTGAATATGTATGTCAATGTGATATATCAGTTATTTATTTTTAGTAAATTAACAAAAATGTCTAAAATTTTGTGCTTGTGCTTTGCCATTCTGGAGTACTGAGTGCTGTTTGATGTGGGAAAGTAATGGTTTTAGCACAAGGCTGCAATAAAGCAAAATGTGAAAAAGTGAGTAGATCTGAATGCTTTTTGAATCCACTGTATACATTGGAGGAGTTTCAGGAGCGAAATGAAATTAGAAAATGAAAAATGTTTGGTTAACTAATAGTTAAGTTGTGTATGCTGATGTCTCACCTTCCCATTTCACATAAACTATATATATATATATATATATATATATATATATATATATATATATATATATATATATATATATATATATATATATATATATATATATATATATATATATATATATATATATATATTAGCAGTTGGAGATCCACAAAGGGAGAAAATTAATCACGTATCATAAAGTAGTTTTATTCTGAGCTTTCAACCCCTACAGGGTTTCATCAGAGGATAATGCTTAGACATACAAGAATCAAAGGCAATATATAGCAAGGTATTATATATATATAAGGTATTGCTATATATTGCCTTTGATTCTTGTATGTCTAAGCATTATCCTCTGATGAAGACCCCTGGTTGGGTTGAAAGCTCAGGAATAAAACTACTTTATGATACGTGATTCATTTTCTCCTTTGTGGATCTCCAACTGCTAATATGCAAACCGTATCACAGACCTTCTCTTCCATATATATATATATATATATATATATATATATATATATATATATATATATATATATATATATATATATATATATATATATATATACTGTATATATATATGTATCTTTGCTCACCAACCCCCGGGTTTGATTCAGTGGAAATACTAATTATTTATTTTGTTTTCATGGGAATTGTTACATGTGACTTATATATATAGTCACACACATGTGCATGGGAGGCAGCTAAAGGGCTTGAATGAGGGTAATTTCGAACCAGACTGGGATGTGGCAGAGTGCACGGACTCTTTTTCTTGCTTTTCTGCAGACCATTCACTGGAAATTCTGCCTGGCACTGATGACGTCAATTCTGGTACCTACCACTCTGATGTCATTTCCTTGCCCAAGCCTATTCTGGCCCCTTTGTGGTCACTTTCTGTATTGGCCTTTAAAAGCCACCACCTTTCCCCTATCCCCTCAGTTCTGTTTTGGACTCCGATTTGTGCACAACCACCACCTTGCACCCTGTACAGGGAGTATTCCTGCCTTGTGCCGTATGCTTCCTGGGATAGACTCCACCTTCCTTGTGACCCTGCCCTGAATAAATGGGTTAGGAAAAGGGATGGATGGATATAACTTCTTCTGTGCATTTTTGACGGATGAAAATGTTACATCTTCAGCATTCCTAAATGCTTTTCAGAATTTGATACAGATCAGCATTATCCATCTTGCATTTAGTTTTAATGGTACTTTCTCTGCATATGCAGTCATATGAAAAAGTTTCGGAACCCCTCTTAATTCTTTGGATTTTTGTTTATCATTGGCTGAGCTTTCAAAGTAGCAACTTCCTTTTAATACATGACATGCCTTATGGAAACAGTAGTATTTCAACAGTGACATTAAGTTTATTGGATTAACAAAAAATATGCAATATGCACCATAACAAAATTAGACAGGTGCATAAATTTGGGCACCCCAACAGAGATATTACATCAATACTTAGTTGAGCCTCCTTTTGCAAATATAACAACCTCTAGATGCCTCCTATATCCTTTGATGAGTGTCTGGGTTCTGAATGGAGGTATTTTTGACCATTCTTCCATACAAAATCTCTCCAGTTCAGTTAAATTTGATGGCTGCCGAGCATGGACAGCCTGCTTCAAATCATCCCATAGATTTTCGATGATATTCAAGTCAGGGGAATGTGATGGCCATTCCAGAACATTGTACTTCTCCCACTACATGAATGCGTTTGTAGATTTCAAACTGTGTTCTGGGTCATTGTCTAGTTGGTTACCCCTGCGTAACTTCAACTTTGTGACTGATGCTTGAACATTATCCTGAAGAATTGTTGATATTGGGATGCATTCAACCGACTCTCGACTTTAACAAGGGCTCCAGTCCCTGAACTAGCCACACAGCCCCACAGCATGATGGAACCACCACCAAATTTGACAGTAGGTAGCAAGTGTTTTTCTTGGAATGCAGTGTTCTTCTTCCACCATGCAAAGCGCTTTTTGTTATGACTAAATAACTACATTTTTTCTCATCAGTCCAAATCACTTTGTTCCAAAATGCATCTGGCTTGTCTAAATGAGTGCTTGCATACAACAAGCGACTCTGTTTGTAGCATAAGCACAGAAAGGGCCTCTTTCTCACCACCCTGCCATACAGATGTTCTTTGTGCAAATTGCGCTGAATTGTAGAACAAGGTACAGATACAACATCTGCACCAAGATGTTCTTGCAGGTCTTTGGAGGTGATCTGTGGGTTGTCTGTAACCATTCTCACAATCCTGCACATATGTCACTCCTGTATTTTTCTTGGCCTGCCAGACCTGGGTTTAACAGCAACTGTGCCTGTGGCCTTCCATTTCCTGTTTACATTCCTTAGAGTTGAAACTGACAGTTTAAACCTCTGAGATAGCTTTTTGTAGCCTTACTCTAAATCACGATACTGAACTTTGTTTTCAGATCTTTTGAGAGTTCCTTTGAGGATCCCATGCTGTCACTCTTCAGAGGAGAGTCAAAGGGAAGCACAACTTGCAATTGACCACCTTAAATACCTTTTCTCATGATTGGACACACCTGTCTATGAAGCTCAAGGCTTAACAAGCTAATCCAGCCAATTTGGTGTTACAAGTAATCAATATTGAGCAGTGATATGCATTCAAATCGGCAAAATTATAAGGGTACCCACATTTTTGCACAGCCAGTTTTTCACATTTGATTTAATTTCATACAACTAAATACTGCTTCACTAAAAATCTTTGTTCGGAAAGCTCCCCAGTACTCAGATGTTCCTGGGAAAGAAAGACATACCACCGTTATCTTTTTTGTTGAAAGTAAATTATTATGCAGGCTGAGAGGGGTTCCCAAACTTTTTCATATGACTGTATCTGTTATACTTTTTTATTTTAAACCTTTGTGAGTAAATAACAGATATCAGGCAGTCAGAAGACACTTTTCTGAAGACATTATCCAATCTCCACTAGTAGAAATCCCTTTAATGGATTAAAAGCGGAAATTCAATAAAAACTGTCACACTTAGGAGCATTGACAAGATGTTTTTTTTTTTGTTTTTGTTGTCCTAATAACTGAGATAATCCCAGTTCAAAGCCTGTGGTAAATTAACCCCTAGTACTGCAGGGACCACTCCCTTCGTCATTTTCGGAAATGAACTGAGATCTAGGCTCATTATACTCTTGGGTCACCAGACTCTAAGAGGAGTTACATTCTATCTGGCTAACCTTTAAATTAGCTGAGACATCATACAGTGTCCTTCTGGGGTGTGTCTCTATTCCAGGGCTTCCAGTCTACCCCTAGAAAGAGAGAAGAACACATTTTGAGACAACTGGAGATCTTTGCCTTTTCACTCCTATGGCAAGCCATACTATGGCAAGCCAAATTAACATTTAGAGATATCTCAAAATGAATTTTGGATATCTTAAAATGTAATTTACTTTTTAAGATATCTGAAACTCGCTTTCAGATATCTCAAAATAATTGTGTCTGCATTTCAAGATATCTCAAATGAATTTTCAGATATCTTAAATTGACCTTTCATGCATTTTAAGATATCTTAAATGCATTTCAAGATATCTCAAAATAATTTCCTGTAAAATTGCCTATTATTTCAATGGGACTACTTGTTTATTATAAGATATCTTAAAATGTATTTGAGATATCTTGAAATGTGCAGGAAGTCATTTTAAGATATCTTGAAATGTATTTGAGATATCTGAAAATGGACAGGAAGCTGTTTTAAGATATCTTAAAATGCATTTTAGATATCTTGAAATACAATTTGAGATATCTTGAAATACATTGTTAGATATCTGAAATGGAGCAGAGACCCATTTTAAGATATCATGAAATTAATTTTAGATATCTAAAAATGTATTTCAGATATCTGAAAAAATGAATTTCCAGATATCTTGAATGCTTTTTAAGATATCTAAATTATATTTCGAGATATCTCAAAATAACTTCCTTCTCATTTTAAGATATCCCAAATTCATTTTGAGATATCTGAAATGCATTTTCAGATATCTTAAAATGACTTCCTGCACATTTCAAGATATCTCAAATACATTTCAAGATATTTTAAAATAACTTCCTGTATTTCAAGATATCTCAAATTCATTTTGAGATATCTCGAAATAGACAGGAAGTCCCATTGAAAGAATAGGAAATGTTACAGGAAGTGATTTTGAGATATCTCAAAATGTATTTGAGATATCTTGAAATGCACAGGAAGTTATTTTAAGATATCTCGAAATGTATTTGCGATATCTCAAAATGCACAGGAACGTATTTCAAGATATCTCGAATTGCATTAAAGATATCTTAAAATGCATTTCAGATATTTCAAAATGTACAGCATATCATTTCAAGATATCTTGAAATCTATTTAAGATATCATAAAATGCTTTTTAGATATCTTAAAATAGATGCATTTTTAGATATCTGTAAGTCAATTTGAGATATCTAAAATGCATTTCCAGATATCTTAAAATCCATTTTGAGATATCTCTAAATGTTAATTCGGCTTGCCATACACTCCTGGTTTTCTCCAAGCTCTTGCCTAAAGCAACTAATTAATTACCACATCTAACAGATATTCCCTCTAATCTATAATTCTTATAATAGAAAATTCTTTTAGAAAAATGACAGCAACAAGATCAGTTCCAATATTGACCAGATTGTGAATTCTAACTAACTATTCTACTGTTGATCTGTCTCATTAATATTTCACAGGTAGTAATTTATTCAAGTAGAATTCAATTTAAAGAATATAAAAAGCAATAATATGTATAATAGATTAGCCAGGTCATTATACTTTTATAATTATTGAATAAATATTATTGGCAATAAAGTGGCATGGTATTGTAGAGGTAGTGCTGCTGCATCCAAGTTGAAGAGACCAGAGTTCATGTACTGAGTCCTCCCTGTGTGGAGTTTACAAGTTCTCTCCAGTCTGCATTAGTTCACTTCCTATGTCCGCAGACATGCAGGTTAGGTGGATTAGTGACAATAAATTGACCATAGTGTGTGTGTTTGTCTTGCGATGGACTGGCACCCTTTCCAGGGTTTGTTCCTGCTTGTGCCCTATGCTATCTGGGATAGGCTCAACCCCACCTCCCCACTGTGACCACCACCTGGATTAAGCACGTTAAAAATTGACATGACATATTATCGGTAAGTACAGTATTAGATGCAGCATGTTCTATTTTTAGTAAAATGTGCAGGGTCTCTTCGATAACGTAATCATATTACTATAACAAAGACACTCAAGGGGTGCTACATTTTCATTTGTCTCTATGGAACGCATTGATTATTATATCTTATGTTTGTACAGGGCGGCACAGTGGAGCATTGGGTAGTGCTGCTGCCTCGCAGTTAGGAGACCGAGGTTCGCTTTCCGGGTCCTCCCTGCATGGAGTTTGCATGTTCTTCTTGTGTCTGCGTGGGTTTCCTCTGGGTACTCCTGTTTCCTCCCACAGTCCAAAGACATGCAGGTTAGGTGCATTGGTGATCCTAAATTGTCCCTAGTGTATGCTTGGTGTGTGGGTGTGGGTTTGTTTCCTGCCTTGCACCCTGTGTTGGCTGGGATTGGCTCCAGCAGATCCCCTTGACCCTGTAGATAGGATATAATTGGGTTGGATAATGGATGGATGGATGGATGTTTGTGCACATTTAGTATGCATCATACATTTTTATTCTTCATTATTTTATCATGCATATTGTGACCAATTTTGTACTTTTCATAAGTGGCACCATTTATTATGTATATATTTATAGGCAGCATAATTTGGTAGCTTCAATACATGATGCATGAAATCAAGGTATTAAAGCACCTTAAAATGTATCCAAACTAATTAAAGAAACAACCGCTGAGAAACCTGAGCAAACAAATTACTTAACTTTGTTTTTTGTTTAATTTTGTTCTTGGCTCTGTAGCCCTCAGAACTTTAATGAGCCATCTAATGATCTTGTTAATTGACCCTTGCAAATGAATTTGACTACTCTTCTGGAAAGCCCTAAAAGAAATAACTCTATTGATCTTTGCTACTTATAAAAACAATCTGTTCAAGAAAACTTATAAAAACATATTCATCACATTTCAAATAATCTGAATAGGAATGATCTGGAGATCAAATGTCTCCTTTCAAAAGAAGCTATAGTACATGCAGTGCTTCTGAGGTAACGACTACTGTGGAAAGGATAGTAGTGGAGCTCAGTGTCTTGCAATAAAACTTAGGAGCTGCTGCTCCTCTTCAATCTGTAACAATAATTACAGAACTGCAGACACTGACCTGGAGTATTACTCAGGTGTTTCTAATACTTGTAAGACATTTATAATCAATATAGGCTAACTTTTAAAATTACAGCCAAGTAGTTACAAGTAGACTGCAGACCCTTTCATAAGTCAACAAGACAATTGTGATGAAGAAAGGGATGAAGTGACACAGCACTAATTTCAGTTTTTAGGAATGTCTGTTGGAAGAGTTAAAAGATGAACTTGCAAGACATTATGTCAAAGACAGTTTAAAAGAGGTTATATGTTTTTTATGTTTTATTGGAAACATGCTGTGGTTGTCAGAGGGAAAAATAAAAACAAAAAAAAAAAACAAGTAGTTAAACCTTCTTAGTCTAAACCCACACCTGAAAATAAACACACAGAGAAATCTCTATGGGATTATGCAAGTCAGAGATCAGGGTGATTAGCTGTTCCTAACCCTAAACCTCTAACAGTCTGTCAGTCTTCTTCTTTCAGCTTCTCCCGTTAGGAGTTGCCATAGCGAATCATCTTGTTCCATATCTTTCTGTCCTCTAGATCTTGCAGTTACACCCATCATTTGCATGTCCTCTCTCACCACATCCATAAACCTTCTCTTAGGCCTTCCTCTTTTCCTCTTGCCTGGCAGCTTAGCATCCTTTTCCCAATATACTCAGCATCTTGCCAACCTTCGCCAACTCTACTCCCTGCACCCTCACCATTCCACTGACCTTCCTCTCATTTACACACATCTATTCTGTCTTGTTCCTACTGACCTTCATATCTCTCTTCTCTATAGCATATCTACACTTCTCCAGGGTCTCCTCAACCTGCTCCCTACTCTTGCTACAGATCACAATGTCTGTCAGTACCAATTTTTATGTAAAACAAAACAAACAACTGAAATAATAATAATAATAATCAAAATCTTTGTTTTTTTTACAAATATCATCAAGTGTCTTCAGCAAGTAAAAGTCTTAAAGATTTCAATATCATCAAGTGTCTTCAGCAAGTAAAAGTCTTAAAGATTTCCTCAGAATCGTAGCACCAGAGATTTCTTGCCTGGTGTTCCTTTAGACTGAATGCTTTGTGTGGTCATAAGTATAAAGCAATGGAGCAGTATATAAAGGATAACTTGGAAAACTGAATCAGGCACAATTTAACAGCTGTTGGGCATTTAAATTAACACAAAATCTTCATCACCTTACAATGAAGAAATGCACCAAAAAGAAACAGATGAAGCAGAGGAAAACAGTTTATGTTGTCTTATATGGAGATGACAGGAACCATCACTTTGAGACATGCAGACACCACTACAGAAACGGCACAATCACTGCTAAGCGAAAAAGGACCTCAAGGAGTAGCCTTTGACCAGAAAGAGATGAAAGTGTAACAGGGTCAATTTAATGCATTTTTTAAATATATATTGTAAAGTGGCTGGGAATTGGGGAGACAGAGTTGTGACAACTTAATGCATTTTGGGATGCCAACAGGGTCGCCCCATTAAATTCCTTTTTTTTTCTTTTTAACTTAATGTAAATGCTGTCTGGCAAGTAAGGATAGCATGTTGGCAGCAATTTAACAGAAAACAAGGCTCAGGTTAACCAGGTCTCTTGAGGAGCTCTATAGTGATCAGGGGCCTCATGCATAATGATGTGCATAGAATTCACACTCTAACATGACTTACGGACAAAAGCAGAAATGTGCTTATGCACAAAAAAATCCAGATGCATAAATCTGTGTGAACACCAACTTCCACATTCTTATGAAAAGTAACGCACATGCACGCGCCTGCTGTCCCGCCCTGTCTCCTTCTAGAATTACACATCTTTGAATATGCAAATCAATATAAATAGCCGTTAAGCTCAGCATTCTGTGGAAAAGCAATGGCAAAAGCACGGGGGGAAACACAAGAATTTCAGCGAATACCAAGTGGAGGCAAGGAAAAATGTACTATTTGTTGGTTTAAACAGTGGTATAAACAACAAAAGGAAGTTGATATCGAGTGTTGGAGAAACTTGAAAGCTCAAGTCCACAAAGTCGCACAGTGCCCAAAATAAAAAAAAAGTTGTCAGATGTCAAAGTCGCTGTGAAAAGGCAAGTCGTAGCCCACTGTCTGAGTGTCATATGAAAGCTTATTAGGGTACAGAGAAAGAAAATAGGCACACAGTTGGAAAAAAGCACGAAATGTCAACTTTAATCTCGAAATTTCCACTTTAATCGCATAGTTTATTTTGTCGTTAAAGTAGAACATCATAAACTCCATCTCAAAATCTTTAATTTACTAGTTTCTCATGTCTTACGCAAGATGCTTTCTGTGCCGTGTACTACCTTTGATGAAATAATTTATTGCAGCATTACTGTCTCTTTCAAATGTACTAACCCCCAATTCCTGTCCTTACTTTTCTTTCTCCAAATACCCAATCACCACACAATCAGCTCTGTAATAGACGTTAAGCCATCTGTAAGCTTAGAATGATGATTCTTCACTTTTAAGTAACATTGAAATATCTTCATAGTACATGTTAAATTATTCTATCCATCCAGTGTCACGCCAGTCCCTGCAAGAATACAGCACGAGCCAGGAACAATCCTTGAATGGAGCGCCAGCTCCTTGCTAGCGCTGCTACGCCATATCCTCACATGTTTACTTATTAATAATATAGATTATTTCAATTAAGTTAAGTTTTATTTTGCTGCATTTCATCTTAAAAATTATATCATCATCATATGTAGATACGCACTTTATAAAGTGGTTCAGGTTGTGCAATATTATAACTATCGCAAGTTTACAGTGAGGTAATTGTACTTATAAGTACAAACAGTTCTACAAGGAGCACTTGATAGACTGATTGAATGCATTTAGAGTTCTTGGGATGAAACTGTTTTTGAACCGCGAGGAAAGGCTCTGAAGCATTTGCCATATGAGAGCAGATCAATTAGACAGCATGGCTGAGGCACCGTGTGCTTGATGCTGTATACTGATAATTCTATTTCCGATCAGCTGCTGTACAGCTGTGATTCCCCACTCAGATACAGTGATATAAATACTCCGAGTGGTGCAGTGAGAGTGATATGGAAAAAGATGATCTGCTTTGGCAACCCCTAATGGGAGCAGCTGAAAGAAGAAGAAGTTGCAGTGAGAGTAACAACGCTAAAGCAGGTATGGTATTTAGAATAGTTTGACTATTCTGTGCACCATTATATTGTTACAGGTTAATTACAATCAGATGCATTAAACTAATAAACAATATGCAGTTAATTTCAGTGTACTGTATTTATAAAGCCGCATCAGGGATGTGGATCTAAAAAAGAAAGGGAAACCACACTGGAACAGTAGCACTGCTTTGACGCTGGGTGCCGCCAGTCTGCAAAACCAAGTGCAGAACTTGCATACGCCAAGGTATGAGCTACTGTGGAAATGTGTGTGGCTCTATGCCAAGTTTAGGTGTTATACATCGCGATTTGAGTGTGGAAACGTTTATACGTGACATTTTAATGCATATGCAAAGTTTATACATAAGGCCCCAGTCCTCAGTCTTGAAACAACCACTCCTTAGAGGCCCTTGGACTCCTTATTTTGGGAGGGCAGGAAGGGGCGGAGCTAAATCTCCTGTGTAGGTGGCTTCTCGGCGCTGCATGGAGAGAAAGAGAAGACACAGTGTTACAATAAGACACAGGAAACATCAAAGGTTTGGGGCAGCCACCCATATATCTCTGGCTGCAAAATTTGTATTTTTTTCATGAGTAGTGAATGGTACAATGTCCAAAACAGAACTGATTTAATAGTGAGAACATGGCGACTTTAAAGGTCAGTATAGAAAGTGACGTCTTCGGGACCGGAAGTGATGTCATCAGGACTGGAACTGACATCCTCAATAGTGCCGTACCCGGAAGTGATGTCTTCGGGACTGGAAGAGGCGTCTTTAATGGTGCCAGTACAGGAAGTGATGTCATCAATGGGGCCGGTACCTAGCAGGATTTCCCGTGGATGGTCTGCATAGGATTGAGAGAGTTAGTGCAGCTTGCCACCCCCTTGTCTGGTGTGGTACTACAATTATTTAGGCCCTCTAGCTGCCTCACAATCACACATGTGTACCAACAGTTAGCGACAGCGCCCCCTTTTACCCTGGGGGGGTAACACATACCTCAAATAAGCCAGCAAGGAGATCCTCTGATGTGCATGTGTGACAATATTTTTTTTTATATTTCCCCAAAATTGTCGTGCCCCACTTTGTTCAATGTTTATTTAACAATTGCAAGAACCGTTATTGGGAGAGTAAGTATTTTAGGCTCCTGTCCAGGACCAAATTATGTGGACTCCTACTGTCGTCAGTAGGTGGGAATTTTGCTTGCTGGAAGAAGGTTAGAAATATGTGTACCCACCCCAGAATGTGTGTAGGAGCCTCCATTACATTGTATTTCTTTGTATTCTCCCAGGTATTGTTTATATTTTATTATTTACTCTACAAAAACTCTACAAGGCAAAATAAATTTCATTGCAACACAAGAAATGGTATACAAAATAGATTTTTTCACTGTTATATAAATCATGCCTTCAAGTTGGTGGCCATCATTAGCGATACACTCCTCAGTTGATTTTTTTTTAAAACAGGTTGTTTTTTTGATGACATAAGTATTTTCCATGCTCAAAATATTGTATGAAATATATATTGAGCTGAAAAATGGATGAAAATTCAGAAGATTCAGAAAATATTCAGTTCCCTTTCCTTTCTGTACACTTTCTTGTGCTGGAGATTTTATTTATAAGGATTAAATGAACTATTTTCGCCCATCAGTCGACAATCAATAAACCATAATGAAAAAATGAAAACATGTTTTCAGAAAGGTCGGCAAATTTATTAAATATCAAAAACAGAAATCTTTCATTCATAAAAGGATTAAGGCCCTTAATTTGTATTTTGTACAAACCCCTTTGTCAGCATTTACAGCTTTGAGTCTTCTTGGGTAAGTCTCTTTAAGCTTAGCACACCTGGATTTGGGCAGTTTGTTCCATTCTGCCTGGAAAATCCTCTCAAGCTCTATGTATACAAAATAAATGTAGAGCATACAGAATTAACATTCCAGAGCAAGTGTTACTTGCATTTGATCTTAAAAGAAGTCACAATAATTCTTCACTTTTTTAAAATGTTTTTTTTAAATAAATTAAAAAAGAAAATACTTGAGAAAAACTTTTTTCTAATATATTTTATTAATCATTTTTCTAGTAATTGACCTTGGATGATTCCTTTTTCTGGAGAAGATTAATTCATGTGAATACATTGTGGCACGCGGCTGGGGGTGGTACCCAACCGGGATGCCCATGAGGACTGGAGGAGAGCTTGCACCTCCTCCAGACCACGAGGGGGCGACCGCCCTGGTTGCTTTGGGGACCACGGGTAGAAAGCTTGGAAGCTCAACCCTGTAGGGGTCCGTGGTCACCGCCAGGGTGCGCCCCGATGCCTTTGGAGCCCTGGACCTCAGCACTTCTGCCACACCCGGAAGTGCTGGGGGGAAGAGGGGCAGGGACACCTGGAGTGCTTCCGGGGATGCAGCCGGCACTTTCGCCACACTGGGGCGTGTCGGTAGAAGATTGCCGGAACACACCTGGAGCACATCCGGAGGACTATATAAGAGGTCGCCTCCCTTCATTCAGGGCTGGAGTCGGGTGGAAGAGAACAAGGTCTGGGAGAGAAAAGAGGCAACCTGAAGAGAGGAAAGGCATTGTGGAAAGATGCCTGGACTTTGGGGTGATTGGTGCTGCAGCACTGGGTTGTGCAATTTAATATTTGTACATAGTGTAAAATAAATATGTGTTGGGTGACATAACGATGTGCGTCTGTCTGTGTCCGGGCTGGTTCCCACAACATATAAGACTGATATTCACTCACATACAGTATATGCTTTGTTTATATTTATAAACCCACAGAATAAGCAAGTGCTAAAAAACTTCTTACTTCTTATGTTTTGCCGTCATCTGACAATTTTAGAGGATAATTTACCAGTTGTAGTATTTGAAAAGTTTGTCTTATTGATTTAGTTGTGACAAATTTTGTCATTTGGTAGCTGAATTGAAGAGGAGGTTCAAAGAAAGTGGATATTACCTAAAGGCTTTCAAACATGTGTATAAAATAATATTTCTCATCAGTTGCAATTTACTATTGATGTCTTACAGAAAGTAGGACTAGTGCATAGTTTAAAATATAGTATCGGTCCTAACAGTATCACTGACATACAGTGAGCTCTGATTATTGCTCTTCTAATGATGGCAGTTTCTGTGCACACATACCTCCTAGTGATAGAAAATATATTAATAATTGATATCATCAAATCAAGTTTTATAGTAATTGTAGTTCAAAAACTAAGCCAAATTATCATTTACAGATATTTTGAAAACAATGTATCTGTAATATCTGTAAATATTTAAAGGCATCTCTAAATGATCATTTGGCTTGCCATACCAAAACTGAGGCTGGTATCCTTGTGGATTATCTTTTACATTTGCAAACATATTCATCCAGTTACTGTAGGTGTCTCACACTCATGAGCACAAAGGTCTTACTGAAAAAACAGTCATTGGTTGCTCTTATTGCTAGACATTGCAATGAGTTCACAAATAAGATCTCACAGCTCCAGTTCACTGCTCTTCAAATTAGCAGCCTGTGGTGAAACTGCATCTCTAACATAAGGTCTATTTGATTTTTTGTGCATAACACTGTTGCTCCAAATGGAATCAATTGATTTATCTTTATCTATTGACGTGAGACTGGAGGTTTTGAAACCTGGTCACATCAGTTGTTGCACTTTTATATTTTGCTCTCTGGCTCAGTGTCATTAACGGGGGTTTTAGGCGGTTGTTGTGTTTTTTTGTAACAAGTATTAGCTTTTCTGCCTGAAACATTTTTTTTTCTTTCTTGCTTTGTTAAGTTTTCATTGTCAGTCAGTCAGTCATTTTCCAACCCACTATATCCTAACTACAGGGTCACGGGGGTCTGCTGGAGCCAATCCCAGCTAACACAGGGCGCAAGGCAGGAAACAAACCCCGGGCCACCGCAGGGCACACACACACACCAGGCACACACTAGGGACAATTTAGGATCGCCAATGCACCTAACCTGCATGTCTTTGGACTGTGGGAGGAAACAAGTTTTCACTGTGAGGAAACTATATATCTTTCCATAACTTCTCTCAGCCATTTTAACAGCCATTAGGTGTGCGTGTGTGTGTTTAATAATTGGAATAGCTTACTAGGGTCATCACAATTTTCATATAGCAAAAACGTTCTTAAATGTGGATTGCCTTTTTTACATTTTTCCATTATGTTTTTTTTAATGTTTGGTTACTGTGAGATTATATTGGTAGAGCCTATTAGTGAATACTAGAAAGATTTCTTTACATAAAAATTACAGATTCAGTAGTAGTAATGGTAGTTCTACAGTCACATGCACAGAATACAATGAGATTTTTAGTTGCATATCCAACCAACAGGCACAATGTTACCACTTTCTGGTACCACAATCAAAATGTATTGAAAAGCAGAACTTCCATTTATTTAATAGCAAAGACATATCAGTTTACTTGATGTACACCATATCCAGTTTTCATTTGTTTAGCTATGTTTTCAGATCTTGAAACCTTGTGAAAAGAATGCTGCTTGCAGTTTTTTGATGGAAATTCTACATTTATTACAAAGAAGTAGACATCAGAACTTACAAACAATGGCATAGTTATGTTGGGCTGAAATTGACCTAAAACATTAAATTTGTGTTAAGTGATCTGGAAAGTATTTTAAAACACAGCAAAGAAGCGCCTATATACACATTAGTGGTCATGTGACAAGTGCTAAAGCAATGGAGCAAAGTTTTGCTAGACCAATATTTTCATTTTGATGACACTATGGTCTGAACACAAACCAGAATGACTAAAAAGAAAGAAAAAATGAAAAAGAAAGGAAACTTCTGACTTGGAAATCACAGTCACAGTGAGACATTATGCAGGTGAAAAGTCCTTTGCTACAACTTTCAGAGGGTCCAGAGTGTGTCCCATAACTAAGCCTGCCCTTTAAATCAGATTGTTGGTGGGCCTCTTTTGAAGTGATATTACCAGCCCAGCACACCGCAGCACAGGATATCATACTGGCCATCACAGAGTTATAGAAGATGCAATTGTCAATAATTACTTTAAAGAAATGCAGTCTGCTAAGGAAAAAGAGCCTGCTCTGCCCTTTCTTATACAGTTCCTCTGTGTTCTAAGACCACTCCAATCTGTCATTGATGTGGACTCCCATGTACTTGTAGGTGTGCACCTCGTTTACATCCACTCTTTGAAAAGTGACCGAGTGCTGAGGCTCTTTGGTGCGATGAAAGCCAAAAATCAGTTATTTGGTTTTGCTGATGAGATGCAGACAATCCTCTTTGCACCTAGAACCAAAGTTCTCCACCTGACGCCTGTACTCTGTCTCATCCCCTTTATCAATAAACCCCACAACAGCAGAATCATCTGAGAATTTCTGCAAGTTGACATGGTGTTATATTTACAGTCTGAGGTGTACAGAGTAAAGAGAGAAGGAGGCAGGACTGTTCTTTGTGGTGCTCCAGTGTTGCAGAATGGTCGACAAATAAGCAGTAGAGCTTTTAGAGATGGCAGGATGTATTTATTTCAGTATAGGACACTGCCTCTTCCCAAAGCATATATACTGTATACTGTACCGTACATGAAATTAAAATAAGAAAAAAGTGTTAGTAGTCAGCATAGCAAAACAGGCATATTTATTGAGACTGAAGAGAAAACACTGAGTCCTAAAATATGTGACAATATGACATAAACATTACCTCTCTGTGCCAAATTATGTCTTTCAGGCTGGTACGGTATTTACACATTTGTCTTGGTGAAGCTGAAATAATTGTTATAGAGGAATAACAATTGCCAACATTTCTGAGACTTATTCAAAGGATCAAAAATAAAATTAATGGGAGTTGAAATATTTTTTTCAAATGACTCAAGCAGTATTTTTTTCTAGCAATACTGAATTCTGGGACTGTGTACATTATTTTCCTGCATCACTGTAACTCATAGAAAAGGCAAATATGTGCTTTCAAGCAGGGGTATTTAAGGTCATTTTATAGCGATGGCGTTTTTTCATGAATAAAATAAAATAGCGTTTGCTCAAATGCAATTACATACACAGTACTTTTGCTGAAATAAAAATGTATCCTGATAAAGGCCACAAACCTGTAAAAAATGCCCGGTTTTATATGTCTTGCACTCAGCACTGTCTCAGTTTTGAAAATTCACAAAACCAAGTTGGCTGCTAGTCCTCCAATATGAAGTGTTTTTTTGTCCCCTACTGCCCTCTAGTGATGGTGAAAGGATGAAAATATTTTAGCGTGCAGCATTTACTACTGCAATAACCGTAATGATGAGTTAATTCATTATAGACAGCTGCACATTATAAAAAATAATCAGGACAGTGACAAACAATATACATACTTTCTTCACATATTTTAAAGTATGATGTACGGAAGCAACTATCTACTATTTTAAATTTTTATTTTGTTGTATCATTAAGTAAAAACTTCAGAAATGTTATTTCTTTGTAAAGGGACATTGCTGTTGTGAAACTTTAATTTCAACATTAACTGAATATCTTACATTATACAGATTACTTATTTTAAAGTAATTTTTTTTTGCTCAGAATGTAGCAAATATTTTTAAATAAATTGCTTGTGTCCATTTTGTGAAACAGCTTTATTTGTTACTATGGCAGCATTGCAAGACAAAAAGTAATAATCCTAATCCAAGATACATCCATTGTGTAATGTATGGCTTAGTTCTTTGAGGTGTAGGATGAGCCTGATGTTCTGGATTGTACCTATGCAAACACGAGGAAAACATGAAAAAGCCATACATACAATGTCCAAGAGTGAAACACTAAAGATTACACTATCAAAAATAAAAATTAAACACAGAAAAGTGAAATTTCTGAAACAGTCATTTGTAAAATAATTCAATAAATGCACTAAGCAGACATTTTAAATGAATTGCATTGCCTGACTGTCTTTCTGTCTCTTCACTGTGCTCCTCATTGACATTTTAATTTTACATTTAATTTTCTTAACTTTGTTTTTCGTTAGATTTGACTTTGAACGTGTACAATTCTGAACATGCACTTACATTTTTGACTATGATTTTTAAACTTAGGTGGCATGATGGTAGCACTGTTGCCATACAACAAGGAGACCTGGGTTCACATCCCACATCCTCCCTGCGTCGAGTCCCCATGTTCTCCCCATGTCCACATTGGTTTCTTCTGGGTGCTTAGGTTTCCGCTCATAGCCGAAAGACATGCAAGGTAGAAGGACTGGCAATGCCAAAGTGGCCCTAGTGTGTTTGCCCTGTCCAGTGATGAACTGGTGCCCTGTCCAGGTGTTGTTCATGCCTTGTGCCCAATGACTGGTGTCCCACAACCCAGCTCTGCAAATATGGGTTAGGAAATATTAGATATACTTAAGAAGACGAATTAAGTATCAAATCAATCTCTTTTTTGGACAGATTGACTCATGTATTCATTTAGAGTGAATCAGAAAGCTTGTTGCCTGTTGTGTTTTGTCCTGGATGGGGAGTGCTGCTGCAGGGTCCCCTTCTATCACATATTCTGTCCCATTACAAAAATGCTGATATTTAGTTTTAGGGTTAACTATTATCCAACGAAGAAATGCAAAAAATGAAAAAATATTATCCTAATTCATAGCTAATCTGATTACCTTCCCCAAAGAATGTAGTGGTATGTATTGTGCTGAGAGAGAGTGATTAAAAACTTAAAGTGACACTTTACAAGATTACTGTTTCAAAATGTATTAGTTTATTTGCCTTTGTTCAGTACAATAAGAAGACACCATAGTGTTCCAAAATTGTGATGCCAGCAAAAGAGAATATATTATATATATATATATATATGAATTTAATAATAGATTAAGTTACAATTTAAAATTTAAATAAATTAATAAAATTAAATAATGGAATATACAAAATATACTTGCAGATTTTTGGAATTGCTAAATTATTAAAGAGTCATTTAAGGGTAGATATCAAGTCTGCCCATTTGGGAAAATCTTAAGTCTGAAATCCAACATAGGTCAGAAATGAACAGACAAGGCATCAACATGGAGACAGAATCAAGCTCAAGATCAAATAGCATTCCCAAATGTAGACCAAAATGAAAGCCTTAGGCTAAGGTATCTAATGTCCAGTCTGCGAGCTGCTTGTTCTCTATCGGTCTTTCAAATGAAAGGGGCCAACCTTGAAATAAAGCAATCCTCCTTGCCAAAAAAAAAAAAAATCCCCAACTTAAAAAACAAAAATTCAACAACTATGAGAGCAAAAATATTACCAAAATGGAGGAAGACAAGATACCCTTAACTTTATCTTCTATATACTGTATGTATACGCAGTGCTGTATACTTTTAATATGCATTAAATTTCACCAACCAAATCTGCTTATGTAGCTTAGGATTCTCGTGTTGCTATCCATTCGTTGAAAATGCACCTAGACAAAATGAATTATCAGAAATAAATGAGTAGGAGGACAGACTTTACAGAGAAAGTTGAAATTTAACAGAACTTCAATGGAAAAAGGTGTTCCCTCATAAGGACTTAGGCTAGAAAAAAGTTTAAAAAGGTTTTCAAATAAAAAGAAAAATGACAAAAATATATTTTGGAAATAGTAATCAGGCCTTTACCAAATTAATACTGTGACTGGGGTGTTTTATTAAAAGAGCGTTAATCTTGGTCATTCCCAACCTTTATTTATAGTTGGTCTAGTTAGATGCTTCATTTCTTCTGTCTTTCCACTGAGTGAAAATCAATTTTGTAAAACACTTATGTCACAGAGTGCTTTTTCATCCATATCAGAGGCATTACTTGTGTGTAATTAAAAAGAGTGAGAAAAATATTGTGTACTCATTTTGTACCAAATAAAGTGTAGCAGACAATAGGACTTTGAATTAGCATATTAAAATAGAAATAACTCTCCTGTTTAATTGATCAATAACTAATGTGACAAATAAGAAATAGAAAATGTCTTGCATAAATCCACTTAACATTAGTAGCATTGAGTTATGGATTTTGCAGTAGTACAGTTCATTAAATAGTATAAAACTGCACATTAAGCAGTCAGCCTGCAGATCTACATATTTCTGTAACAGACCAGTAACATTATGGAATACTTGCACTATCAATGACATTTCACATTTCTTAGACCAGGTTTGGTTAAATCTGCCACTTTGTGTTTTAGAACATGGCAACAAATCAAATTAATTTTAATTGCTTTTGTTTTCATTTGGCTAATCAAGCCTTAAGTAATCAAGGCGTCCGGCTGCAAACTGCAAACATGGCCTTCCACAACCACTCCCTTTCACAGTCTCCACAGAAGGAGAAGGTGAATAAAAGCTGTACATTTTTTCAAGCCTGAAAAAGAAAAGGAACTGCAAGCTTTTTCCAGCATGAAGGGGTTGGCACAATGGCACAACAGGATGGGACTCACAATGGCACAACAGGATCACTAGTATGTACAGACTGCATCTCTGTTGTTAGAATAAAAAAGTAACTCAATATATTGTTTCTTTTCTCGGTAAGGGCCATTGGCTTTAGAGCCAATAAACAAAACTGATTAGATGTATGATTACAAGTGTTTTGTCTTTATCATCTTCACTAACATTGGCTTAATATCTTATTTTTAAACATATGGGGGGCTTTTTATTTTCCTGTGTGAATTAAACTGTATTGTAATACTTTTAATATTCATGATTTATAACATTGGCTTAATATCTTATTTTTAAACATATCTTTTTTTTATATTAATACTTTTTAATATTCATGATTTATTATTTCATTTTGTCACACACGCGTGATTAGGGGTCAGCCAAAGGGCCCAAAAGAGTGTGTCAGAACAACAGATAAGGGGTTGGAACAGAGTACTAACACCTTTTCTCTGCTTTCAACAGACCAAAGGAAGGATAAAAAATCATACTCACCGCAATTACGTGACAATAAACCACTTCCAGCTACCCGTGATGACTCCACTTCCAGTTCCTTCTCCAGAAGACGTCATTTCCAGTCCCATTCCAATGACTTCACCACCATCCTCCTCTGATGACATCACTTTCAGCTTCAATTGAATATGTCACTTACTGCCAACTCATTTCCACCTCCTCCGTATTTCCTGCCATTTCTACATAAATGTCCCACGATGAAAAACTCTGGGAGTCACTTATATGTTTGTACACATCTTGACTGTTGTATCAGGCCTTTGTGATTACTCTGCCAGCAACAATAGTACAGTATATGGGGAATTCCAGAGGCGTAGCTAAGGGCGGGTGGAGGGCTCCCCGGCAGCACATTTGAAGGCGCCATTATTGACCAAAAGGCTCAGTACAATTCGTGTGTAAGCAGCAGGGTTCGGAAAATATCAATCATGAATGAAAAACTAAAATTCTCTGATTTTTACCCACAGATGCTTCAAAAATAATTTTCAGACTGTCCTTCTGTGACGGCTTCAGATACAGCAGTTGATATTTATGAGGCAATAATAAAAATAAACATAAACATTACAAACAATAATAATTTCTAGGAAGATAAACAACTAATTTACAATTTATAATTTCATTACGTTATCTATCCGAATATGTTCCTGCTCTGCACAGAAAACATCCCCACCTATGACTTGTACACTACATTGGTTCTGGTTTTCACTGCGTAATTATATTAAACTAATAATCTGCACACGTCTTTTTAGTGCGTCTATATTATATTCTTGTATAGTTGATGCTTATAAATAATTATATGTGAAAAATGATTGCTGTTTCTCTATATGCAGTATATGAATAAATCTATACTAAATGTATCTTAATTTTTCTCCATACATCATTTTAATTTTCTAATTAAATAGGTTAACATATACATATTCAAATATGTTGGAGGGTGGCAAATTTAAGCCCCGCCCGAGCGGCACGAACTCTAGCTACGCCACTGGGGAATTCCCCCAAACCTTGATCTTTCATGCTATGTTTTATTTCTTCACAATTTATGTTAATTTTTTAACTTATGTATATGACGTTATGTAGCATATGTGCAATGTTGGTTATCTTATTTAACTTGATCTATCTGGAGAGCAAAGTTAGTAATATATATTGAAGTACGATAACACTTTCTGACAAATCAGTGTTACATATTATTTTTGTCTTGATTTTCACAGCCCCATATATGCAGAGAATATAAAAACAACATTGATATCATATCAAAAAGAGTACAAGTGCCCTCTTTGTGATAAGCAGGAAGACTACAACATCATGCTGCCTTACCTTCAGAGCCATGAATCCCACGTTGTAAAGCTTTCAGGTGATCATGCCAGTGATTTATGTGTATTTTATTAAACAAATGAATGGTGCTAGGCTATTGTACTTGCAAACCTTACTGACTGTAAAATTTTTGAATAAGAACGTTTTAAATAAAGTTTCAGAAACTGAGCTAATCCTACATTTTTCATTGTTTTACAATCTACAGATGCAACACAGGCTGTGTCACAAGTGTCCATTGTTTCTTTTGTTTAAAAGTCATTATCAAAAGACTTGGCTTTTTAAATCAGAAAAATTTCAAAAGATGGTTATGCCCATGCCTGCTGCCGAGACTGCCCCTGCCACACCTGCCAGAGAGACTGTCCCCTCCATATCCACAATCCATGCCCGTTCCTCAGTATATGTCATTAGTTCTACAGGACCACAAATTCTACAACGTTCAAAAGAGTAGACATTTTGTTTCTTTTACAGTTTGAGGTTATACAAATAAATAGTTACATATTAAAATGACAATGTTCTACAATAAACATTGAGTTAAATGAATATAACAGGCATGCTTCAGTTTGTATAGATCCCAGCAATGGCATTTTTGCAGTGGTGCTGTACCTAGATATTCTATTGATATTAAAAATACACATGACAAGCTAAAATGTGCTAAACATGTTGTGACCTACTGTGATGATGCAGGTTTGGCTCCATGCTCCCATCGCTATTCGGGATCCCTTCAACCCTTCACCGTCGATAGATATAACCAAGGTGAGCTAGACAGTGAGACAACATTTGAGCAAGGGGATGGTTAGAAAAGGTGCATAGTGCTTTTATTAAAAAGACAATCAACAAAAACAGTGTTCAATAAAGTGCAGTGCTTCAAAAATAGTTCCATAAATAAATAATCCAATAAAACGTGGAGGTTAAAACAATAGAAAAAATAATCCTTTAAAACCAGAGGTTAAAATATTCAACAGGAAGCAGTCTTTTCAAACACTAAAAACCTGGTGTCTTCAGCTACCATGGCGGCTCCCCTGCTACACCCATCTGAGCTGCTCAACAGGAGAGTGAGCTGGAACAGCTGCCCTTCACTCAGGTCCGGTAGCCCTCTGCTCCTTGGCTAGGTCGGGCTCCCAACCGGACCAAGACTTGGACAATTTTCCCAGCGGCCAAGGCGCTCATGCCGGGACTACACCAGTCCAAAGCTTCATCGACTCCCACTCCTATCGACGGCCAAGTCGACTCCTCCACCGGTCACTCCAGCTACTTAATCACTCAGTTGGAGCGACCGCTACCTTCAGCCCCACTGAATGTTGGCCAAAAACTCCCCTCGTGGGCTCTCTTTTCAGGTGCCTGCTTTCTCCCATGCGAGCCTTCTCTCTCTTCCTCGCTCGCTCTTCAGTACTGGCGCTCACGCTCTCTCTCTCTCTTACTTCCTGTTTTCTTCAGCAACCTCCGTCTCTTTCTCTTTCTGTTTTTTTTTTCTCTCTCCCCTTCCCAACCGCCTCGCGCTTCTTTTATACAGCGAGGGACCATAGCAGCTGCAGCACATTAGCCTCGGAACAATCACGAACAATCACCTGGATGTGGGCAGTTCCTCACCTGTGTACAACCACTACGCCCCCTCACTAAGCCGCGAGCGCGGTGATTATTTATTTAAAAAACAGCCTTTGCTCAGTGAGCTGTGGACCCATAACACCACATTCCACCCTCCATAAGACTCCAGTTGTACGGGAACACTCCACGTCACTGCCAACATAGTGCTCAGGTCCACAGCTTGGCCACTCTACACTGCACTAAAACCATAAAAGCACTTTTGCAAATTTTTACCATCCCCTTGCTCAATTGTTTATTGCCTCAACTGTCTAGCTCATCGGTGACATTACCAACGGTGTTGGGTTCAAGGGCTTCCAAACAGTGATGGGAGTGTGGAGCCAAACCCGCATCGTCACACCTGCAAGTTACAGAATTACACATGAGCATCAGAATTTTATCAAAGGAGAGGGTTCATAGAATTTGAATGATGCCATCTGAGATCTGTGGCCTTCTCTCCAGTTATCCAAATGTCAGAGAGAAAGTTTTAACTAGAATGATACAATCATAATGGTTTGGTAAGGAGAAAATGAAAACATGCTTACACTGTAAAGAGCTGGCAGAAATACAGAAGGCACCATTAGGTGAAGAGATTTCTGTAGGAAAAGAAAAGTCACATACAGTATCTATATATCAGTGTTTGAACTACTTATGCCATTCAGGTCTCATTTAGGAAGGGTGATGGTCCATTATAACAAGAAATTGAATAGCTGGCACTGTGCCCCTTGCAAATCAGTATCTTCCTGTATACACAATGCTACATCTAAATGACATTTATTTCAAACACACACTGAACACTTTAAAAAAGTCAGCACCACAGGAAATGTTGGGGCATTGTGGAACAGAAGGGGTAATCATAAGCAGCCACATTTCACTCCTCCTGACCTGCTTTATATCAGCTAGTCAGTTTATGACCTTCCTGCAGGGGGTGGCTTATCGGCTCATGCAATCTCTGAATACAGTCACCCTTGCCAAACAAGTTACAACCCCCTGCCATAAATTATACATTTTTACAGCAATGAAGATTGTGAAGTATGAAAACCTAGACAGAAAGCTGTATTATGTTGTTATTCCCTAAACTACTGCTTCAGATTGCCATGAAAAAGTTTTATTAACATGGTCTCATCTGCGGTTTAACCTGCAAAATGCATGGAATAAAGGATGGATTACCACTTATTATTCAATGTGATAAACTTTACCTATTGCATGAAAGGTGTTGAAGGCCAATCAGAGAGACAGCTTTACCTTCTAGACTCTATTTATGAGAAGAGGCATGACCCAGAAGGATCTGGTGACATATCTTATGTCACTGTGTGCAGGTTTTTCTTTGATTCTTTTTTTATTGCATGGTTGTGCCCAAGAGATTTTTGTGCTCAAATGAAGCATAAAGTTTTATTCTGGTGAAGGTTTTATTTCAACATGTTGTCAAGTTCAAAGAAATTGGTTCTTGTTCCATAATTTCAGATACCTGTGTCATTTTAAAAAGTTCATTAAATGGATTTACTTCCTCTTTTGGTCTGTTTCAGAGCATTCGCTAGTACAATATCAGCTTAAAATTTCCATTTCCTATTATGTGTGTTGGTTATCCATAACTTTTAATATGTGGCAATGTAAAATTGCCTTAAACTTAAGTACTTATTTTTCATGCAGGAGAATTGTTCAACCTGTGTCTCCTGGTCAATGGAAATTGTAATCAGGCTTTGGCACTGTAAGTGACATAATTACCTCTTTTTTTCTTTGATATCTAATAACAATCTATATCACTATTTGTTTTTCTTTGTTTCATTTTTTAGTCTTTGCATTAGGGCCTCCTGAGTCTGATGACTAGCCACATCTATGGAATTTTCATGTTGATGGTATGACCATTTCATATTATAAGAAAACATTTATAGTGTATGTATATATTTAATGTTGTGTTTAGGTTTCCAAATTATCATTTGCTGGTTTCCCTATAGAATGCATTGTACATCATCCTTGAGACCCCCTTTGGTTTTCGACTTCAGTCATCTCTTCTTTCTTTGTAGTATTTGTTGTAGGAGAATAATATTTGGTTGTGGGGTCCAGCTTTTAGCACCTGGTACAATCTGTGTTTGGTATTGGTTGGATTATATTTATTTCATTTCTTTTTCTTACTTTTAGCATACTGTTACTAGTGGTTTTGATGTTCCAGAAATGCCTTTTCTTAAAATCCCTGAATAAATATTGTTGCATTATTAATCCTTTTAAACATCACATTGTGCCACTCTCATCTTTAGAATGACATGCCAGCTTCGAGGAAGTGCCAAGGTATAATGTTGCTTGAGAACACCAGGACCAAGGAATAAATCAATATAAATTTTCTTTATTAACTTTTGTCCAGTTTTGTGGTAGTGTGACAATTTTGTTTAGCCATTTTTTAAGTCAAAATGCTTATCATTATTAACGTAATGCTCTTTTTTTAAATTGCCAAAGGAAATACTTGCATTGGATTGAGCAAGCGAATGCCCTTCTGAATGATGGCCAAGAACCTAATAAAATAATAGAAGATAAGAAATGATGTACAGGCTGGACAGTGTGATTTTTAGTGCAAATCATTTTGGTTCATTTTTTTTTTGTTTTTAGGTAAATATTACATTTTTCTGTTTTTAGGTTTAGACTCTAATGAGCCATTAATGAAAATACAGAGGATGAGTAAAGACTTGCAGTACATGTGAATTTAAAAATTGTATAGCTATTACATAACTCTGACCTCATTCATGTTTCAACTCTTTACTTTTAGAAGAAACATCAGACTCATTTCTCTAACTGCATCCAGGGCGGGGCATGGATGAGCAAATATGGACACATAATTTTATAAAGTTCCTTAAGAAAGATGAATTACATTTTGTGGATGCCTGCTTTAGATGCTTTCATAAAGAGAATACATTAATGAAATAGACACATACTGTTAATCATTAACTAGTGGAAGTCTAGTCCTAAAAGCATAGTAGAAATTAATGTTTTATCTCTTCTGACACAGGAATACATCTCATAATGTTTTTTTTTTTTGTTAAAATATTCTAGCAACATAAAATCCTTCGTCCTGTCTGCGTTGGGGGGCAAGTCTCACTCCCTTCATTGCTATCAATAGCAAAACTCACCATAGAGGAGGCCCTTCACACATTTGATATCTTACCTGAATTTCCAGAATAGGAGGAGAGGGAATGTCTTTAGACCTTAAACGTTACTTTTTTTGCATATAGAAGACATGCATCTGTTTTTAGATAACACGAACAGTAAAAACTCTATTTTGTGAGAAAATGTAACACAAACGTCCTCCATTATTCTGTTACAAGCTATATACTGTACCTACTTGTACGTTTTTCATATTATATCACTATTTTGTAATAAATGTTGCAAACCAAATTAATCTATGCAATTCATTGTCTCAGATCTGAATTTCTTAGCCCTATGCATTAAAATAATGTTATATACTTCACTAATTGAAAGTATTTGTTCTGTTTATCAGGTTTGTAATTATTTCATCCATCCAAACCAAAACAGTTAGTTTTTAGCTAAGTTTAAAATCTGAATCAATATGTTCAGTAGTTAAGACACAATATTTAAGCCACAAAAACTATAAATAAGTTGAATTTCAAAATAAATAAAAGATGGTGTACAGAAGTAAGGCACACACGGAGGGTACAACTTTCAATATGGCAAATTTTTAAATTTCTTTACAAAAACATGCGATAATATATATGAAGCAATTTAAAAGCGATTTGCCTCAGCCAGTCATTATCCAACCCGCTATATCCTAATGCAGGGTCACGGGGGTCTGCTGGAGCCAATCCCAGCCAACACAGGGCGCAAGGCAGGAAACAAACCCTGGGCTGGGTGCCAGCCCACCGCAGGATTTGCCTTACTCTATTCATAAATAAATATTTATAAGGTAGGATCCCAATCTTTTGTCTAGTTTAAACAATTACATTTCAGTATGTGTTATACCTGTATGACCTTACAGGACAAATACATCCTGAATTTTGATTACTCCAAAAGGGTATCATGTAAGCATCATAAACACTATGTTTTTGAAACAGAGCCGAAATAAATGTAAATATAGTGGTGTGAAAAACTATTTGCCCCTTCCTGATTTCTTATTCTTTTGCATGTTTGTCACACAAAATGTTTCTGATCATCAAACACATTTAACCATTAGTCAAATATAACACAAGTAAACACAAAATGCAGTTTTTAAATGATGGTTTTATTATTTAGGGAGAAAAAAAATCCAAAACTTCATGGCCCTGTGTGAAAAAGTAATTGCCCCCATTGTTAAAAATAACCTAACTGTGGTGTATCACACCTGAGTTCAATTTCCGTAGCCACCCCAGGCCTGATTACTGCCACACCTGTTTCAATCAAGAAATCACTTAAATAGGAGCTGCCTGACACAGAGAAGTAGACCAAAAGCACCTCAAAAGCTAGACATCATGCCAAGATCCAAAGAAATTCAGGAACAAATGAGAACAGAAGTAATTGAGATCTATCAGTCTGGTAAAGGTTATAAAGCCATTTCTAAAGCTTTGGGACTCCAGAGAACCACAGTGAGAGCCATTATCCACAAATGGCAAAAACATGGAACAGTGGTGAACCTTCCCAGGAGTGGCCGGCCGACCAAAATTACCCCAAGAGCGCAGAGACGACTCATCCGAGAGGTCACAAAAGACCCCAGGACAACGTCTAAAGAACTGCAGGCCTCACTTGCCTCAATTAAGGTCAGTGTTCACGACTCCACCATAAGAAAGAGACTGGGCAAAATGGCCTGCATGGCAGATTTCCAAGACGCAAACCACTGTTAAGCAAAAAGAACATTAGGCTCGTCTCAATTTTGCTAAGAAACATCTCAATGATTGCCAAGACTTTTGGGAAAATACCTTGTGGACTGATGAGACAAAAGTTGAACTTTTGGAAGGCAAATGTCCCGTTACATCTGGCATAAAAGCATTTCAGAAAAGAACATCCTACCAACAGTAAAATATGGTGGTGGTAGTGTGATGGGCTGGGGTTGTTTTGCTGCTTCAGGACCTGGAAGGCTTGCTGTGATAGATGGAACCATGAATTCTACTGTCTACCAAAAATCCTGAAGGAGAATGTCCGCCATCTGTTCATCAACTCAAGCTGAAGCGATCTTGGTGCTGCAACAGGACAATGACCCAAAACACACAAGCAAATCCACCTCTGAATGGCTGAAGAAAAACAAAATGAAGACTTTGGAGTGCCCTAGTCAAAGTCCTGACCTGAATCCAATTGAGATGCTATGGCATGACCTTCAAAAGGCGGTTCATGCTAGAAAACCCTCAAATAAAGCTAATTTACAACAATTCTGCAAAGATGAGTGGGCCAAAATTCCTCCAGAGCTGTAACAGACTCATTGCAAGTTATCGCAAACACTTGATTGCAGTTATTGCTGCTAAGGGTGGCCCAACTAGTTATTAGGTTCAGGGGCAATTACTTTTTCACACAGGGCCATGTAGGTTTGGATTTTTTTCTCCCTAAATAATAAAACCATCATTTAAAAACTGCCTTTTGTGTTTATTTGTGTCATATTTGACTAATGGTTAAATGTGTTTGATGATCAGAAACATTTTGTGTGACAAACATGCAAAAGAATAAGAAATCAGGAAGGGGCAAATAGTTTTCACACCACTGTATATACTCTTCTTTCTTATATTTGTGTATCGTGAAAGGAAGAACCCTAACCAAAACTTTAAAACCATTTTTAGTTATCATAAATTCTTTAGGGGTTTCCTAGAGACCAATGATATAAAAAACACAGAATAATTTAATATGAGTCTTCAAGTATGGAGCACCTTACTCATTAAAGTTATATAATTTTTAACATTTTAACATTTACCAAAATAAACATACATTTTCTGTAATATGCCTCTGCTGCTCCTGTAAAATTCACAGGGAGAATAACTATGCTTTTAAATTAAAAACCCTTGGAAGTTTGATAACGAGGAGAACAATTTTAAGAAAACACAGTTCAAGAAAGAAAATGGAGGGTGAAGCTCTACATGGAAGCCCGGGTCATTTCAAAAATTGCTCAAAACAAATAATTTCAAAAGTTTTTTCACAAGAAAAACCCAAGAATGTTTTGGCCTCTATTCTCATGCCTGTTAATTATTACTTATTTTTCAAAATAATGAATTCATTAACAAAAGTTTCCCTTTTATTGAAAAGGATCCAAAGTTAATGTGTAAATACATTTAAGTATTTCGAAAAGAGTTTTATTGGCACAACCACATGCCTATTTAGCAGTGTTTCTTTAGTGTAAAATAATATGCAGAATCATATCTTCTTTCTTCCAACTATCATATAAAGGCTCTATCAACTTTTAAAAACTGAATATAATTTCTTTTAATGGGCATTTAATTGTAACCTGTCAGTATATACATAGTATACACATAACCACACACAAACACACACACACACATATATATATGTATATATATATATATATATATATATATATATATATATATATATATATATATATATATATATATATAGTATATAGTACACACACAGATAAAAGATTATAGGAATTCCCCGTATAATGTAGGTTGGTCCAAGTAAACTATTCAAACTGATACCATGGTCAAGATTGTAAGAATCAGTCATTTGACAACAAAACAAGGCTTGATGGGACTTTTATGGAAGTATGGCAGTAAGTGAAGGAGGAAATGACATTGAAGATGGGTGATGGAGATGACAACATAATCAGTAGCCAGAAATGAGATCATCGGAAATGGGCTGGAAGTGAGGTCATCATGTTGGGGCGGAAGTAACACCAGTTGAAAGAAACCTGGAAGTGAAGTCATCTGTGAGAGCCGGAATGGATGTTACCCTGGTGGATCTCCAAAAGGTGAGGTCTTTAGTCCTCTGTTTCTCTGCTGAAGAAGGGAGAAAGGCATTAGTACTTTGTTTTAAATCCCAATCTTTTGTTCTTACACACTCTGTCAGGCCCCTTTGGCTACCCCCTATTAGCACCTGTGTGACTATATCTATATATATATATACACACACACACACATACATATATATATATATATACCCGATTCCAATGAAGTTAGAACGTTGTGTAAAACATATATAAAAACAGAATACAATGATTTGTAAATCCTTTTCAACCTATATTCAATTGAATACACTACGAAGACAAGATATCTAATGTTCAAACTGATAAACTTTATTGTTGTTTTGCAAATCTTCACTCATTTTGAATTTGATGCCTGCAACACCTGTTTTGAACATTCCATAGGTGAACAGGTTAATTGTAAACAGGTCTTTGTCATGATTGGGTATAAAAGGAGCATCCCCAGTCGTTCACAAGCAAGGATGGGGCGAGGTTCACCACTTTGTGAACAACTGCGTGGGCAAATAGTCCAGCAGTTTAAGAACAACATTTCTCAACAAACAATTGCAAAGAACCTAGAGATTTCATTGTCTACTGTCCATAATATCATCAAAAGATTCACAGAATCTGGAGAAATCTCTGCATGTAAGCGGCAAGGCCGAATACCAACACTGGATACCCATGACCTTCGATCCCTCAGGCGGCACTGCATTAAAAACCAACATAATTCTGTAAAGGATATTACCACGTGGGCTCAGGAATACTTCAGAAAACCATTGTCAGTTAACACAGTTCGTTGCTATATCTACAAGCACAAGTTAAAACTCTACCATGCAAAGTGAAAGCCATATATCAACAACACCCAGAAATGCCACCAGCTTCTCTGGGCCCGAGCTCATCTGAGATGGACTGACGCAAAGTGGAAAAGTGTGCTGTGGTCTGACGAGTCCACATTTCAAATTGTTTTTGGAAATCATGGACGTTGTGTCCTCCGGCCAAAGAGGAAAAGTTGTTATCAGCACAAAGTTCAAAAGCCAGCATCTGTTAATATATGGGTGTGTTTTAGTGCCCATGGCATGGGTAACTTGCACATCTGTGAAGGCACCATTAATGCTGATAGGTACATACAGGTTTTGGAGCAACATATGCTGCCATCCAAGCGACGTCTTTTTCAGGGACGTCCGTGCTTATTTCAGCAGGACAATGCGAAGCCACATTCTGTATGTGTTACAACAGTGTGGCTTCATAGTAAAAGAGTGCGGGTACTAGACTGGCCTGTCTGCATTTCAGACCTGTCTCCCATTGAAAATGTGTGGCGTATTATGAAGCACAAAATACGACAACGGAGACCCCGGAGTGTTGAGGAACTGAACTCAAGCAAGAATGGGAAAAAATTCCTCCTACACAGCTTCAACAATTAGTGTCCTCAGTTCCTAAACGCTTATTGAGTGTTGTTAAAAGGAAAGGTGATATAACACAGTGGTAAACATGTCCTGTCCCAGCTTTTTTGGAATGTGTTGCAAGCATCAAATTCAAAATGAGTGAAGATTTGCAAAACAACAATAAAGTTTATCAGTTTAAACATTCGATATTTTGTCTTTGTAGTGTATTCAATTGAATATAGGTTGAAAAGGATTTGCAAATCATTGTATTCTGTTTTTATTTACATTTTACACAACGTCCCAACTTCATTGGAATTGGGTTTGTATACAGTATATATATATATATATATATATATATATACACACACACACCCTCACACACACACACACAAGCACACACATATATATAGGCAGCTGGAGATCCACAAAGTGAGAAAAAATTAATCATGTATAATAAAGTCGTTTTTATCCCTGAGCTTTCATCAGAGCCTTCATCAGAGGATAATGCTTAGACATACAAGAATCAAAGGCAATATATAGCAAAATTAGGTGGAGGGGAGGGTATTGGTCATAATGTTTTATTTATTATAAATATGTTCTTCTTAAGTTTGCATATGCTGTGTTTATGTCCAAATGTCTGTTAATGGTGTTTCTGTCTGATAGCCAGACAAAATATGAAAGTTCAGGAATAAAAAATACTTTATGATACGTGATTAATTTTTTTTCCCTGGTTACAATGCATGAAATTACAGATGTATTGCTTTATAGTCCACATATAGTGTGTGTATATCATTAAAATAATGATATGAAAATCATATAAAATGGTATAGAATCTGCGACGTAGACTTATTTTGTGTCATATTACTTCAAAGACGTTTTTAATTAGTTTGCTTTAAAAAATCTTACGGCACACATGTGAACCATTGAAAATCACTGATCTTAATCAATTTGTTTTAACACATGCTCCGTGCAAATTGCTGTCATATCTGTTAGTAAACATGCATGTGCAGCGATGTCCTGATATCTGCGTTCTAAGGCTGCAGGTTTATTAAACGCTATTGATGTTTTACCAGGGTACTCTGTGATTGAGGGCGGACAGTAAACTTTGTTAAAATGATATTGAAAAATACCAGTCGTCAGTTGTATTTTCAGTCGTTTTGGAGTGTTTACTATTCTGTTACCAAAACATTCTTCAATAGGGCTCATCAACAAAGAAACATGGATAGTAAGATTTAGTAATATATCAGTAATAATACTACATTGCTCGACACCCAGTAACACTTTACAAAGACATTTAAAAGGCAGCTCATTAAAATAAATGTAGCAATCAATCCATTGTCATGCTATAAGTGATAGCTTGCTCTTAAACAGCTTGTTCTTGAACTCAAATTTCACTTCCACCATGTGAGTCATTAAAATTACTGGAATGAAATATAGTTCTATATAAATAAATAAATAAATAAATTTCCTATCACAACCACCCTTTCACCCCTGTGCATTGGAGAGGAATCTCATTTTCACAGCAGGTGCAATTATCCTATAAAACCCATAGGAGTTCTGTGCATCATTTTTCATGGGAGATTAAAACTCATCAAATGTATTTTAAAAACTTGTAGCAGTCTGTGGCATTTCTCATCTGCCGTACACCAGACAGTTCAAATTGTGCACAGTTTCTTTAATAAGCCTATCAGACAGTCTTTTATAGCACTTTCATAGAGTGTGTCTCTTAATCCCTTCTAGCAGACGAGACACTTATTTCCACAGCTTGGTCTATGCTGTAGAAATGTGTGCCCCCTGGCTTCTGCTTGTAAATTAATACTGGAATTACAAAACTCTCCACAATTTATTTAAAAAGATTGATGGAAGTCTTCTATATCACTTTTTTGTCTACTATGTCCTTACTCATCTACTTTGTACTAATTTAAAAAAAAATCAAGCGCTTACACTCTTTTTTTAAGTATGTCTATGAAAATCGCTGTGAGTAGCCAGAAAAATGCTATGTAAATCTAAGATATTATTATTATTATTATTTAGGTTATTTAAAATCCAAATAAACCTGATAGGACTTCTTCCAAGATATGTGCCACTCTAGGGTACCAACAATGTCAAACTGATTAGGAAATTTTGTGATCAGTTTGTTTAAAGTATATTAAGCAAAAAATAACTTTTCATCATCTTCTCATTTCTAATTTGGCATTTCAGGATACAGTATATACTGCAAATATACATTTAAATTGTAACCTCTGACAATTATTTACTTGTATGCTTGCGTTTTCCATAAAACAGCTTCAATATGTGCACAAAGTATAGGTAATAAAACACATAAATTCTGACATTAGCATGACTGTTGAAGGAAAAACATGTATTAGAAACTATTCTATGGAGTTTTCATAAATTAATCATTATATACCTTTTGAGGGGACTGGGCGGTCTCATGGTCTGGAATCCCTGCAGATTTTATTTTTTGTTTTTTCTGTCCTCCCTGGCCATCAGACCTTACTCTTATTCTATGTTAATTAAAGTTGACTTATTTTAATTTCTTACTGTCTTTTATTTTTCTATTCTTCATTATGTAAAGCACTTTGAGCTACATTTTACGGCTCTGCAGCACCCATGGAAATGAGCGCCCCGACCATGTGGATGAGACATGCGTTTTCATTCCAATAGTTTTAATGACTCAAATGGCGGAGGTGAAATTTGAGTTCAACAACAAAGCCTTTCCCATGGATTTTTTCCTCCTTTTTATCCCCAGGAAAAACCACCTGTGTAAATGTTTAAGAGCAAGCTATCCCTTATAGCATGACAATGGATTGCTACATTTATTTTAATTATCTGTCTTTTAAAATGTCTTTGTAAAGTGTTACTTTTTTCAAGCAAACTAATTAAAGACTTTTTTGAAGAAATATGACACAAAATAATTCTACAACGCAGATTCTATACCGTTTTATATGATTTTTATACCATTATATTAAATGAAATGCTGCTATTAAGGAATAATAGAAATCACCGCGCTGCTTTCTATCTTTGATGAACTAGCGTTTAATGGGGTGAAAAAAATTATCGCCCGTGATAGATACACTTATTCAGTAGTGTGTGCAACCCACGATTTGTGAGTTTGAGTGTATGTGTTGTGTGCGTGTACGTATGTGTGTGTGCTTTTGTCAGTTTTACAATAAAAACAGACATCAGTTATTTGTGAAACAGTATTCTGATCATTCTGATCCCTGATAAACATTCAGAAGAAACCGCTATTCCAGTGTTTTCCTCCATAACATCTTTTCAGCAAACAGGACTATTGTCCTTGCTGAAACAGATCGCCCTTTAATGAAATGCTGCCAATACGGAATAACAGAAATCAACGGGCGGCTTTCGGTTAATGATAAACCAGCTTCTCTTGATGATCGCCCCTGACACATACACTTAATCAGTAGTGTGTGGGAGCCATGATTTATGAGTTTGAGTGTGTGTGTGTGTGCGTGTGTACGTGCGTGTGTACGTTTGCATGTGTGTCGTTTTGTCAGTTTTACTATAAAAACAGTTAAACACCCGTTATTTGTGAAGCAGGGATATTCTGATCATTCTGATGCCTGATAAACATTCAGAAGAAACAGTGCTATTCAAGTGTTTTTCTCCATAACATTCTTTCAGCAAACAGGACTAATGTCCTTGCTGAAACAGATCGCCCTTTAATGAAATACTGCCAATACGGAATAACAGAAATCACCAGGCGGCTTTCGGTCAATGATAAACCAGTCAGCTGAGGTGAAAAAATGGTAGTTACTGCGGTTGCTATCAATGCTTACTGGTAACTTAGCTCTTGAGAAGAATCTGTTTTATGGGGTGAAAAAATAATCGCCCTTGACAGATACGCTTAATCAGTAGTATGTGTGACCCACGATTTGTGAGTTTGAGTGTGTATGTGAGCGTGTACATGCTTGTGTGTGGTTTTGTAAGTTTTACTATAAAAATAGTTAAACATCAGTTATTTGTGAAGCGGGAATATTCTGGTCATTTTGATCCCTGATCAACATTTAAAAGAAACAGAGCAACTCCAGTGTTTTCCTCCATAACATCCTTTCAGCAAATGGGTCTAAGTTCCTTTCTGAAGCACATGGATGAATGAAATGCTTGCAGTACGGAATGGCAGATATCACAGGGCCGGAAAAAAAGTGCTTTGAAATCGAGGACCCCCAACCAAGAGGGCTTATGCCAGACCCCCAACCAAGACAGGTATATGCTACTTGTATAAAATATGCACAATAATGACAACAGTGTTGAAGCAATGATGAAGCGAAAGAGAGATGCTAATCATGGGTGGCCGCATTGTGCCTGCCCGTAAATCCCAATCAATGTATATATCTGAATGGATCTATCTGAACCAATATATATATCTGAACAGATGTATCTGAACCAATGTATATATCTGAACGAATGTATTTCAACCAATGTATATATATCAGAACAGATCTATGCAAACCAATTGATATATATCTCAACCAATGTATCTAAACCAATGTATATATCTGACCGGATGTATTCAAACTGATATATATATCTCAACCAATGTATATATCTGAACCGATATACATATCTGAACGGATGTATTAAAACCAAAGAACCAATGTATCTGAATCGATATATATATCTGAACCAATGTTTATATTTACAAACCAATCTTTTTTTTCCTGAACAGCCCCTCATCTATACTAATAAAAAGCAAAGCCCTCACTGACTGACTGACTGACTCATCACTAATTCTCCAACTTCCCATGTAGGTAGAAAGCTGAAATTTGGCAGGCTTATTCCTTACAGCTTACTTACAAAAGTTAAGCAGGTTTCATTTCGAAATTCTATGCGTAAGGGTCATAACGGTCAACAACGTCGGCCATGTTGAACTTTCTTATTTATGGCCCCATCTTCTCGAAATTTGGTAGGCGGCTTCCTGTGCTAACCAAACCAATGTACGTACTTATTTCGTGGTATGATGCCACTGTCGGCCACCATATTGAACTTTTCAACAGTCTTTGTTACTTATGGGCCCATCTTCAAGAAATTTGGTACATGGGTTCCCAACGCTAACTGAATCCTACTTACGTTGACATATATACGTCCATAGCCTGCAGCTCGGCCACGTGTGAGGTGGCGTTGGGTCCCCATCCCAACGCCTCCCACATTGTTGGCTGCCTGCCTATATAAGACCATCCGCAACAGTCTCCGGTCTCTACATTCCCTTCCTTGCTTCGCCACGGGATTCATGTCTCCCTACTGATAACTACAGCCTTTTTGTTTATTCCACGGCAATCCGCTGTTTTATTGTTTGTTTATTACAATTATAGTTATTGTATAGGTATTTTAGACTTACTTTACATTTCTCAGGTACCCATTTCCTTTATCATTCCAACCCCATTACCATGTCTATAGAGGTGATCACTATCGATTAAAGAACTGCCACTTACCGAGTGGTTTCCATGCCCGGAGATGGCACCTACCTTGTCCATTCTCTTTGTTACATATTGCACGGCCATATCAGGC
This sequence comes from Polypterus senegalus, assembly GCF_016835505.1. Taxonomy (NCBI): domain Eukaryota; kingdom Metazoa; phylum Chordata; class Cladistia; order Polypteriformes; family Polypteridae; genus Polypterus; species Polypterus senegalus. The sequence goes on along the minus strand of NC_053166.1, from coordinate 85,586,896 downwards.
TCACTCTTGATATCCGAGGAACATTGTGTCTTATGTATTGAATGACTGGGACAGGTTCAAGGTGTGGACTGATGACGGTACAGGAGATAATTATACTACAAAGGAGCACTATAAGAGTGAAATGCTTAAGCCCTTCACCTATGGTTCTGCATGTGAGTTGATGGCTGCTGCTGAATTGTTCGGTTGTCCCTTCAAGTGTACCGAAATGGCCAAATATTTTACACCTTTCAACAACCGACAATGCCTCTTAAACATCTTAGATTCACAGGTGACGATTTCAGTAGTGGACACTTTGATGTTTATGAATGTTTAAACTTCCAAAAGCTGGATGTGATTTTATTGATGAAACCGGTTGTGTGCTTACAACGCTTGACAGATGCCGAATGTCACTTCAACACAACAAATCCTGCAAATACTGTCGTAATTGAAACAAACCATGAAACTGAAACCAATTAATGAGTAAGCTCAGCGCACAGCTTGGTCATGTTACAACCGGAGGGCCGAACTGACAACATGGTATACAAAGAGATCCTTAACAAATAATTATTGGCATATTTTCCTCAGTTTAAAAGGTTTCATTTTCTTCTTAATAAAAATTTTAATGCAGTACTTCCACTGAAGCAAGGGTATTTTGCTATATATATATGACAACAACACTCATATCAAAGACAAAACAATTACATCACCAATCATGTTACGTTATTTTTAAAATTTTTCCTTTTCTTTTCAATACTTCTTTAACACACTACTTCTCCTGCGCCTGGTATTCTGCTAGTAATATATATATTGTAACAAAGGCGCTATATAGGCGCCTGACCCGACACAGATGGACACAGAGGCACGTATAAAAAGAAACAAACTTTTATTTTTCTTCACCCGTGGGGACACGTCTTCCACGTGACCAACAGGCAATACACAGTTCCAAACAGCAATCACAACTCAAAAGACTCTCTTTCTTCTATTCCACCACTCCTCCTCAAGCTTAGTCCTCCTCCTCCCGACCCTGGCTCCTCGAGTGGTGGTGGCTGGGCCCTTTTATAGCCCACCCGGAAACGTTCCAGTTGATTGATCACCTGGTCCTTATTGCACTTCCGGCTGGGGCTGAAGACTCGTCCAGCCAGGCTGTTGAATGCAGACAGCCCCGCCTAGCGGCCACCCTGGGCCCCAACCAAGCTGTGGAGGACTCCATCTCCCATGGAGCCCTGCGGGTGGTTGGGGAATCACTGTCGGCTAGGGATGCTGCCACCAAGCGTCCCAGGGGAGTTATTGGACTGCTCATGGTGGCTCCCCCGGAACATAAGCAGCAGGGGCATCCCTGCCGGGCATGGGACCAGGCTGTCCTTCACAATTTACATATATATATACTGCATATACATATACTGTATATATTCATTTTTTTTCTAAAATTAGATACTCTGACATTCCCAGTTAAAAGGACAATATGTTTAAGTCATGCTTTTGTCTCAGAAGGTCTTCAGATCCACTTTTTATATTATAAAAACTGATTTTGTTTTCCAAAAAAACCCACAACCATAAAATGAATACAGAAACTCAGATTCTTGTTTCATTTGTCAAAATATTAATGACAATATCATTATCTTTAATTGTTTCTGGGTTAATCCGTGTTACTAGCTCTACAATGAAAGCAATGTGGCAGACGATGGACACTGAATGTTGGCGGTGTTGCCTGGATGGTCAGTGCCATGGAAAGCTGGGGCTGTTAAAGGCCATGTCTGCAGGCTGCAGCCAGTTATTATTGCACTTAATTTTAATAAAAGTCTCATCATGCTTGTGTCCCAATTTTTAAACATTTTGCATTCATAAATGCTAACTATTAATTAGCACTGTTTTCAAGGACATGCAAATACATGTGATGTATCAATCACTTTCAGCTCTCTTTCAATCAAAAATCCCCCAAAAAAAGAAAAACAGTTTGAAAAGACTTCAAAAAAGTCTCAGAATAAGCCACTTTGTGCTGAAAGTGTACAATACTTTAAACGTGGACAAACTTTTGCTTATCTAGTCAATTTTAAAACAAGTTTTGTGTATTGATGAAAACAGTACACTGTAGCAGGTATTCTAGAAATGCTAAAGACTGAAACATGAAATGGCAACTCTATGGTCATCAGTGGCAGGCAATACTGAACAAGGTGTGGTCACAGTCTGCTTGTTTATTATTTCAGTTAACTTACTGTATATAAAGGGAACTTTGGATAGTAATATAGTTTCACAATATTATGCATCAGCCAGTGTTTCATTCCTAGTTCAAGTTACTTTTTTCAAGTTTCTTTTTTCTTTTGTTGTTTTCTTTATATTATTTTTTGAATTTTGTGAATGGATATTGCTTTGGTTTCTTCCTTTTTGTACTATATCATTCTTGTATTAATATGATCTTGTTTCGTATGCCTTTTTGTTTTATGTTCATTATGTAATTAAATGTATATGCGCTGTTCCTTGTTTTTTGTTTATTTAGTTTAAGGGTGTGGGGCCGCATGATGTTGCAAATGTTTGACTGAAACCATACTGTTAGGAACTGCTTCCCTAGCTGGGGTTCAAATTCATGCTTTATTCTTTTATTTATGTCAATTACAGTGGAACCTCGGGTCACGACCGTAATTTGTTCCATTACTCTGGTCGCAACCCGATTTGGTCGTAAATATAATTAATCCGTTCCGGACCGTACGAGCTATATGTAAATTGTGGTAGATGGGGCCGCTCTCGCTCCCTTGAACCCCTGTCCACGACTCCAGACACCAGATAAAAGTCCAAATATTGACTTTATTCAATCTCCACAGTGCACAAAGCACACTCTCCACCACTATACTCATAAATTAACAATACACAATCAATAAACAATCCTCCAGCTCCCAGACGCGTTGCCACCCTTCCACCCAGCTCAGCTCCCACAGTCCTTTTATATCTCCTGGCCCGGAAGTGTTCCTAATCCTCAGTCCATGTGACTCTCAATCACTTCCGGTCAGGTACAAGTTCTTTCTTCACCCGGAAGCATGTCATTCCTCTTGTCCACGTGTGCTTCCAGGGCGTAGGGAAAATAGCCGTTATTCCTCCCTGCAGCGTGCCTAGTGGCCCCATGGCATCCAGCAGGGCTGCGATAAAAACTACATTGTCCATGATGCCCTGCTGGTCTTCTGGGACCTCCATACTGCAAGGAGGGCTCCACCTGGTGGCTTGGAGTTATTGGCGATAAAACGGTTGGCCATCCATCACAAAATATATATATTTTTAAAGATATTTAAGCACAAAAATAGTTAATTATACTATAGAATGCACAGTGTAATAGTAAACTAAATGTAAAAACATTGAATAACACTGAGAAAACCTTCAACAGAGAAAATTAACATTGCAAGAGTTCACGCTACAGCCTTACGAACCGTTCGCTGTAAACACTTTTTTTAATGAGTTTTAAGCACAGGGGAAAAAATGAACATTTGAAAAATCCGTAATTTATAAAAAAAACTTACCATAAATAACCAAGAAAACTAACCTTGCATGAGTCGAGTTCTGGCATGAAGAAAGTGAGGAGGAACTGGGTGGAGAGGAGATTACAGTTTTGAGGTAAAGTCCCTCTGCACAATGCATGTCTGACCGAGAACAATATACTGTGGAGAGACTGAAATTACCGGTGTGTACGAACCGGAAGGGAAACGAAATAGAGCACAAAGAGTTCACAGCGAATTCACAGGGAGATACTGAACATGTGCGGAAATCATTAGCATGTACGAACCGGAAGGGAAACTGGCTTCTTTGTCACTTGAGTGTGTGGTTGTGAACAGATGCAAAAATTTGGCAAAAATTTTGGTTGTAACCCGATTTGTACGTGTTCTAAGACGTTTGTGACCCGGGGTTCCACTGTAAGTGCATTGTTCTTTATTTTTGAATTTGTCTATGTATGTAAGCTGCCTTTATTATGTTCTGTGAATTTTGTGGATGGTCCCCCAAGAGGTAGGACCACTTGCCAATCATCACCAGGAACTCCCCTCCACCTTATACAGACCCCACAGCTCCTGACAGCTCATTTCAAATGGGCTGGTGATTGTTACTTGTGGTTGTGATGTGCTTTGCTATTTTGATTCTTTGGATTTTTTTTTTTTAACTTTGCCATTGGATTGTATATTGGGACTTGTTCACCTTGGATTACCTTTGCTGGTGACTCCTTTTTGGCTTGTGTAGTCTATAGAGCTTCATGTATTTACAGAACATTTTTGTAATAATAAAGATTTTAATAAATCTTTTATTTCATAAAGATTCTATATGGTCCTATTTGAATCTAGCCAGGGTTTTTTGATGAGCGTCCCCCCTCCAGTGGGCATTTTTAGAAGTGTTCATGGGACTCTAGTGCTTACAGCTGGCTGATAAGGCATTGACTGCTCTTTTTATTTGGCTGTCTTTTGGTGCTGAATTTGTTGATTAAGTCAGTTGTATTTTTTGACTTTCTGTTAATGAACTGTTTGGGAACTTGGATTCTGGTTTTTGTATTATGGACCTGACTTCATTGATATTTGGACATGTCCCTGTAAGCCGACCCTTTTCAAATATTTTATTCTGGTTTTACTTTTTTAAATTTTTGATTAAAGCTTTTAAATATATTAAAGAACACCGCTAAAGAATATCCCCTCTATTGCAATTTTTGTAGGCTCATACAGTTTGGAGTTTTTTTTCTTGAGTTTTTGGCCTGACTGATTTTTGTTTTTAGGCCTTACTGGAGTGTTCTGGCCTAACTTTTGTTTTTAAAACCTGCTGTTGAGTTTGTGAGATGGCAAATCATAACTCACAGGGTTAAGCATCAGCATTGGCTATCAATTTATCAGTTCATTGCACTTTGATCTATTTAATATGTACTTGCAAATAATCATATAAATTATTATTGTCCAGCCTACATTCCCTCAGATCAAAATCTAGTGGTTACATTCATTTCACCTGATAGTCAGTTCTGGGCACCTTTGTATGTTCTCCTCAACAGTACCCTTTCAGATAAAATGTACAATGTGTAGTTCACAAATAATTCCAGCCATGCAAAGGTTTAATGTTGGAACATATGTGAATGTGTTGCGATACCTTCAAGCTCTCCAGCTTTAACTGAAGTAACGCCTTCAAAATTTAGCTTCAGTCTCCTCTGAGGCCCATAAATCAATATCAGTCTTTTCCCCAAACTCAAAGGAAGGCTTCATCTGATAAATATCCAAAGACAGAGAGGTAAACATTAATCCTATGACACAATCACAAAACTTTGAAAATGTATTAAAGAAATATTAAAGAATACTCAAAAATGAAAAAAGAAAATACAAAAAAAGATGCACCTAAAAGGTGAATCAATGCAAAACCAAAAAAAACAAAGTAAAGCCAGCCTATAATTCAAACTCTTAATCTAAAAATAAGCTATATTTTAAAAAAACAGAAAATGAAAAGAAGCACTTACAAAAAATCCACATATCTATACAAAAGCCAAAGCAGGGGTCTCTTCACATTAATGATCCATGAGAGATACTAATCCTCTGCCCTGAATAGATAGGCTGAGGGTGGTCTCTCAGCTGTAACCTCAGTAGGACCCCAACTCCAGAGCATCGACCTATAACACACAAAGGCATGTAATATATTAACTCAGAATAAACATAACCCAGAAACATAATAACATTAATTAACAAAACAATACTTATCACAACATAAAAAGAGAAAATATAATCAATAATAATTACTAAATAATAAAGAGACAAACACAAAAAAGATTGAATCCAAAGAAAAGGAACTTGATGCAGAGGTAAAACTCTGACTATGATATAACAGAAGGCACGCCGATCAAAACTGTTCAGAAGCACATTCATCAACACACTCATGAAGCTGAGTTGGACACTCCTCTATAAATCAAAACAGATTAATAAATTACCAAAATAACATCAAGTGTTTTAACCCAATCTGAGAGAACCGAGGCTATGAGGCTGAACACAGAGATGCACCAGAACCGAAGAAATTCTCAAACAAGAGAAGAAAAAAGCTTATGAGGTAAGAAGCAAAACAGCAAAACCAATCTAAGCCAATCCAATCTAATCTAAAACTTACGGTTGGCCATAAACTGAGTAGTCAGAGCATGTAATTTTTATTAAATATCCTAATAAACTGGGGATTCGAGAGACAGAGAAATGGAATTAGCCACCTCACGACAATTGTTGGTGAGTGGCTCTAAAAAAGACAATTGGTACCTTCAGCACTGCTTCTGCCATGCCACTCAGGTGTTCAGTTACGGCATACACTCCCAGCTGCTTTGACCCTTTGCCTGCTCTCACATACTGCCCAAGTCCTCCTGACTCTGCTCAGCCGAGGTCATGCTACACTATTCCCTGGCTCCATGAGCCAACCGAAGACCAAGGTTCAAATTCAAGGTTGGTCAGTGGATACACATCGGGCCATATGGTTTTAGCAACTGGGAGGCACAATCAAAGTGCTGTGTCTGTGCCAGCTTCTCCAGGTTTTCCGGCCACCTTGGACAGTCTGTGGCTACTATACTGCGTGTCCCAAAAAATGTATACACAATATGGATGATTATAAATAAAAGTTTTATTAAGATACATCTACATTTTACAATTCAAATTAAAGAAGACAGATGTAGAATCAGTTATCACAAGTGTCTGAAGTTGTGGATGCTCTGATCCAGGCACTGCTCATAACACAGATCAATGGATTTGCAAACATAACAAATCTTTTCATTTGTTATTTGGGAACAATTCTTTCATTGACTGATTTCAACTTATTGTTGAGCTTTTGCGAAACCTTATCTCTGGCATGACCCCAATAAAAAATAGGTCTATTGCCATTGGGTCTGGTGAACATGAGGGCTACATCTTCATCTGATTCATTTGTCTGGCAGATTTTCATCGAGATAGGCATTTACATCATGATGGTAGTGGGGAGGTGCTCCATCCTGCTGGGAATAAAACTGGTCCTCATCCCCAAATTTCTCTCAAATGCGTGGCATGACATGTTCTTGCAGAAAGTTCAAATAAATGGCACCACTTGCAGTGTTGTCTTATTAAACATTGTATTTATAATCATTCAAAGTGTGAATACATTTTTGGGACTCTCGGTATATATGACTGCTGCCTTGATTTAACCATCTGATAACATTTGATTTGTAAGAACCTTAACTCTTATTGTAACTAAAATTCTTATGTCACAGCTTCAAACCAGTTCGTAATGTAAACCTGTTAGCAGGTCTCACAAATCTAGCCTCTTAGGTTTAAGTCCAGTACATGATCACTGTCTGAGCTTGCATGCTTTTTTGGTGCCTGCATGGATTTTGCTCCAGGTATTCCACATTTTATTTTATTCACACATTTCCCACATATGCATTAAGTTAATTGATTAAGTTATATGGGTCTGTGCATCAGTAAGCACTGAGAAGACTGGTTCCTTGTCCAAGGTCATTTCCAGCCTTTAAACACAATATTTTGGGTGGTTATATTTCACACTATCAAAGGGTTTGCTTAAGCATATACTACTGTGTATATCACAGGTATGTCCTTATATATAGTCAAATGCAGAGGTGATACAATTAGACATGTTAGAATTAGAACAAGTATGGTTTCACAACTATGGAGACTACGGAAACTGTGTTTCATGGCAATGAGGGACAACATGATAGTGGTGTCTCCCTTTTCCTCCCTCTGCAGAAAGGAAGAATGACACTTCAAGACCCGACATTACTTCTGGTTCCCACCTGGTTCTGCTTTTTCCTGCCAGAACACCTCTTACAAGGAAACAAGTCTGAGGACGACTCAATTACTTGTGTTTTGCTCTTTTGCAATTCCATTCACCTGTGGTTTGCCACAAGGTGCCCCAACATACTGATGTCTTGACTTGAGTTATAGTGGCGTAGTTGGGATAATTCCATTTGGATTGACGATGACAGAACAACAGAATGTTACTGCAGTCATTCAGGCCATTAACTCCATGATCCAGGTTGTCAAAGACCAGCTGGGAGAGCAACAGACCCAGCTTGCTGAAGCAGAGGGAAAGTAATCCAGCTCTTGTTTCCCTGCAGCAGGAGATCTAGCTGGGACTGTCTCAGGTTTTTGCTACCACTGCACCATTATGACGACATTGAGGCATATATATTGGTTTTGAAATGCACTGCCACCCATCATCACTGGGAACATATGGAAAGGGCATGACCGACTAAAAGCCAAGGTGCTGCTTTGTTACAGCATCAACTCAGACCAGCAGGCAAGGGTATGCCACGACTGCGTATTGGACCTAGAGAAGCCATATTGCTGATGGAAACTGAAATTCAATATTGCGAAAGTCATCATGGAAATGGTCACTTGCAACCCATTAATAAACACCTCTCCATTTATCTCACCTGGCTGGTCCAGAGACAGTAGCATAAGAATCTTGAGTAACATAATGCAGCATCACAAGTTGAGCGTATGGAATGGTTCACTAAGCGCCTCAAGTCCCGTCCTGGATGTGTTGCCAACTCAGAGCCTGCCGGTCATGATACAGAACTGGTGATGTGACCCAAGGAATGGCATACAACTCCTCACCGCTGCTAAAAGTGTAGGGAACAGGGCCATACCAACCCCAACTTTTCTGCTTTTGGTGGGCTGAAGGACTGCAGTTGGCTGCAAGGAGACTAATCATTTCATTACTAATCCACTTTCTCTTCCACATAATGCTTTGGTGGTTGATAATGGGCATAAGGTTTCTGCAGTTACCGATTCCGGCAGTAACATTTCCTTTGTTGCCCTCCATTATGTGCTTCCACAACAGGGGGATCCCAGAAGTGATATCAGAGGCAGAGAGCCATCAGTGTACCTTTCTGAAGAGGGAAGAAAAGAGAGACCATGATCACACAGAGCCAGCCTCTGGATCAACGGAAAACTGCCATCATCCAAGCCCTTAAACTGTCTCCCATGTGCAATATATATATATTGAATATATGTATATACATGTTGAATATATACAGTATATATACTGTATTCAAATGTAGCTCAAATTGTAGTATTTGTGCAAGTTTTTGTAAATACAGTGGAACCTCAGTTTATGAGTAACTTGGTTTACAAGTGTTTTGCAAGACGAGCAAAAATTTTTAATAAATTTTGACTTGATAAACGAGCGCTGTCTTGCAATACGAGTAGTATGGATACACTTTGTCTGCTGAGCGTCATGTGATCACAACTGAGCTGATGGCTCTTCTCTCTCTCTCCTTATCTCGCTCTCCCAGCGCGTCTCTCTCTCTCTTTCCTTATCTCGCTCGCCCAGCACGTCTCTCTCTCTCTCCTTATCTCGCTCACCCAGCATGTCTCTCTCTCTCTCCTTATCTCGCTCGCCCAGCGCGTCTCTCTCTCTCTCTCTGGCAATCGTCTCCTATTCTCCGTCCAGAGTCTGTGTGCCTCACTCATATAGTCAACATCCGTGCGAGCGTATACTGTTTACTACAGCATTGTGATTGTGTGTGTGTGCGCTGTGAAGTCGAGTCCCCATCTTGCTCCCCAAAACAAGAAGCTGAGTCTCAGTACTTTAACACCAGCTTTATTCAGCTTGAAACAGCAACAGCTGTTATTTCTTGTAGGATCTTTATAATGCTCCTTGTATGACCCATTGACGACAGGCGCTATAGCATGTCTGCCTTTTGGATGCCCATTGACGAACTGCTACCTCGCTGGGAGACTGCGCTTTGGGATGCTCTTCTGCGTGTCGTCCGCTGAGTGGAAACCATGAGTTTAGAAACTCACACCAGCCATGATTCTTTTAAAGGTAAAGTGCAGCTTATATTTTGTATTAATCATTTTTATATGAATAGTTTTGGGTTGTGGAACGAATCATCTGAGTTTCCATTATTTCTTATGGAGAGATTCACTTTGATATACGAGTGCTTTGGATTGCGAGCACGTTTCCGGAACGAATTATGCTCACAAACTGAGGTTCCACTGTACTGTCTTGTTTTTTATTTGAGAAATCCAGTTCCTATGTTTACCTAATTTTTCAAGATGCCATTTAAAAGATAAAAGTGATTATAATCTTGTTTTATTAATTATTGGCAGTCATGTTTAGATCATGTGACCTTAATTTATGACATCACAGGAAGTGACAGTATAAATATGACTGCCGAGGCCACTCTTTCCTTAATATTTAGTGGATAAAACAATTCTCAACCATTCTTAGTTGATTAGTTATTTAGTTAATTTTAAATCTAAGTAGGCTATGTAGCCCTTTCTTTACCCTTTAGCCAAAGGAAAGCGCCCTAAGTTCGTAAACTCTGTTTCCATAAGCTGATTTAATTTAATTTTAAATACGTGTTTTTAGAGGATAAATTAGAATCCCTTAACTAATACCTTCTACCCAGTAACAAGCTGCCAGCGGTTTCACAATTAGAAACTTGTAACACAATTCACAATACAAATATGTTCCCAAAATATAACAAATGTATTGACTATATTGGAAAGATATCTAAAAAAAATCAAACTATTTATAGTTAAGTCCAATCAAAATTCCCACAAATTATAGATTACAGAAATTAGAAAACCAACACAAATTTACTCTTCGCAACAAATACCTACAGCTTCAGGCAGTGTACTTAAACCTTACAAATGTACTTTTAACTCTTTGCTTCTACCAGCACTTAAAACATCCCACTGTTAAAGAAAACACAATAACCAAATCTATAATATGAGCAAACTTAACTACTAAAACCTCACTTTAACGTAGCAACTTTAGGGGCCCACACACACATAAGGCAGCGGCCACCAAAATAAAAATAATATTCACACAAATTCCCCTCGTTGCAGGCCTGGTCGACGCTCTGGAACATGGTGGCCAAAAACGTTAAGGCCCTTCCACTCTAAGAAGCCAACATAAAAGGTCACAGTATTCACAAATAAACTAAGTGAATATCAGTGCCCATTGTCCAAAAACAGCACTTCCATGCTTTGGAAAAACGATGGAGTCGTCTTGCAGGCAGACTCATGGCAAAACTCCATGAGCTAGTCCGTTCAAATGGGGTGAAACTTGCTGTTTTTCCTCGTTGCCAGAGGAGCTTTCCCTTGGTCACATGGAGTGCTATCCAAAGTATACCGTGCCTCTTCGCAGGTTAACTGAGCTACTTTGCCTGTGATGCTAATCTCAACTATACTGCTTCTTCGATAACGGCTTCTTCCTGTCCTTCCGTCTAACAGGTTCTTGCATGTACACCACCCAGTGCTCAAAAGCCTCCACCACAATATAAAACTCAAACTTTTTTTTTTCTTTTTCAAAGTCTCTGTGTAGTCATTCTCTTCTCTTATCCTAGTACAAGCCATTTGCTCTTTCTTATGATGGCCTTTGGTTAACACCCTTATCTTATTGTATAGTTTAGGTGTTGCATATATGTTTGTAAAATATGTGCTTTTTTATACTTATTATTATTTTTTACCTTTTTTTGCTAAGTTGTGCACAAATATTTAAACTAAAACTACAAAGCAGCACCCTTCAAATGAATGTGACACTTGAAAATAGAGTTTGTCATAAAAATGGGATTCTCTGCATACCCTAAGCACTATGATCAGAGAAAAAGAAAAATGGAGCAGGTCAAATATTTAAACAAAATATCAATTGTTTTATACATCGTTTGCTAAGCCAGCAGTTGAGGAAAGCATAAATATTATAAAAACATCAAAATGCAGAAAGTCTATTATGAAGAAATGCAAGTTAAATTGGCTCACATTTAACCAAACATTCGAGAAATTGGTAAATCTCATCAGTCAAATGTGTTACTAATGGCAGAATACCCTTCAGTTACAAAAAATATTTGTAGATGTAAGCATGTTTTTTTTCCTTTACTCCCCTGCACAAGACTATTATTCTTGGGTGACAAGCAAACTTTTGAAATACCTTGGGGGCCACAATGAAAAAAAATGTTTGGAAACCATTGTTGTAGAGGATAATGGACAGTCGCTTTTGGGTAACTCATTTTACTAAATAGACTTAATTAGGTCTTGTAGATGACTGCATTACATTTGATTATGTTGTCTCCCTGTTTTGGCCTCAAGTGGTGTTTTGGTTCCAGCTTCTGATTCCAACAATGTAAACTCTGCATTTCCTCCTGGCATATACATTCTTTTTAAGCTCCAGTCTTCATTACTGTTTAAATATTCTCTGACTCCTCAAAATTCTCATTAAGATTAAAAGGATTAAGGATTAAAAGGATTACTTTTATCTGGAACTGATTTGAAGAGAACACTGGGGAAGGATTTAGGTATGTCCCACACGTGCGAGTTGGAGGCAGTCAAAGAGCCCAAAGGTGAGTGAAATATCGTGAGACAAGGGACTATCACATGGTACTTACCTGAATCTCTTTCTACCTACAAAAAACTGGAAGAAAAATAAACCTCTCCATTTCCGGGTTCAAAATGGCCGCGTTGACGTCACTTCTGGTTCCATGATCCATTACTTCTGTCAACTCCTGATGACGTTGGTTCCGTGTTCCTGCCTCCAATCGTCATTTCTGGCCAACCATTTCCTCTCCCATCATACATTCTGATATATAAACGCCATTTTGTCTACAGTAAATTGTTCATTTTGTACTGCAAAGTCATTTTGAATCAATCTCTTTATTTCAATTGTCTGGACGACAATATATGGGGACGATCCCCAAAACTTTTTCTATTTTGTGGAGAATCTTCTTTATCACAATTGGCGTAGTCAGCAGGATCTTTGTTCAACATGTCAGAACAACAAGACCTCAACATAGTACTGAATACTATGGCCCTGAAAATCCAGATGGGAGAATTGGCAGAAGCTGAGGCTCGTTCTCTTCCTGGTGTATGGACGGAGGGGGCTCGGTCGCAGCCGATTCAGTTGACTACCTTAACTGAGTCGGATGATTTTGAACGTACCACTAAGCGTAATGCTTGACCGAGGTCGGAATGGGCATACCAACTGGCTCCCTTTTTGAAGGGGACGGCACAAGAGCCTATTACGACTTAACTGAGGAGCAGGCTGCCGGTTACGATGCTCTGAAGTTAGCTGTGTTTAAGCGCTACGGCGTGTCACCGGAACAACAGGCGAGAGAGTCGAGGGAGTGGCAATTTGACCCCGAAAGGCCATTGAGAACTCAGGGATTTGAAGCCTGGGGAAAGGTGTGTCACTGGCTACGGCCCGACATCAACACCTCACACAAGATGGCTTGGCTGAGCTTCTAGTGTGCAAAATGTTCGTACATGCCCTCCCTGACCTCATCGCCCAGCAGGTCCGTAAACATAACTTCGAGTACATGGACACCTTGATTAAAATAGTGGAGCGTCATTGGGTGGCCTGTAAATCTGGGTGGTCGGAATGGACCTCTTGCCGAACCCAACAAATATGTGGGGCAGTCCCTGAGCCCCCCTGACAAACTCCCGAACATGCAGTTCATAGAAGGGACAGACAAGCCTGTCTTCCCTGCTGTTACAAGTGTGGGGAGATCGGATATCTCTCCCCGAACTGTGCTTACGAGCCTATGGATTGTTCAGTAATAAAGGGAGAAAGGTATTGTGCCACAGTGACTAATCCTTTGTCTCTTTCATATACAGGTGCGGTTGTTATAAATGGCAGAAAGTTAAGGGCAGTGTTTGACTCCGGGAGCAACATTTCCATTGTTGCTACCCGTTAGGTATTACCACAACAGTGGACTAAAATAAAAACTAGTCTGAAATTGACTTATGGGGACATCAAATATTATAAAACAGCCAGATGTGTGGTATCGGTGAATCATAAAATAACTGGCATGGCCATGGCTGTATTACCCAATCTCCCTTTTCCAGTAATATTAGGAAGGGATTGGAATAAAATTAACAGCGGTAATAACGTAACTGCACCTAATAAGAATTTGGGCTTAGTAAACGTTCAGGGAAGTGGCCAAATTACTCAGGATAAAGCATCTGAAAATATTGGTTTATCATCCCCAAACTGATGGGCTGGTAGAACGTTTTAATCAGACATTAAAACAGATGTTACGCAAGGTAGTTCACGAGGACGGAAGAAACTGGGATCAGTTGCTTCCTCTCGTTTTGTTTGCCTATCGGGAAGATCCTCAAACCTTAACAGGGTTTTCTCCTTTTGAATTATTATATGGAAGGCATCCCAGGGGACTTTTGGACATGCTAAAAGAAGGATGGGAGGAGGAGGTATTCCCTACTTCAAATATTCTTGAATATATCATGCAATTACACGATAGGCTAGAAAAGATTAGACCTATCCTAAAGGAGAATTTGGAGAAAGCACAAGCGGTGCAGTCACATTATTACAATAGAAACACCACCATTTGGGAATTTGTCCCGGGTGATCGTGTTATGGTATTAGTCCCAACCATCCATCCATCTTCTAACCCGCTGAATCCGAATACAGGGTCACGGGGGTCTGCTGGAGCCAATCCCAGCCAACACAGGGCACAAGGCAGGAACCAATCCTGGGCAGGGTGCCAACCCACCGCAGGACACACACAACACACACAAACACCAAGCACACACTAGGGTCAATTTATAATCGCCAATCCACCTAACCTGCATGTCTTTGGATTATGGGAGGAAACCGGAGCGCCCGGAAGAAACCCACGCAGACACAGTGAGAACATGCAAACTCCACGCAGGGAGGACCCGGGAAGCGAACCCGGACCTCCGAATTGCGAGGCAGCAGCGCTACCACTGCGCCACCGTGCCGCCTAGTCCCAACCTCCCATTCTAAATTGCTAGCACATTGGCAAGGACCTTATGAAATTAAAGAAAGGAAAGGACTCATCGACTATTTAGTTAACCTAATCGTCGAGTGAGCGAAAGAGTACATCATGTCAACTTACTGAAACCGTGGAAGGAAAGGGAGCCCGATCCCTCTTCCGGACAGCCCAGTTCACTTTTTATGTCCTGTGCCCACCTTAATTTTGGTTCCGATCTGACACCCGAGCAGCGACAAGATCTCGAAATAGCTATCTTTTCTGTACCTAAGGTTGTGGATGAGGTACCTGGAAGTACTACATTGACTGCGCACGATATTATTATTACAGACCCTGGAGTGATTGTCAGAGAGAGACCATATAGGCTCCCGGATGCAAAGAAAGCGGAAGTGGAGTTGGAAATTAGACGAATTCTGGATTTAGGGGTTATCGAAGAAAGCTATAGCCCTTGGTCTAGTCCAATTGTCTTAGTTTCTAAGCCCGATGGGTCATGGAGGTTCTGTAATGACTTTTGACGACTCAATCAGGTCTCTAAATTTGATGCGTATCTGATGCCGCGAGTAGATGATCTACTCGATTGACTAGGAAACGCTCAATTCCTAACTACCTTTGACATGACAAAAGGGTATTGGCAAATTCCCTTAACGGATTCTGCTAAAGAAAAAAAACACATTTAGTACACCCAGCGGACATTGGCAATACAGGGTCCTTCCTTTTGGTTTGCACGGGGCACCAGCTAATTTCCAACGTCTGGTAGACACACTGTTATGGCCTCACAATTCCTATTGTGCCACCTACCTAGATGACGTCGTCATCTATTCCAGCACATGGAAGGATCATGTATGGCAGGTGCAAACGGTACTCTCCACGCTGGCGTCATCAGGGCTTTGTATTAATCCAAGGAAATGTTTCTTTGAATTAAGAGAAATGTTTAGGCTACCTAGTGTGTGTGGGGGGCATTTGTCGTTAAACCACAATGTCTTAAAATTGATGCCATCATAAATTGGCCCCGTCCGATAAATAAGCGGCAAGTACAAGCATTTTTGGGATTGGCTGGTTACTATCACCATTTCGTACCACATTTCTCTGAAATTGCTACACCCTTATCTAATCAACATTCTAACAGGTGATGGGACACTGGCGCACGTAAGTTGCTGCCGCTCCTCCCTGTTAACAACACTTTTCACAAAATCCGCCTTAATTCTACACTTCTCGCGCTTGTTTTGTTTCTTTTATTGTACGTAAAGTTCGTGGGTACAGCCGACTTGAATTGCATGGATTTGTCTTAATATTTACAGATTTTATGGACTCTTCTTTGACTGGGAACAGCTGAGTCTGTGGATCGCGGGACGAGACCTACGAACATTTATTTGTACCTGGCGATCTATGAACTTGGGATGATCTCTCTCCGTGATTATATTCGTTATGCTGATCTGCTCCCGATTCATTTTATAGTACTCTACGACTGGGAACTGATCTGATGCTCATACTAACCTGGCTTATGGCTCCGGGGCGATCATGCATGAAATTACCAAGCGTTACTGTTTGTGGCTATGTATTGGAACCTCCAAATCCTGCTACCTCCTCCTGCTATGCTTTCTGCTGCTTTGCTATCGCCGCTCATCTCATCTATGCTACCACACCTGCCTGCCCTACCGGTTACGCTGTGCTGTGCTGCTTTTCCACTGCTTTTCAGATAAGTATTGCCCAGTATCATGCTAAAATACTCTCATGACAAACTCCTTCTTATTAAACAGCTTGTCCAGAGCAAATGGCCTGACTGGAACATCCTTAAAGACATCGGTATTTTGCAGCGCCCGAAATATATTCATCACGGGTCAGGTCGCCGCCACTGCCAGGCTGCGAATGAAAAGACAACCGGCAGCATTTGCTCAGGAATAAGCCTTCCTTCTCATGGCCCTGGAAATAGAAGTGTCAGTGTGCCAAATTTACATTGTGTGGAAATAAACCCTGTTCATGGCTCTGTGCAAAAGAAGCCTCATTAACTAATATTGCACTGTTTAACTGAGATCTCTTAATGGCAAAGCATTGGTTCTGTCAGAACTCATCACTGACACCAAACTTGATATACTGTGTTTAACGGAGACTTGGCAAAACCAAACGAATTGACGTCTCTCACGGAGGCGACTCCACCTGGTTTCACTTTCCATACAGAACCTCGCAGCTCTAGACAAGGAGGTGGGCTAGCGGTAATTATCAGAGCAGACTTAAATATTAAAACGAATCCCAATTGACTGTCTACTGTCTTTTGAGTGCCTGGCTCTTAAACTAATAACGGAAACAGGTCCTGTCTCACTCATTGTTCTTTATCGTCCCCCAAAATACAATGCATCCTTCTTATCTGATCTGATTGAACTTTTATCCCATCTAAGCTCTTACTCTCAGAGAATTATCCTTCTTGGTGATTTCAACATCCATATTGGCACTACTACATCTAAACTGAGAAATGAATTCCTATCCCTACTGGACTGTTTTGACTTGACACAACATGTTGATTTTCCCACCCACTCTGGTGGTCATATATTGGATCTGATCTGCACTTCTGGACTATCTGTTGCCAACATTTACAGCACTGATTTGGGACTCTCTGACCATAAAGCAGTATTTTCACTGTCTCACTGCCTTTTCCCTCCTCTTACCTGTAAACGACAAATTTCTTACAGAAACCTTAAAAATATCTGTCCCTCTATCCTTTCTGGATCCATTTCTGATCTTTTACTGTCTGCACCTATTCCGTCAACACTAGATAGTCTTGTTGACCACTATAACTCAGCCCTTCATTCAGCATTAGATAAAACAGCTCCTTTAAAACATAAGGAGGTTTCCTTTAAACGTTCAGCTCCTTGGTATAATTCAGAATTGCGATCTATGAAAGCAGCTGGCCGACGCTTGAGAGAATGTCACGTAAGACTGGCCTCACGTGCACATCCAGGCTTTCTCTGACCACCAAAGAGCTTACAGAGAAGCACTAACTGCTGCTAAGAACACCCACTATGGCAGAATAATAGAAAGTGGCCACATAACCCAAGGGTTTTGTTTTCTGTAGTTAATAAACTACTGAACCTGCATCTGGCCCAACTACCTCTTCTACTGAAGTCTGTGAGGATTCCTCCACTTTTTGTAACAAAATTAAAGATCTAAATAATTCAACTAACATAAATACATCATCTGTTTATATCTCTCCCTGTTTTCCCACTCCATCCAGCTCCTTCTCTAAGTTCTCACCAGTCACATCTGCGTTTGTTAATAACCTGCTTTGTAAGATGAGGCCGACTACTTGTGTACTGGACCCCATCCCCAGCACACTACTTAAATCCTGCCTTCATGCCATAATCCCGACTGTTACAACAATAATAAACTCATCCCTTGACACTGGCTCTGTGCCGCTCACTTTTAAAATCGCTTCTGTAACCCCAATGTTAAAAAAGTCTGGTCTTGATGCTGACCATCTTAACAATTTCCAGCCTATTTCCCACTTACCTTTCCTGTCAAAAGCTCTTGAGCGTGTTGTAGCCTCCCAGCTCACCAATTACTTAACCACTAATAATTTGATGGAACCCTTTCAGTCTGGTTTCAGGGTGCAGCACAGCTGTGAAACTGCTCTGCTACGGGTAACCAATGATTTGCTTATGGCAGCAGACTCTGGACAAACCAGCATATTAATTCTGTTAGACCTCAGTGCAGCATTTGACACTGTCAGACATGACATTCTACTGTCCAGAATGGAGAACATGCTGGGTATCTCTGGCACTGCCCTCCAGTGGTTCAAGTCCTATCTGACTGATAGGCAAGAGTTTGTTAGTCTTGGCAACAGCAGATCCAGCTCGGCGCCAGTCACACAAGGAGTTCCTCAGGGCTCTGTCCTGGCCCTCTTCTCTTCTGTATTTATATGCTTCCCTTGGCCATATTATTCGTAGCTATGGACTGGGCTATCATTTTATGCAGATGATACTCAACTCTACTTCAATGTTAAAAGTGGAACTTCATCAGAGCTTTCTCAGCTCACAACCTGCCTTAGTGAAATTAAAACCTGGATGGAGCAGAACTCTTTAAAATTAAATTGCAACAAAACTGAACTCCTGCAAATTGGGACTAAAATGCAACTTAATAAAATGAGCTCCTTCCCAGTCCATCTTGGTGGTGATCTCATCAGACCTGCCTCTACTGCAAAGAATCTTGGTGTCATTTTTGATTCCTCCCTTTCTTACTCCCCACATAAATCACATTAAGAAACTTTCTTACTTTCACCTCCGTAACATATCCTCGTTTGCTCCTTCCTCTCCTTTTCTAATGCTGAGAAACTTGTCCATGCTTTTATCACATCCCGCATAGATTATTGTAACTCGCTGCTGGCAGGTGCCCTTCTAATCTTATATCACAGCTCCAGCTTATTCAAAACTCGCTGCAAGAGTCCTTACTTGAACCAGCAGCAGCGAGCACATCACACCCATCCTGCTCCGTCTTCACTGGCTCACTGTGTCTTACAGAATCGAATATAAAATCCTACTAATAACCTACAAAGCCTTAAATAACCTAGCACCAAACTTACATCAGTGACCTTCTCCATCACTATGTGCCTGCCGCCACTAAGGTCCTCTGATTCTGGCAATCTTGTTGTGCCCCACACTAATCTACACTCCATGGGTGACAGGGCCTTCAGCTGTAGAGCCCAGACTCTGGAATGACCTACAAATTAATTAGATCAGCTGACTAATGAATTCTTTTAAAAAAACAACTCAAAACTCATCTGTTTAGGAAGGCTCTACTTGACTTCATTCCCCTTCTCTCAGTTTACCTCCATGTCAAGATGCTCATGTAACCTGTGTGTGTGTGTGCTAAGCCATCAATTATGTTGTCTGTTAGGCTTTCTCTGAATTTACTGTCTTAATCTTCTTTATTTATTTATTTGGTTGTACTATGCTATATACTGTATACCCTGCCATTCTTTCTTATATTTTGTAAGTGTCTTGAGCATGGGAAAGGCACTATATAAATAAAATGTATTATTATTATTATTATTTATTATTAATTTGACAAAGAAACGGGCACCTTTAAAAGTGGCATGGGATGAATCGGTGGATAAAGCATTCTGTGACAAAATTGGCCCTTACTTTAGCACGTTTGTTAAAATCTCGTGACTTTTCTATTCCTTTTATTCTCCAAACCGACGTATCGGCCACAGGATTGAGTGCCGTGCTGAGCCAATGTGTTGATGGTGCTGAACACCCCATTATGTATCTAAGCCAGAAGCTGCTAGACCGAGAGACTAAGTATGCTGCGGTGGAACGCGAGGCCTTGGCGATTAAGTGGGCTATCACATCATTGAGGTACTACCTATTGGGGCGGGAATTTACTCTGGTGAAGGACCATACCACTTTAAAGTGGATGTCCCTTCATCGGGAGTCGAATCCTCGCGTCACTAGGTGGTTTTTGGATCTTCAACCGTATCGTTTTAGTGTTACTTATCGGAGGGGTTCCTTGCAGGCCAACGCAGATGCTCTCTCCCGTGTCCACGACCTCTCGATGCAGGTCACCTGACCTGATGGGTCTGGGCTGAGGGGGGGTCATGTCACACACGTGTGAGTTTGAGGGCGTCAATAAGCCCAAAGATGAGTGAAATATCGCGAGACAAGGGACTGTCATGTGGTACTTACCTGAATCTCTTTCTACCTACAGAAAACTGGAAGAAAAATAAACCTCTCCATTTCCGGGTTCAAAATGGCCGCGATAACATCACTTCCGGTTCCACTCAAATGACGTCGCTTCCGGTTCCACGATCCATTACTTCTGTCTACTCATTATGATGTTGGTTCCGTGTTCCCGCCTCCAATGGTCATTTCCAGCCAACCATTTCCTCTCCCATCATACATTCTGTTATATAAACACCATCTTGTCTACAGTAAATTGTTCATTTTGTACTGCAAAGTCATTCTCAATCAATCTCTTTATTTCAATTGTCTGGACGACAATATATGGGGACAATCCCCAAAACTTTTTCTATTTTGTGGAGAGTCTTCTTTATCACAGATACTATGCAGACACTTAACACGTCTTCTAATTCCATCCTCAGATCATGAGAACACAACCAAGAGTGATACCATAAACCTCACCTCTCACTCCTTCCATTCCAGTTTACCATCTTAAATAACCCAGCAATCAGAAAATGATTTTATTCATGAGTTTATTCAAGCATCACCCACAATCCTCTTCAGTACTGCCCAACAAGTATGATTACTGCATTATCCTTTAGCCCATTCAATGGCATTTAAATAGTGATACCCTTAGATTTCCCACATCTTATTGGGTATTTTGTATTTTACAAGCCCCAAATAACTAACTGAAAAGAAATGCAAAAATGCATTGGCCACACTGATTACAGTATATGTGTTTCTTTCCTATAAATTAAATAAGTACTGATGTTTGACATAAAGCACCAATGAGATTTTAACAGTGGGGTGCCTAACCATGGGAACCACCCAAATTCTGGGTGTGAAAATTCAGAGTAAAAGATGAATAAATACTTGTTTAACGCTTATATATGCTTTCAGTTTTTGAAGGTCACATTGTAGATGTGATTCTTTATAAGCTACCTTATTATCCTCTCTGAGGGAAAAAAATACACTTTCATGTAACCCTATTACTCTTTGAAAAGCATAAAGATGTCAGTTTGCTGAAGTCTAAGCCGAGATCTTTAGCTCTATTTCTGTGCTACTCTTCTATATGTATACTTATGATAAATAATAGTACATGTGACAAGATTATTAAGCAGCAATACAAGCATCTCTTGTTAAATGGATAATAAAACAGTTCAACAGATTATTAAAACCTAATAGTTTTAGTGGTGACACTGCTGAAACCATATATTGAGATATATTTCATAAAATATACATTTACCATTTGTCATTATTTTGACATTTCAGGCCATATGAAACGCTAAATCTTTCAGAGCCATAGAAGATAATCTGTTATTAGAGGCAAGACAAATTGCAGTCTTGTGAAAATAATGGACAATTGCTTCAAATTTTACAATATTTAGCTCATGAAATGAATCATTAAAATATGGTGTAATGGGCAATTATTTTAGAAAGATGAGAAGGACTGGATGACATAGACCATTGGGTTTTAAAATTGTTATATTCACATAAATAACCAATGATTAGTCTTTATTTCTGATGAAGGGTTAAATCTATGAACTGATTGGGTATAAAGTGCAAAATCTGCCATTTAATCCATTCAGTTTCATGAAAAATTATCCTACACCTGTCCTTTTGATAAAAACTCAGTTGGTTACAAGGAGCACAAACTTGTGTACTTCCTTCAATTAAGGTACATCATAACCTGTAGACACCATTAATAAAATGAATCATCATTGTGCATAAATCCTGAAGAAAATGAAGAGAACAAAACAGGTTGCTACTAAATTCTACTTCAGTGATCCTTAGAGGGAAATATTATTTTGGTGGCAAACACAGTGTGGTGTTATACTACTGCTCAAAATGCATCAACAAACTACTGTTAAACTTTCTCAATATGTGTCTAAAATACTTTAAAAGAAAGTCCATCTAAATGAACAGATTGTTGGAAAGCATTTACAAACAATATACAGCTTAAGTATAATAGCTAATATCTGTACAATGTTTTATATAGTGCTTTATAGTTTCAGTATATCTTCATATTTAAATACTTATAAAATGAGTGTATGGTAAAGTGTACTGATTATACATTTAAATATGCATACAGTGAGTTGTAATTACTTGCAACAGTTCAGCTTCGCTATGAAAATCTGCTTAATTAAAAAAAATGCTTCAGAAACAAATTACTGTGTTTTTCTGGCACTCGCTTTGAGTTACTGATTCAGAGAAATTGATCATTCACTCAACTCTAATTTCTGCTACCAAACTATAAATTCGAATACAGTATACAGCAATTATTTCCCCCATTGAGGATTGTGAAGTTGCTGTTGTACAGAGTTTGGGTGCCTCAAGTAGCCTTAGGAATGTTTTGTCTGGTGCCCTCTGCTCGTGATAGCATCACTCATGGCAAATTGATCTGGGGGAAGAGGTCAGAACAAAGGCAATCTAAAAATAAATCTTCTGTGATGATTTTAAAGTAATTGAATCAAACTTCATTTGTAACAGGGATACCTAAACTAAGACCTAGAACCAAGCCTGAGGCTTGTGTTGTTCATAGCCAGGAGAAATACCACAGTTGGACTCAAACCGAAAAAGCAGTATGGAGTTTATTTCTGTAAATAAGGTTTATTGGTGAAATGAAAGTTACTAACAAACATAGCAAACCACAGTAAATATTAGAATAGTAAAAGACCCACCTGAGCCTTGTAAGTGTCAAATGTAAGTCAAGTCACGTCAAGTTGGAGAGCATGCACTGGTACAGTGCATTGCCGCACCCACTACACAATGAAACAACTCTGGGTCCCAGTTTGCAACCCCCCAGACAGACACGCTGTCCAGTCCCACCTTCTGGAAATGACCCTCTATCTGCCACAGCCAGGTGTTACGTGGGCAACAACTTGCCCTGGTCCAGCCACTCGGGTCCCCAACAATGAGGATCTTACGAGCCAGATCACCCTCGGGGAAACGTGCCACATGGCTGTAGTGCCATAACTGATGCTCCCTCACAATGCAGGTAATGTGCCTCATTCGGAACTCCATGAGCAACCGCTCATTTGACACAAAGTCAAACCAACGGTACCGAAGACTTTTCCAGAGAGACACAGTACCAAAGGAGTCCAGTCATCGTCTCAGGTCACTGAATAGCGTCCATGTCTCGCAGCCATATAGCAAGACAGGAAGCACCAGGACTCTAAAGACTTGGACCTTCGTCCTTTTGCATAGATATCGGGAGCGCCACACACCCCTTTCCAGCGACCTCATGACCCCCCATGCTCTCCCAATCCATCTACTGACTTCATAGGAACAGTCACCAGAGACATAAATGTCACTGCCAAGGTAAGTAAACCTCTCAACAAGATCAACAACTCTTTTCACTTTGGGACACACTGCTGATGGCTGTGCCCAAGAGGTCATTAAAGGTCTCAAATGTAAGAACTGGGGGAATATGGTTACGTGAGTTAAACAAATCATTTTATTTATTTTAAATGTATTGATAGCAACTATGAGTATTGCCTGTTTTAGAGTGTTTTATATTTGACTATTTCCTTTAGGCAATTTGGGCATTTATGTTTTAATCAGAAACACAGAACGTCATCGGATAATAAGGGTGGGCGGGTTGTGCTTTCTGTGACGGTTCTGAAGCTTAATTTGAGGTATATCAGGAGGACAAGTGTGGGGGAATAGGGTGATTTCTAGGGGAGCTGCTTTGAACTGGACAGCTAGCACAGAGAAATAACTTTCCTTTCTGTGCTTAGGTAGAAAATCCAAAGCAGCGCAGACAACCTGGACAAGCTTGTGAATGAGAAACAAGAAAAGTGGTGTTTCATTGAGACTGGATGATGTCTAGCACAACAACTCTACATCCTTGCAAGCTGAACAGACATGGTTTGCAATGTATGGATGCTTAAAGGCGAATTGGGGGGAGTAACTCAGCACTTCTCCATGTATCAAGTTAAGTTTTCTGCTTTTTTTTTTGGATATGGTGTATTGGTTTTCTGTGGGGAGTTGTACACTTCTTAAAAAACAACAGGCATCGACTTTCTTGTTTAGAGATATAACTGAAGAAAATTAAAACCTCTACAGAACTGTCTAATGTATCGTTTGTGCATATTGATTTTTTTCTTCTTTTTGTTTTCCCCTTCACTTTTAATTTTATTTATTGATTGCTGTGCAGTTTTTTGGTTGAAGTGAACATTTGAATAGGGAGATGCTTGTATAAGTTTAACTATATAGAAATCACTAATTTGCTCAGTCTGGTATGACACTTTAATTGTAATGTTTCTGTTTTACTGGGAGATCATCTATCTGTTTTTTGTAGGTCTAACTGCCAGTATATGCACCGGCAACACTAGGTGAAGAGCGTTTGCGGCTGCACCAACCAGTAGCCTAGAACTACGGTAGAAATCTCCAGTGTTCCATGGCCATCTTTGTCTAAAGTCTTGTTTTTTTGTGACGTTTTTCTAGTATATGGATTTTAATGAAATAAAGTAGTGTGTATTTGTAAACGTATCTTGTGTGTATACCAGCATAATCAGGCAGAACTTAGGTTTAGGTTGAGTCTGGTTCTGGTGCCATTTTCACACCAAGTTGCATTGTTGGGTATCCCTGGGGATTAAGTGTATTATTTTACACTCCTCCTGTAACACGTTGCGTGATATATGAACAGATATGGCAAAGGGGCACAATAATATTAAAAAGAAGCAAGGGGAATGAGAGAAAGAAGTGTCAAAAGAACCACTATTTGGACACTGGATCACAGTTTCCCTTTATATGGCTGCGGAAAAATCATAGAGAGGACTGCATATTTAAAATACAAGAACTGGACCCACCACTGATCTGTGCAGCAAATAATTCCATTAATTTAACACTTAAAAGGGAGACTTGCTAAGAATCAAAGGAAAACAATGTGGTGATTTCTAGCAGGAGGCTAAAGTAAATTTTTCAGCAATTATGATCAGAGCCTCTGCTGGAAGGAAGAAAAAGAGATAGTAGAAAAGTTGAATAAAAGGCATTTTTCCCAGTGAAGAATGAATTTTATAGAAAAAGAATAGAGGAGAGAAACTTTGAGACATTACCCAAGAAAACCATAACCTTGAAGCATTCCCTGGACATGTGTAGAAGGTAACCTAGGGACTTAAAAGAACAATTTAAAGACAAGGAGTCATCTGAAAAAAAGAAACCCTTGGCAAAGCATCTGTGGGAAGTTAAACACTAGTGTTATAAAGTCAAGTGGAGCTGATATGTGGGCCCACCACCTGCAAGGTAAATGGTGGAGGGATAGCTGTAATGTCAGTTGGATGATAGGCATAAATATGACAGATCCACACATGCTAGAGGTTAAAATTTGCTCTTGGGGCATGAAATGTAGTTTCTCTCTTAGAGAAGGAGCCAGTGCTCATGTGGAATGTTGAATAAGATATACAAGATATAGTGAAACATCCCTCAGCATATAGCATTGGCTCTGGAACTAAGCTCTGATGTATCTACTATTTTTGAATTTTCCCACAAGAGAGACTATTGAGAGCTACATAATCCCCCAACTTGAAGCTATTGTGTTGCAACAAAACACTATTCATAATATTTGATCTTTTTAAAGGTAGCACATTCAGTGCTTGAGAAGGCTTTGCTGCCGTAAGGGTCTTCAGATATGACTGAAAAATACTGGCAGTGACCAAAGTGAATTGTAGGAGGTGTTTGGTAAGGAAATGAGGAATAACTTTCAGATGGCTTTAAAGAGACTCATTCTGACAATCAGTGAGCAGTGCACTGAGTTTATCAGCAAAGTGTGTATTTGGGAACACCGTTGTGCAGACTTGGTTCAACATTACTTGGCAACAGGGAAAGTGGGGCAAGTTGCACTGGTGCATTTGTGTCTCCCATAAAAGTAGCTTCACTTGAAATCACTTTGTGATTTTGTAGGGGTAAAAACGTCTGCTGAAGTGTCAGATTCTTATTTAACTCTTCTGCTTTCTGTATCTTGTGAATTGCATTCAGGTCTTTCAGGTTATCTTGATGTTTTGTCTCATAGTGCCGTCTTAGATTAAATTCTGTAATTACAGCCACATTAGCTCCACAAATGAGACACACGGGTTTACCGGCAATGTCAGTAAACATACTGTATACTAAGCCTCCCATCGGTTTTTAAAGGCTCTATGTTGAGAATCACCTTTTCTCTTTGGCATCGTGTGGGCTAGCTTTGCAATAACTTGCAGCATCATAAGCTAGACTTGATTAACGCGGTAAGTGTTCGGCAAGGCAGCTGAAGCGCTGCATTATGGGATCTGTAGTTTATTGTGTTACCAGCGCTTCATATCCCCGGGCCATTAATAACAATAATACAGTATATAAAATGATCTCGCGGGCCGTAATATAATTACACGCCGGGCCGGATGTGGCCTGTGGGCCTTGAGTTTGACACATGTGGACTAAATAAAACGAAAAGAAATATTTTTTCGAATGTGATCACTCAATTCAGATCGAGTTGACGCGCACTACAGTACATCGAGCCCGCGTGCTATTGTGGTTTTGCCTGTGTGCCTCAATAAGTTACCCTCCCCTCGCTCTTACTTTTTTACCGTTCATCTAATGAATACACTGAGTATGGCTTTACCAAAACAATCATTGATCTCGAATAAAGTATCCATTATTCATGAAGCTTCAATTGGTGATCTGTCTTTCTGCGTTAACCGCATATTTTTTCATATGTCTCAAACATGCGAAGGGGGATGCGAAGGTAAAATGAATCGAGAAGCACGCGTACATACTTAGTGCATCCCCTCTCGGGAATCGAAACCTTGGACGTCGGCGCAGGTTCTACTATTGCGCCACGGCGTGTGGTTTGTCTATTTGAGCGTAGCAGTGTAATTCGGTTTTTGTTCAGCACTCTTTGGAACTGTTAGTTTTTGTCTGCGCACTGCGTCAGTTCACGTGAGCCGCTGAATATGGTTTTATATGTCACTCGCTCGCTTCTAATTGTTTCGCTGCCTTCTTAATTATATAATGCATGTTTTCTTCAGCGCTTTTTGTAGCTCTTCCTGGTTTTCTAAGTAATGCGTGATTACGTGAGTGGCGTGATGATGTCACACGAAACCCCGCCCCCACGGCTTTCAAGCTCAACTCCATTACAGTAAATGGGGAAAAATAGCTTCTAGTTATGACCATTATGCGTAGAATTTCGAAATGAAACCTGCCCAACTTTTGTAAGGAAGCTGTAAGGAATGAGCCTGCCAAATTTCAGCCTTCTACCTACACGGTAAGTTGGAGAATTAGTGATGAGTCAGTGAGTCAGTCAGTCAGTCAGTCAGTGAGGGCTTTGCCTTTTATTAGTATAGATTAAATCTGCATCCAGTAATATAAACTAACTAGCAAAATACCCGCGCTTCACAGCGGAGAAGTAGTGTGTTAAAGAAGTTATGAAAAAGAAAAGGAAACATTTTAAAAATAACGTAACATGATTGTCAATGTAATTGTTTTGTCACTGTTATGAGTGTTGCTGTCATATATATATATATATATATATATATATATATATACACACACACACACACAGACACACCCACATATAAACATATCTACATATACACATATCTACACATACACATATCTATATATATATACACATCTACATATATATACATATATACACATATCAACATATATATATACACATACATATACATACATACATACACACAGACATATACATATAAACATACATACATACAGATAAATATGCATATATATATATATACACACATACATACACACACACACACATATATATATATATATATATATATATATATATACACACAGACACATATATACATATATATACAGATCTACATATACAGTATATACATATCTACTGTGAACGCTGGCCCGGACACACACAGACGGACATCATATTGTTCATCACCACACACTATTTATTTACAATAATTATTTACACACGTGCACAAAACCCCAGTGCCTTCTGCACCGATCCCCCAAAGTCCAAGCTCACAGTTCCTGTGCCTTTCTTTCCTGGCCCCTCTTATAGAAACCCGGATGGGCTCCAGCTGCTTCCCGGCAATCAGTCTTAGCCACACCCCAGTGTGGCAGAAGTGCCGGCTGCGCACCGGAAGCCGTCCGGGTGTCCCCTGTCGTCTTCCCCAGCACTTCCTGATGTGGCGGAAGTGCTGGGCTCCAGGGTTCCTCAGGCACCTGGGCACTGCCTGGCGGTGGCCACGGGCCCCTACAGGGTTGGGCTTCCAAGCCCTCTACCCGTGGCCCCCCACATAACCAGGATGGAGGCCCCCTTGCGGTCTGGAGGAGGCACAAGCCCTCCTCTGGTCCTCCTGGGCGTCCCGGCCGGGGACCACACTACATATATACACACATATATATATACACATATCCACATATATATATATATACAGTAATCCCTCGCTATATCACGCTTCGACTTTCGCGGCTTCACTCTATCGCGGATTTTATATGAAAGCATAACTAAATATATAACGCGGATTTTTCGCTACTTTGCGGGTTCTGAGGAAAAGGTAAACGTTTTGGATTTGTTGAAGGCTACGATTCTTTTTATTTAAAAAGTAGGAAAGGAATATAAGATCTACAGCCGCAGTGTCCTTTTAACCAGGATGCAAAACAAGTTGTAAGTGGATGTAATAAGGCAGTAGTCTGGATGGAATCTGCTTTAGGGATTTGGATTGAAGACTGCCAGAAGAAGAACAACGGCAGTGCTAAACAATCGTCTGAAGTGGCTCCTTTAAGGGCTGTAACGCTCTCCTTTGTTGTGCAGTAAAATTAAACTCATTGTTATCGGACAAG
This sequence comes from Polypterus senegalus, assembly GCF_016835505.1. Classification (NCBI taxonomy): domain Eukaryota; kingdom Metazoa; phylum Chordata; class Cladistia; order Polypteriformes; family Polypteridae; genus Polypterus; species Polypterus senegalus. The sequence continues at coordinate 85,557,721 of NC_053166.1, read as the reverse complement.
GCATCGTGTCATTGTTGGTGAGTAACCATAATTAATTTTCTACTTACAGTACTTAGTACATGTACACACATTTAGTGTCACTGTACACACGTTTACTGTATACTATTTTTCTTGCATTGTACGTATTTATTGCTGGTGGCATGTCTATCGTAATGGCTGTAACATATGTGATATCAGAGACGCTCGATATCTTTAAAATAGTATTTAGGGTTTACTGTATATAAACAGTGTGTTTATATACATAATTTCAATGAATCTTACCTAATATCTAAGAGAATACAAAGGGATTATGCTGTATAACTCTGCGGGGAATATTTATAAACAGTGTGGGAGAGTTTATAAGGGCTTAAAATATATAAAAATAACCATAGAAACATATGGTTTCTACTTTGCAGATTTTCATCTATCGCAGGGGGGTCTGGAACGCAACCCCCGCGATCGAGGAGGGATTACTGTACACATATATATACATATCTACATATATATATATATACACTTACATACATACATACATACATATCTACATATATATATATACTGTATATAGCAAAATCCCTGCACTTCGCAGTGACAAAGAACTGCTTTTAAATTTTTATTAAGAAGAAAAGAAAACCTTTTTAAACTGAGGGAAAATATATCAATAACTATCTGTTAAGGATCTCTTTGTATACCACGTTGTTAGTTCAGCAGTCAGGTTGTAATATGACCAAGCTGTGCACTGAGATTACTTTTGAGAATGCAACGTATAGTTTTGTCCAGGAGGAAAGCAATGTTGCCTCAAATCAATGGCAACCTTTTTTAGGGTGTGTCCCTGAGACTTATTAATTGTCATCGTGAAGCAGAGCCATACTGGAAATTTGAGGCATTTGAATTGAAATGAGAGATCAGAGGGTATAACGGGGATGCAAGGAATACATTGAGTTTGGAGAAACTCTAGAGACAGCGTGTGTATAAACTTGTGGATTTTTCTGTGAGTATTTGGTGGCAGCATGATGAAGTTGCTTCCGCAAGACCGCATTAGCTGTGGATCTCAGCTCGGAGCATATTCTTTTCCCACCTTGTCAATTTTGTAATGCGTTTTTTGAACAGGTTTGATGCATGGAAGTGATCACTCGTACTGCGTTCAGTCAGTTCACGTGAGCTGCTGTCTTGTGTGATGTTGCGATGTCCACGGCTTTATTTAATGTTAGCTAAGACCCGGCACTTAAAAGTTTCTCGCTACAGCAATTTTAACTCCGTTACAAAGTGATCCAAAGTCTTGTTTATACCTTGTGTCTTCTCAATAAACTTGTATCTCGCGAATATAGTATTCCGCATTTTTCTTAGATTAGATTAGATTAGATTCACTTTATTGTCATTACACATGTATAAATACAGGGCAACAAGATTCAGTTTAGCATCTAATCAGAAGTGCAAAGAGCAGAAGTACAATAAATATAATATGTGCATATTATTTACAGTTAAATGCGATATATACAGTTAAATACGATATGTACAGTTAAGAGCACAGTGAAGATGGGAATAGATATATAGATATATATAAATAGATATACAAATGTTCTAAATGCGGATGGCAAATATACATATTTTACAATATACATTTATGTACCTATACATGTATTTGTATGTACTATAATACTATATACTATATATATATATATATATATATATATATATATATATATATACATACAGATGTACAACATACAGGTGTGTTATGTATGTGCAGTAATAATATAAGTACTATTATTTATATACACAGATGTACAATATACAGATGTGATATGTATGTGCTGTAATACTATGAGTATTGTAATATATGCAGATGTACAATATATGATATATGATGTACAATGTACAGGTGTGCTGTGTGTGTACAGGTATGTACAGATATGTACAAGGAAGGGAGGAGGAGTAGTGTAGAGGATTAAGTGTGTGGATGTGAAGGTTCAACGGGGGACTGAGTTCAGAAGTGTGACTGCTGTGGGGAAGAAGCTGTTCCTAAACCTGCTGGTTTTAGTTGGAAGGCTCCTGTAGCGCCTTCTGGAGGGGAGGAGCTGGAAGAGTTTGTTGGCTGGATGAGAGGAGTCCTTAAGAATGCAACGAGCTCGGCGTAAACATCTCTTCTTGTGAACGTCCTCAATGACCGGAAGTGGAGTCCCTATGTTGCGTTGTGCGGTTTTCACCACCTGCTGCAATGCCTTGCGGTCAGCAACAGAGCAATTCCCATACCAGGCTGTAATACAGTTAGTCAGGATGCTCTCTATCGCACAGTGGTAGAAGTTGCCCAGTATGACAGCAGATAGTTGGCTCTTCTTCAGTATCCTCAGGAAGAAGAGGCGCTGATGGGCCTTCTTGACCAGGCTGGTGGTGTTGTTTGTCCATGACAGGTTCTCCGAGATATGTATCCCCAGGAATTTAAAGCTGGAAACCCGTTCGACAGCCATGCCATTGATGTGAATGGGGTGGTGGGTGTCTCCCAACTTCTTCCTGAAGTCCACAATGAGCTCCTTGGTTTTGGTGGTATTCAGGAGCAGGTTATTTTCAGCGCACCACGCAGTTAAGTGTTTTACCTCCTCCCTGTATTTAGACTCATCGTTATCACTGATGAGACCGATCACCGTGGTATCGTCTGCAAACTTGATGATGGAATTGGATCCATACATGGGCCTGCAGTCATGAGTGAAAAGGGAGTAGAGGAACGGGCTCAACACGCAGCCCTGTGGAACGCCAGTGTTGAGTGTAATGGTGGTAGAGCAGTTATGGCCAGACCTGACATGCTGGGGTCTGTTGGTCAGGAAGTCCATGATCCAATTACAGATAGAATTATTAAAACCAAGATCCACAAGTTTAGTGATCAACTTGGAAGTGATGACTGTATTAAATGCTAAGCTGAAGTCAACAAACAGCAATCTTGCATAGGTTTTCTTATTGTCCAGGTGTGAGAGTACACCGTGAAGCGCTGTGGATACAGCATCCTCTGTACTCCTATTGTTACGGTAGGCAAATTGGTGAGGATCCAGTGTGGGGGGCAGGCATGTCTTGAGGTGTGCCAGTACCAGTCGCTCAAAGCACTTCATAGCTATGGGCATGAGTGCTACAGGGCGGTAGTCATTCAGGCACATTGGTGATGAGTGTTTCGGCACTGGCACTATGGAGGTGGTTTTGAAGCATGCTGGCACTGCTGCCTGGGCAAGGGACAGGTTGAAAATATCCGTGAAGACCCCTGCCAGCTGTTCAGCACATGCTCTAAGGACACGTCCAGGGATGCCATCAGGGCCAGCAGCCTTATGAGCATTAATGCAGCTTAGTGCGTTATGAACCTCCGTGTGGGTGAGTGTGATGGTATGGCAGTCATCAGAGGGTAGGGTTATGGTGGACTTTTCCTTGTTGTCCTTGTCAAAGCAAGCGTAGAAGTCGTTCAGCTCATTGAGGAAGGACATATCCATGGCTGTCTGTGTGGAAGTGCCGCACTTATACTCAGAAATGGCCTGGATGCCCAGCCACATACGTCGGGGGTCAGAGTTGACAATGGCCCTCCACCTTCAGTTTGTAGCTAAGCTTGGCCTTGTTGATGCCCCTCTTCAGTTCTGCCCTGGAAGTACTGTAGGCCTGTGTGTCACCTGATCTGAAGGCATTGTTACGTGCCTTTAGCAGAAGCCGCACTTCCCTGTTCATCCATGGTTTCTGATTCGGTACGTTGTGATCCGCTTCTCTGTGGTAACACTGTCAATTGTGGTGCTGATGTGTTCCAGTACTGAGTGTGTGTAGTAGTCAATGTTTATTTGTGAGTCGAAGGTGGCCTGAGAGGCAAACATGCTCCAGTCTGTGTCCTTAAACCTGTCCTGGAGTGTAGAGTCAACCCCCGCTGGCCACACTTTGATGGTCTTCACTGTTGGTCTCACATGGTTGATAAGTGATGAGTATTTGGGGGTGAGAAATAAAGAAAGGTGATCAGACTGTCCCAGGTGGGGGAGGGGTGTAGCTGTGTAGGCTCCAACAATGTTAGTGTAAACATGATCCAAGGTTTTATCCCCTCTGGTATGGCAGGAGATATGTTGGTGAAATTTAGGTAGCACCGTGTTTAGGTTGGAGTGGTTGAAATCACCTGCTACAATAAATGCAGCCTCAGGGTGAGCAGATTGTTGTTTGCTAATGGCTGCATAGAGTTCTTTCATAGCAAGCTTAGCATTAGCATCCGGTGGGATATATGCAGCTGTTATTATAGTGGAGGTGAACTCCCTCGGCAGATAGAATGGTCTACACTTAACCATGAGATACTCAAGGTCAGCTGAACAGTGTTTTCCAACAATGACAGAGTTTGTACACCAAGCCTTGTTAATATAAATGCACAATCCTCCGCCTCTTGTCTTACCGGAATCATCAGCTGTTCTGTCCGCCTGGAGAATGTGGCGCCCGACTAGCTCTATAGCATCGTTAGGTATACCGCTGTGTAGCCATGTTTCTGTGAATATCATGATGTTACAGTCCAGTATTCTCCTATTGTCGGTGATCCAAAGTCGCAACTCGTCCATTTTATTCGCCAGGGACCGCACATTAGCAAGGAAAATACTGGGTAAGGATAGCCGATGTGGTGTTAGCCTTAGCTTAGCTGTTAGCCCTCCGCGTTTCCCCCTTTGTTTACGGTCTCTGCGCCGTCTTCGAGTACTTCCGGTCGGCCGGGTAGCCTGCGAAGCGTCAGGTGTTCTTCTTATGAGATGAAGGTTGCTAATAAAACAGCCCGAGTTGTGTAGATCAATATCCAAAAGCTCTTGTCGGGTGTAGGATGTAAAAGCGAAGCTGTTCTGAACGAACAGACCCGAGATGAGCAGGAATAACACTGCTATTTTGCAAAATCTGAAGAGACGCTGAGCCTCGCGTGACGCATGCGCCGCCATAGTCTTCAGCGCTCTTTGGGAGCTCTTCCTTCTTTTCTACGTACTGCGGTCACAGTCAGTTCACGTTATTACGTGGGAGGCGTGATGATGTCACACGCAACTCCACCCCCCCACAGCCTTTGAGCTAATGTCCATTACAGTATATGGAGAAAAATAGGTTCCAGTTATGACCATTACGCATAGAATTTCGAAATGAAACCTACCCAACTTTTGTAAGTAAGCTGTAAGGAATGAGCCTGCCAAATATCAGCCTTCTACCTACACGGGAAATTGGAGAATTAATGATGAGTGAGTGAGTGAGTGAGTGAGTGAGTGAGTCAGTCAGTCAGTCAGTCAGTCAGTCAGTCAGTCAGTCAGTCAGTCAGTCAGTCAGTCAGTGAGGGCTTTGCCTTTTATTAGTATAGATTGACATACAGTTGTGCTTGCAAGTTTGTGAACCCTTTAGAATTTTCTATATTTCTGTATAAATATGACCTAAAACATCATCAGATTTTCACTCAAGTCCTAAAAGTAGAGACAAAAATATTATACTTGATCATTTATTTATTGAGGAAAATGATCGAATATTACATATTTTTGAGTGGCAAAAGTATGTGAACCTCTAGGAAGTTAGTTTGAAGGTGAAATTCGAGTCAGGTGTTTTCAATCAATGGGATGACAATCAGGTGTGAGTGGGCACCCTGTGTTACTTAAAGAACAGGGATCTATCAAAGTCTGCTCTTCACAACACATGTTTGTGGAAATGTATCAAGGTACAAACAAGGGAGATTTCTGAGGACCTCAGAAAAAGAGTTGTTGGAGCTCATCAGGCTGAAAAAGGTTAAAAAAACATCTCTAAAGAGTTTGGACTCCACCAATCCACAGTCAGACAGATTGTGTACACATGGAGGAAATTCAAGACCATTGTTACCTTCCCCACGAGTGGTCGACCAACAAAGATCACTCCAAGAGCAAGGCGTGTAATAGTCGGTGAGGTCACAAAGGACCCCAGGGTAACTTCAAAGCAACTGAAGGCCTCTCTCACATTGGCTTATTTTCATGTTCATGAGTCCACCATCAGGAGAACACTGAACAACAATGGTGTGCATGGCAAGGAGAAAGCCACTGCTCTCCAAAAAAACATTGCTGCTCATTTGCAGTTTGCTAAAGATCATGTGGACAAATCAGAAGGTTATTGGAAGAATGTTTTGTGGATGGATGAGGCCAAAATAGAACTTTTTGGTTTAAATGAAAAGTGTTATGTTTGGAGAAAGGAAAACACTACATTCCAACATAAGAACCTTATCCCATCTGTGAAACATGGTGGTGGTAGTATCATGGTTTGGGCCTGTTTTGCTGCATCTGGGCCAGGACAGCTTGCTTTCATTGATGGAACAATGAATTCTGAATTATATTAGAGAATTCTAAAGGAAAATGTCAGGTCATCTGTCCATGAACTGAATCTCAAGAGAAGGTGGGTCATGCAGCAAGACAATGACCCTAAGCACACAAGTTGTTCTACGAAAGAATGGTTAAAGAAGAATAGGGTTAATGTTTTGGAATGGCCAAGTCAAAGTCCTGACCTTAATCCAATCAAAATGTTGTGGAAGGACCTGAAGCGAGCTGTTAATGTGAGGAAACCCACCAACATCCCAGAGTTGAAGCTGTTCTGTACGGAGGAATGGGCTAAAATTCCTCCAAGCCGGTGTGCAGGAATGATCAAAAGTTTAGTTGCAGTTATTGCTGCAAAGGGGTTCACACCAGATACTAAAAGCAAAGGCTCACATATTTTTGCCACTTACAAATATGTAATATTCAATCATTTTCCTTAATAAATAAATGAACAAGTATAATATTTTTATCTCATTTGTTTAACTGGTTTCTCTTTATCTACTTTTATGACTTGAGTGAAAATCTGATGATGTTTTAGGTCATATTTATGTGGAAATATAGAAAATTCTAAAGGGTTCAGAAACTGTCAAGCACAACTGTATGTTGGTTTCAGAGAGCTATAGTAAATAAGAGTGTTTAATGTATTTTCACAGCCTTTGCTTTGTTTACCCCACTTTCTCTTTTTCAAAAGGAAATGGATACAGTTAAAATAGTAATATAAAAGGTTTTTGTGGTGGCATGTTGACTAATTTAAGATTCTGTGTAAGGGTCTATAGATTTGCAGAAATTTTCCTTCCTATATGTTAATGTTTCTAATTCTAGAGGAGGCAGGTGTCCTAAGAAGGCAACATTTGCGTTGCACAACCAGTCAGGGTGGCTAATCCCTGACATAACATCTATAGTTATCTACAATTCTATTTTGCAAAGAAAGATAAAACATCACTACCCAAGGCCACCATCTCACACAAAATGTAAAAAAAATCTTTTCATTGTGGCTATTACAGTTTCTGAATATTAACACCACCATTGTAGTGATGTACTGAAATGCTAAATAAATTTGTAAATGAGCCAGATCAATCACTGTTCCACTGACAAACCGACTCCCTGGGTCATTGACTCGCTAATTGATTCACTAATGCATCTTTTGATTTTAGTAATTATGCATTCAAGTCAAAACCATTCTTTTTAAAATGTATTTAATGAAATAGAGCATTAAATGTTGAAGAAATTAAGAACATAAAATGATGTCAGCAGAAAATTTAATAGGCTTTATTAATGAGATTTGTAAACCTTCCACTGCATTCTGCAATTTATATTATTTTCAACAACTGAATATAGACATATCTTTTACTCTTTCACAAATATTCCTGTTCCACTTTATGAAAATGCACATAATGAAGTACAGTGTACAATATTTTATATGCTAAAATGGTTTTTACTTTAATATATGCCTGGGAAAAGACTACTGTGATTCAATATTTTAGGAACTGTGTAATAAGAAGTCTGTGGCAAAGCACTATTTTAAATAAATAATCGTTAAGTCCCAGAGTGTGCAGGCTACAAATGGGTGCAGGTGCACGGGTGAATGCGCCATCGCTGCTCCAAGGTTGATTGGGTTACTTGTCTATTTCTGGCATCACATGCAAATGCGAGCGGGTCAGTCAGGTACTTAATTCATACCTCAGAGCAGGTGGAGGGCAGCACCTGTACCCAATTAAGGCTATAATGGGAACCTGCATGGAAGTGAGGGGAAGACTACTGAATAAGAAGAAAAAAGACAGTCAGGAGTAAACCAGACAGCAACAGCACCATCAGCATATGAGAGAGGAGACAGAGTGACCAGGCCCCATGAGCGGAGTGAAGTGAATGGCGCCCTGTGAGGTGTCCCCATTAATCAGTGTAGAAAAGGGAGTTAGTGAACTTATAAAATAAAAGAACTAAGTCATTGTTCTGTATATTCAACTGAGCAAATCAGTGGTTGCAATGGAATATGGAAATATGAATGGCTGGATTTGGAAATTGAATGCTTTCAGATTCCAGGTCAGGTCAGGTTGGGTAGCATGCACTGGCAGAGCATGTTGTCGCACCCACCACATGACGAAACAGCTCGGGATCCTGGTTGACAACCCCCCAGGAAGACACATGGTCTAGTCTCAACCTCCAGCCACAGCCAGGTGTTATGTGTGCGTCCCCTTGGCCTGGTCCAGCCACTTGGGTCCACAACAATAAAGCTTCTGTGAGCCGGATCGACCCTCGGAGAATCAGTCCACATGGCCATAGTGTGGTAACTGACACAATGCAGGTAATGTGTCTCATTCGGGACTTCATAAGCAACCGCTCATTCGACACAAAGTCAAACTAGCGGTACCCAAGGGTTCTCCGAAGAGACACAGTTCCAAAGGAGTCCAATATTCATCTCATGGCAATGGATAACGTCCATGTCTTGCATCCATATAGCAAGACAGGAAGTACTAGGATTCTAAATTTGTTCCTGCCTTGCACCCTGTGCTAACTGGGATTGGCTCCAGCAGACCCCCGTGACCCTATGTTAGGATATAGCGGGTTGGAGAATGACTGACTGACTGACTAAATCTAATGATTCAAATTACTTTGATCTAAGGTGCTATTGTTTTGTGATTTTTTTTTTAAGTTCAGGGTTTTCCTATTAAATAAACAAATCATGTCCTTATACTAATTAAAGACACTGTTCACAAAAAATGATGCTTTTCTTCACAAACTTGATGGAGTATGTGCAGATGGACTACATTTTATGAAGTAACAAGCAACATTAGCTGTCAAAGACAAGTAGTAGAATAAATTTAAAAATATTTCCTGTCTCTTGTTTTACGTGTACCTTCAGTGCTTTTCCTCAGTAACCCTGTGTGTCTGAAACTCTCTTGACTGGCACTCCCTCTCTTGAGAGTTCCAACGAAGCCTGCTTCTCAGACACCTATTTTGAAGCAAAGCCATACTGCCCAATAAGATTGCTCAGAGGAACCAGACATACATATATACACACACAGACTTAGCATTTTAATATGTAGTAGATGTTGCTGATTAAATATCCAGTAGCTGAAGATATTTTCCCCTCTGAGTATGTGTGTTTATTGAACATTTAATGTAATACTTTTTTGTCATTTTTTTATATTCTGAGATGTTACTGATTTCAGAAAAACAACATAATTTATACATTATATTTGATATTAACTAATTCATGAAATTCACTTACACAAGAAAAGATGCTACATTGGCTGGGATTCTGCTAAAAGCCAAAGTTACACTTGGGGGCTAAAAATTTTCAATCTATCAATCTATTTATCTATCTAGTTTTCTTTGGAGCTGAGCACGATAGCTGGAAATTGCTGGAGACTTCATTGTCCACACAGACATCTCCTCAACAATGATATTGTTGGACATCATGTCCATTGTTACTTCTTTTCGAAAATCCAACTTCTCTGCTGTCAGTACCATCCACCTCACATTGGAAATAAAATTTTGTGTTGTCCAGACAAAAATCACTTGGCTTTTTTTTTCCTGTATCAATTCCACGTTGGGCTTTTCATTGACTGAACTTTCTATACAGCGTTTCAATGTAGTAATTACAGGAGGCGAGAAAATGAGAAAAAATATAGTAAGTTGAGATAATAAAACGTAATTTAGGTTCGCACCTAGTCTCAAAGGAATAAAGCTAGGTTAAATGGTCAGAAAATGTTAACAGTTATCCAAAAAATAAAACTAAATAAATGTGTCACTGCCATAACATTAAAATAGATAGATATGAAGAAAAAAACACACATAAAATGCCAAAAATACAACAAACAGACTCTAAGAAGGTGGGAGTACAGATGCCTGACATTCTCCAGGAAAGTGATGTTTATTTTATTCCACCAGAGATTATCTAATCTAAAGCCAATTGCCAAGGATGGTGAGGAAACAGATTCACAAAGAAATTAAAGCTCTGCAGAAGAGTCTTTGGGGACCCCATGCATTCCACTATATATTATATTGTGGGGCACTGTATATCATTTTGGTGGAATCAACTCTGAAATAAAATTTATTTGGTTCAATGGATAGATGGACATAATATAATGGTCTTACGCTAAGTCAGCCATGAGGGATTCCATTGTTACCACTGTCTTCATCTACACTGACAGTTACATGACCAACTAGAATAATTTGGTCCTTTGAAATTTTGAATGTTCAGATTTTCAGTTTGTAGTAATCTGAGTGTGGATCAGTAAAAAAAAATTGAAAAAAAAAAAACAAAAGAAATGCAACTTTGCCACTAAGATAAACTAAAACAATTATATACTACTGTATATTATATACTTGGGTGGCATGGTGGTGCAGCAGTATGCACTCTTAAGATGCCCCCGCATCTTAGATAAAAATTCTCTAAAACAAAAGGTCTACCATAATAGGTTCAGAAAAGTTTTCCTTACCAGTCACACAGAATTTAGTATTATAGTAAAATATATTTTAAGACAGGGATACCATTAAATGGATATAGGTATCCATTTAAAGCTATTTCATAGCTATATGAAATTAACATATATTCCAACCTAATTAAAATGTAGTATCCAGCATATGGAAAATCACTGGGTGCCCATTTCATTAAAGATCCTTACAGCTAACTCTTAAATATAATATCCCAAGACCATACTTTTTTTCAATATACAAGTTACAAATATTGTAAAAAATGATATGCCTAGTTTTTCTCCCCATCTGCTAATCTCTGTTCCTAAAACAAAGAGAAAACTGCTCTCTTCTTTCCCTCTTGCAAATAATCTGGCTCCCTTTCTGCTCACTCCTACCAGGATGCACTGAAATTTAACAGTTAAGCAAAACACAGAAAATGTTACAGCATCATTATCTATACTAATAAAAGGCAAAGCCCTCACTCACTCACTCACTCACTCATCACTAATTCTCCAACTTCCCGTGTAGGTAGAAGGCTGAAATTTGGCAGGCTCATTCCTTACAGAGTACTTACAAAAGTTAGGAAGGTTTCATTTCGAAATTCTACACGTAACGGTCATAACTGGAACTTACTTACTTACATATATACAGCCATAGCCTGCAGCTCAGTCGCCTCCCACGTAATTGAGTGCCTCCCCATATAAGGCCGTCAGTCAGCAGCAATCCAATAGACACGCTGCCGCTAAATATTCGCGGGTGAAGGACTGTGCTTATGCAAACAAAGATGAGATGGTCATGGGATAGACTAGTGTTTGGCACAAACTCAGTGAAAGTGCGAGAGAAACTTTTAAGTGCCAGTCTTAGCTAACATTAAATAAAGCCGTGGACATCGCAAGATTGCACGAGATAGCACAAGCACAGCTGAGAACCTTCGATGCATGTACTCCGAGCGGCTCACGTGAACTGACTGTGAACGCAGTACGCAGAGAACAAACAAGAGCTCCAAAGAGCGCTGAACAAAAAACAAATTACACAATTGAGAAGGCAGCAAAAGAATATGAAGTGAGTGACGTATACAAGCATATTCATAAGTGCAGCTACTGCAGAAACAAAGCACGGTGTAAACATTAAGTTTAAATTAAGTTCATGGACACGCTGCCGCTGGCGTTTGTCATGCCTACAACGAATATGATATTCGCGAGATACAAGGTTAATGAGAAGACGCAGGGTATAAACAAGACTTTTGATCACTTTGTAACAGAGTTAAAATTGCTGTAACGAAGTTAAAATTGCTGCTGAAGGACTGTGCTTATGCAAACATATAGGAAAGCAAGGTGTAAAGCTTAACTTTAAATTGAGTTCATAGACACGCTGCCGCTGGCATTTGTCATGCCTAAGACGAATACGATATTCGCAAGATACAAGTTTACTGATAGGACGCAGGGTATAAACGAGACTTTTGATCACTTTGTAATGGGAGTTAAAATTGCTGGTGAAGGACTGTGCTTATACAAACGAAGATGAGATGGTCAGGGATAGAATAGTGTTTGGCACAAACTCAGCAAAAGTGTGAGAGAAACTTTTTTACGTTCATAGACGCGGTGCTGCTAAATATTCGCAGGCAAATCCACAACTTAATACCTGGAATGCCTGTTGAACATCTTAGATTCACAAGTACTGATTTGGGTAGTGATCACTTCGATGAATGAAACCTGTTATCTTTACAATGGTTGACAACGAAGATGAGATGGTCAGGGATAGATAACTTCTTTAACACACTACTTCTCTGCTGTGAAGCGCGGTTATTTTGCTAGTCACTAATAAGCAGAAAAAAAACCTTCCCATACCCAGCTCAAGGATATTTTCCCTGGGACTAAAAGCTAACTATGCAAAACAACCTAGAATGGAGCTTCATGTTACAACTTCCCCACTGCACTCCTGTTCAGCTTCACAAGACTTAAGGCTAAAAATTTATTACCTGACATCTGTCAGCTGAAACTTTTAAAGTTATATCCCGTACACTAACAGATTTTTTTTTAAATCACTACAATATTTTATTTTACTTTACTATATGCTCATAAACATATTATGCTTTTACAGACTCCTAACATGAGTAGTTTTTTCACTGTTTCGATTGAAAATATTATAATGTACAGTATATAAATGGGTTTTGAAACAGTTATTTTCCAAAAGGAACCATTTTTTAACATTTCTTTTCTCTTTTCTTCCTTCTAAATTAGTTTCAAAACACCAGTTATTATAAATTTTAAGATTAACAATACTAAACACACACATCTAGATCATTTCTTGCAAGTGATAAAGACTTGAAAGAGTATGTCCTAAACTTTTAGCTCAACCACAGAATAAGTAGATTGGGAACCAGTCAGAGTTTCCCACAGTCACAGATGACATACCTTAACATCCTTTACAAAAGAACATGCTTTTTATTTGCACACACACTCCAATTCCAGGATTCTCAACATGCAGCCACATGTAGGCCTCCAACAGATTTTGTTTGTTAGGCAATGGTAGTAAAAATTGTATTAAGGATCAAACTCTTGCCCAAAACATTAACATAAAACAGTCTATGAAAAGAAAGCATTTTCATACATCCTTTTTAGTTCAGTGCAGTTTTTTAAGCCTACATGGGGATCAAAGCCCTAACCAGACAGAAAGTTTGTTGGCCTACAGCAAATAATGAAGACAGGAAGAAATTGGAAAAAAAACTAATTTCAAATGCAGGATGTTTAGGAACTATGGAAGAACTTCTGTGCATTAAAATAATGATGTTTTTGCTAAAATCTTGTACACCAACCTTGTCTGTGTAGGTTTTTCACTGGGTACTCTGGTCTTCATTCTACATTTCAGGTTAATTTCACTAAACTGGCCCTGTGTGCATGAAAGGGCCTTGTAATGGACCGGCACATAGTCCAGGGTTAGTTCCCGTCTTTTTGGCTGCTGCTGCCTGTACAGGCTTCAGCCCTCCATGACCCAGAACTACATTAAAGAGGTCTAGGAAAATTATGTAATTCTATTAAATGAATAACAAGGCCATGTCTCTGCTGAAACAAACAAATATCCTGGGTCACCACAAAATCTGTCATGTTGACTGTCTCAGAGTAATGGCCAAAAATTTTACTACAATGTAAAACAAAAGAAAGTGACTTTTCAAATAAGACATCAAAGAAAAGGATGGAACTTGTAAAGTTCAATTCAGGAATTTATTAAGCAATATTGCGTGAAGTATAGTGAATTTCTTTTTGTTAAATTCAAAAAACAAATTTAACCTGACATACATGAAAATTGAAAATGTCAATTTTGTTCAAAGAGCAAAAATCTATTTTTTTAGGAAACTTATCGAAGATCTAAGTAATGCAGACCAATATAGCCTAGCTATTGATTAGCCAACAAGCACAGCTTATGGTGTAGGCGTGCCTTTTGAATGGCAAGTATCTTGTTTAGAAAATGCATACACTATTGTCACTTAAACTAACACAAGAGAAGAGGAGCAAGGTTTAACACTTCTGGATTTGTTCCAGGTACCAGAAAATAAAATTAAACTGAGAAAATTGTTGTTATTTTCTTACCGATGGTTTTCAGTTGAAAGTTGAAAAGGATAAAGATTTTATATTGACTGTAAAATAAAGAAACGGAGGTACAGTGTTCCTGTATCACTACATTTTCTTTTTTTGTGTTGTAAACTAAAAATTGGAATTCAGAAGATAGCAATGAAAATATAAATTATAACATTGCTTAAACCTACAGAATTTTGTTTTTTAATGGAAGAATATGATACAAAATATCAAGACCTTGAATTACAAGTAGAAGTTTGATAGTCAAGCAAAAGCATATTTTTATTGAAGTTTAATTATAAGATGTTTCCGATGGGAGTGTTAGCTCCGTGGAAATATGTTCTTTTATATTGCGGCGTTTTAATAACCCTTTAGTTAAATAAGTATAAATTATAACGGCGATATCCCGCTTTTCGGCGATAGGCGGCGACAAAGTCACAGAAAAGACAGAATATACTTAGCTTGTTTAATGCGGCTTACGTTGCTTTAAAATGACAGGGAAGACCAGTCACATTTCATCTCTAACCGCGGGGATTCGGTCGTGTAGAAATGGCTTTTTTCTGTCACAACGGAGGTGGCGTTGGAGTCTATAGCTTCCACTCCCACAGGTCTTCAAAGCTTGGCAAGGTTCCAGCGTTCTTTTATATTGTGTCCACACGACCACATCCCCCAGTACAATGCCCAACAAGGTAGACAAACTTAGGCTAAGCAGCAGACAGTCAGATCATATAACACTTAGGCCTTTTAGGGCTGACAACAGCTGTTCTTGTCTATCTTTATGCTTTGCCTATCCCAGCACTTCTGAAAGTTGACACCCTGTGCTAAAGCTGGCTCAGCTCTTCATGGCATGTTATACAGAAAAAGAATGAAAAATACATTTAAAGAGATCTAAAACAGATACAGTGACACAATTCTTAATATTATAACAACCTTAGTATAACATAAGACTCCTGTGGTTTAATATCAAACAGGATAGGTCAATGATGAAAAATGTACACTGGACATTTCTTACTCTCTGACATACAAATGCATTTAAGTACATTAAAACTGAAATTACAAGGATAAACAACAACAACAACAACAACATTTATTTATATAGCACATTTTCATACAAACAGTAGCTCAAAGTGCTTTACATAATAAAGAATAGAAGAATAAAAGACAAAATAAGAAAATAAAATAACTCAACATTAATTAACATAGAATAAGAGTAAGGTCCAATAGCCAGGGTGGACAGAAAAAACAAAAAAAAACTCCAGACGGCTGGAGAAAAAAATAAAATCTGTAGGGATTCCAGACCATTAGACTGCCCAGTCCCCTCTGGGCATTCTATCTAACATAAATGAAACAGTCCTCTTTGGATTTAGGGTTCTCACAGAAGGACTTGATGATGATGGTCACGTAGACTTCTGCCTTTTAATCCTTCCATCGGAGCATCATGATGCTTTGAGTAGGTGGTGGTGGCGCACCACCACAAAGAAACTGGAAAAAGAAACAGAAGAGAGAGTAGGGGTCAGTATGGATTTTAGAGCCACCATGAATAGTTATTATGAAGAATTGAACATACAGAGTATCAGGATTAAGTTAAATTGAAGTTATAAAAAGGCCATCCATCCATCCATCCATTTTCTAACCCGCTGAATCCGAATAGGGTCACGGGGGCCTGCTGGAGCCAATCCCAGCCAACACAGGGCAGGAACCAATCCTGGGCAGGGTGTAAAAAGGCCATGTTAAAGTAATATGTTTTCAGCAGTGTTTTAAAGTGCTCTACTGTACTAGCCTGGCGAATTCCTATTGGCAGGCTATTCCAGATTTTAGGTACATAGCAGCAGATGGCCGCTTCACCACTTCTTTTAAGTTTTGTTCTTGGAATTCTAAGGAGACACTCATTTGAGGATCTGAGGTTACAATTTGGAATATAAGGTGTCAGACATTCCGATATATAAGATGGGACAAGATTATTTAGGGCTTTACAACCATAAGCAGAATTTTAAAGTCAATCCTGAATGACACTGTTAACCAGTGTAGTTACATTAATACTGGAGAAATGTGTTCAGATTTTCTTTTCCTAGTTAGGATTCTAGCAGCTGCATTCTGCACTCGTTGCAAACGATTTATGTCTTTTTTGGGTAATCCTGAGAGGAGTGTGTTACAGTAATCAAGTCTACAGAAAACAATAGCGTGAACTAATTTCTCAGCATCTTACAGTGATATAAGAGGTCTAACTTTATCTATGTTTCTTAAATTCAGATTACAGTCAATAATTACCCCTAAGCTTTTTACCTCCGTCTTGACTGTTAATCCTAATGTATCCAGTTTATTTCTAATAGCCTCATTGTATCCATTATTGCCAATCACTAAGATTTCAGTTTTCTCTTTATTTAACTTGAGAAAGTTACTATTCATCCAAGAACAATAAAGAACAATTCTCCCTGTTGTCATGAGCGATATTATAGCCTTGCAGGAAAAAATATGAGCTTCAAAAAGGGTATTTTATTCATATTCCTTCCATGTCTTTCAGCTGTGCAGCATTTTCTTTTACCCTTCCAGGTTCATGGAATATCTGAACCGGCGAATTTAATTTAATGATGACAATAACAATCTAAAACCACAGTTCCTAATGATATGACCAATTGAAAATCCTTTCACTGCTGAAGTTACCAATATCACATAGGTGTATGGAGTTTTAAAGGCCTAAGACTAAACAGAGAAAACTGCAAAAATTTTGGTTAAATAATTTCTACAAAAGTTATCGTTGAACATAGGTGAGACCACTTTTGAAGGATGGGGGTAAAGTATTGAACCAAACTTTGCCAAAATAACAAGCATGGAGCCTGTAACAAGATAAATATAATGCAACTTGTTTGAAAAATAGAGGTCAATTTTTGTTCTTGTACATAGGTCTTAGTGTTCAGGGTGGATATCTCAGAAATCACTCATTCTAAATTTTGTATTATTTGCTAGGATGTAGTCATCCAGGAGCTGTACATGAAAAAAATGCACATAATTTTCCAATGAAAACTGTAATTTTAAGACCTGAAAATCAAGTTTGATTTTCCACTGACATCATGCTACGATAAATGATTCTCAATGTTTTGAATATCGTAAACTCAGAATCTGAACTTGATAGTAAATTTTGACCCTATCATCAAATGTCCATTTACATGGAAGTAAAAATGAATGGCTATACTACAGTAAACAACTAAACAGTCTTCTGGCTTTAATAAATATGGTTTTATTCTTGAGACGGTATTCAAAGGAGCCCTTTCTCTATTCTTTTAGATAAAACTGCTCATGATAATGTTGTGCAGTAGCAAAATTTATCTTTTCAATGTACACTCAAGTCTTTTTTTCTTTGAAAAGACATTAATTGATGTCTGGCACAGTGCTTTTGGTAAAATGCTATCTTCTCTTTCTTTCTGAAACAACGATAGCACTAACAGAGAATTTTATAAAATTATGTTGGATACCCACCTGGCTTGTGGGTTTTTCAGTTTTTGGGGAATTTTGGACTTCAAAAAGCCAAAATAGCTGGTCCAGCTCTTCTAAACTCAGTATATCACAAACTTGCATTTTATTAATTTAAGGTTTTTCATTATATTCTGATGTGTATAAATCTTAAAGTTTAGCTTATTTTGTGTTTGCTAACAGCACTATTAACCTCCACAATATATTTTTTTTGTTTATGTGTTAAGGTAACTCTTACTAGATTTTTCTCCTTTATGTAATAACTAGCAAAATACCCGCACTTCGCAGCGGCTAAGTACTGCCTTAAAATTTTTATTAAGAAGAAAAGTAAACCTTTTTAAACTGAGGGAAAATACACCAATAATTATTTGTTAAGGATCTCTTTGTATACCACGTTGTCAGTTCGGCCCTCCGGTTGTAATATGACCAAGCTGTGCGCTAAGCTTACTCTTGAGCATGCAACGTACAGTTGCTGTTATAAAGTTTCCCAATGTGTACTGTTTTGTCAGATTCATAATGTATGTTTGGGTCGTACGCAAATCCACAATCGCCTTTTATGAGCCAAACCTGTTGTTTTCGTATGAGCCGCTTTTCATTATTGGTATCGTATCTAAAAACAGAAGCTCTATTAACTGGTGGATTTGCCTGCCAATATTTAGCGGCAGTGTGTTTATGAACTTGTGGATTTGCCTGCGAGTATTTAGCGACAGCATCTCTATGAACTTGTGGATTTGCCTGTGAGTATTTAGTGACAGAGTGTCTATTAACGTGGATTTTTCTGCAAGTATTTTGCGGCAGCGTCACAAAGTTGTTTCCGTCTAGCTGCATCAGAAAATGTACCACAACGTCTGACATGGCTCCTTTTTACTGTTTTCTCACAGCTTGGATTGCTGCTGTCATAATCAGTTTGAGTTTCATGGTTTGTTTCAATTATGTTAGTATTTGCAGGACTTGTTGTGTTGAAGTGACATTCGGCATCTGTCAAGCGTTGTAAGCATACAACTGGATCCTTTCAATAACTTCTCATACAGCTTTTGAGAGTTTAAACATTCATAAACATCAAAGTGCCCACTACTCAAATCGTCACCTGTGAATCTAAGATGTTTAAGAGGCACTGGCGATTGTCCAAAGGTGTAAAATATTTGGCCATTTCAGTACACTTGAAAGTGACAACTGAACAATTCCGCGGCAGCCATCAACTCAAATGCAGAACCACAGGTGAAGGGGTTAAGCATTTCACTCTTATAGTGCTCCTGTGTAGTATAAATTATCTCCTGTACCGTCATCAGTGCACACCTTGAACCTGTCCCAGTCATTCAATACATAAGACATAATGTTCCTCCAGATATCAAGAGTGAGCCTGATATGGCCGTGCAATATGTAACACAGAGAATGGAAAAGGCAGGCCCCATCTCTGGGCATGGAAACCACTCGGTAAGGGTGATCAATGGTTATCACCACAATAGACATGTTAATGGGGGTATGTTTGGAATGATAAAGGAAATGGGTACCTGAACAATGTAAACTAAGCCTAAAATACCTACACAATAACTATAATCATAATAAACAAACAATAAAACAGCAGAGAAGCCGTGGATTTAAGGTTACGATTTGGAATATAAGGTGTCAGACATTCCGATATATAAGATGGGACAAGATTATTTAAGGCTTTTTTAAGGCTGCCAAAAAAAGAAAATTGTCTGTAGTATGAGTAAAGAAACCTTGAAACCACGAAGTTATGATGAATGATAAAAAGTGAAATTAAAATTGCAGTTTTAGTTACTTTAGTGGAAGTTGTTGATGATCCATCTAAATCAATGTTTAATACCCAAGTAAAATCTTCTGCCTTTAAAAGGTTAGGAGAGCTGTTATTGTAACTCAAGGACATTTACCATTAATTCTTTAGCACTTAAACTTCTTGTATATACAGTAGATGTTACTTCAGTACCTACAAAGGCTAATGGTTTGTGATTTCAAAACGTCCACTGCTGTGGTATTCCTTGGAGTTAAAAGTGTATCTCCTGTAAAAACAATACATCTGACCTCAAGATATTTTAATGTGATTTAATTGAGACCCCTAATATTTACACAATTTAATGAATAATCACATAGTTTTTACATTTTACAGGTATTTTTTTGAAATGAAAAAGGAAAAACAAACGTTTTTTTTATGTGTAACTTTCAATGAAAATTACAGATTTTACAATGCTGAGCATTGCAGACAGAAATTTGACCAGTAAAGTCTTCAAACAACAGTATAGGTATAGAATAGGATGAATATAACTCATTCTCTGTCTTTTCCCTTCTTGTCTCCCAGTTTGCCTCCTTAAATGCGGCAAAGATTAAACATTTCAAACTCCCGGTCCTCTGACAAAATGATGCACCCAAAGCACACAAAACTGATACATTTCAAAGATGTCAATATTATCATAAACATTCCCAGTAAAACAATCATTAGATAAAAAAAATTACAATAGTTTATTAATTGGAATTAAACTAAAATATACAACAAACACTAACAATCATATTTATATATTTAAAAATATCTTGTATTTGAGAGAAACCAAAAACAGAAATGAAAATGAGAAAACTGCATACCGTATATACTCGAGTATAAGCCGACCCGAATATAAGCCGAGGTACCTAATTTTACCTACAAAAACTGGAAAAACTAATTGACTCAAGTATAAGCCTAGGGTGGGAAATGCAACAGCTACTGGTAAGTTTCAATAATCAAAATAAATACCAATAAAATTACCGTACATTAATTGAGGCATCAGCACATTGATTGAGCACACAGCTCGGAATGAGTCTCACAGAGGCTGCACAGCACCACACAAAGCCCGCAGCAGTTCTTCTACCGCCCGCAGACCAAACTAGGTACAGTGGAACCTCGGGTCACGATCGTAATTCGTTCAAAACTCTGGTCGTAACCCGATTTGGTTGTGACCTGAAGTAATTTCCCCAATAGGATTGTATGTAAATACAATGAATCTGTTCCAGACCGTACGAACTGTATGTAAATATATTTTTTTAAAGATTTTTAAGCACAAATATAGTTAATAATACCAAATAATGCACAGCGTAATAGTAAACTAAATGTAAAAACATTGAATAACACTGAGAAAACCTTGAACAACAGAGAAAACTAACACTGCAAGAGTTTGCGCTATAGCGCTACGAACCGCTCGCTAAATGACTTTAATGAGTTTTAAGCAGAGGGAAAAAATGAACATTTGAAAAATCCATAATTTAATAAACCACCAAGAAAAGTAACATTGCAACAATGCAAGCTACAAACTGATTGCTGTAAACAGAAGCGAAGTAGAGGTTAAAATCCAATAGAAAAAACTATTCATTAAATACGAGGTTAAAACAATACTCGAATCTGTCTATTTAAAAACAAACTCAGTGCACTCTTTAACTGTCTTCTCAGCCTTATGTGGCCAGCCCTCTCTCTCTCTTGCTCGTTCGCTCTCTCTCTCTCGTGTGCGTGCGTGTGTGTGTCTCTCTTGCGTGTGTCTGTGTGTGTCGCTCTCGCTCTCTCTCTCTTGCTCGCTCGCTGCAAAGAGAATGCACAGGGAGAGACTCAACACGTGTGGGTTGGTGGGGAAAACGGGACCTGACTCGAATATAAAACGAGGTTGACTTTTTCAGCACATTTTGGGCTTATATTCGAGTATATACGGTAATTATGTTAAGTAGGTGAGCAGGAGAAAAAAAGCAGGTTTAGACAAAGTGAAGAGTCAGAAACCAAGAAAGGCATCTAAAGCAATAAAAGCCATCAGCTTTATCTGTTTGAGGTAATACATGTTTATAGAAAATACGACCATGCTTAACCTGTCATTTAAAAGTGTATTCTTCATATTAGAGTGTGAGAGAATACTTCTGTTTATTGAAATGTATGATCATACTATGAAAAACCTACAGTATTTAGTAACACAGTACCAAAAATTCCCATTCTTTACAGTACATTAAATATGAACAAAAATCAGTTTTGTTTGCTTGGGGATATAAGACTCAGACAGTTCTAGGGATTCTGTCCTTGAAGAACTCTCTTAGCCTGCACACATGTTAAATTTATCAATTGCACTATGCACCATAACAAAAGCAATTGACAAGCAGAGATCTAACAATAATGTTTTTCCTCAGAGGCACCCAAGTATCTGTAACACTTTATATAAATTGCTAAAACAGTAGTTTGCACCACAACAATGTAGAATTTAACTATTTAAGGTAAAGATAAAAAAATTAGGTTAATGACAGCTAAACTAGCAAACTGCAATTCACTTATAAATAAGTGGATATTGTTTAACTGTAATTATTACTAGGCAAAACAGTAATATTAAATAATGGTCTTTTTATACTGTTAGTAGACACTATTACTATTCAGGCTTGCTGATTCATTCCTATTTTTCTGTTAGCAAGCTGGAAGAGAGCATGCAAGCTGTTTTGTTGGCAGACTGAATACCGGATAGGAGGATGCCTGCCAGGGTTAGACTATGGCCTGCTGTTCAAGCCATGATCCCCAGTTGCCAGGCAAATGTTGTCTACTGGGCATGAAAAGCTTGCAGCTGCTACCGTGTGTTGAATATAAATTCTCTTTATTTCTGAATTTTCAAAATATTTGAAACATTTGTAAAATGCTGCAACAAAACTATTTCATGTCAGTTGTGTAACAAGCATGTCTAGTGAAAATATATGAAGAAAGTAAATTATACTACCTGTTTATCTAGAATATTTGTTTTAGTTTGCATTGCTAATAGTAATATATAATTAAAATGAGGTCTGCATGTTTCTTGTACTATTCCTTTATATTATTCCCTTTTCAAACTTAATAGTTCTACATATTTTTTTTAGTTACTAATTCAGTAAACAGTATAAAACAGTTGTTTTATAATTTCCTTCATAAGAGGTCCTGAATAGTGATTTTTATATAATCAACAAATAATTAAGTAAATATGAAATGAATTAATAAATAACGCTGCATAAAATAAAAGGGAAAGTAAAAAGTTCACAAATAAAGTACATATTTACATGGTGGAGCAGCTATTATCATTTTATTCATCCATTTTTAACTGTATAATTTTGACATTCTAGCTGTATTGTTTGTGTTGTCTTGGGTACTTTGGCTTCATCTCACATTCCAAAGGTGAATGTGAGTGAGTCTAAATATGATGTTTATTTACTCTACTAACCTCCCCCACATATTGCATTTGAGGATTGTAATAATTTATTTATTTATTTGGTGTGGATGTGAGTCTTTCAATGTTTCTTATGTATACCAAATGCTTTAAATTGAATTATTGTAATTTAAGAAGAACAGTGTGGTATGATACAGAGTAATAATTAAAGTCTAACATTTTCAAAATTTACAGAAGTTTTAGTTACTTATGAGTTCATGTTAAATAAAGAGATAATAACTTC
The DNA here is from genome assembly GCF_016835505.1 of Polypterus senegalus. Taxonomy (NCBI): domain Eukaryota; kingdom Metazoa; phylum Chordata; class Cladistia; order Polypteriformes; family Polypteridae; genus Polypterus; species Polypterus senegalus. The sequence goes on along the minus strand of NC_053166.1, from coordinate 85,534,566 downwards.
CCAGTCAATTTGAAGTCTGAGCCTGTTTCATGACACAGAGGGTCTTTATGATGGATTTGAGTTTTAATAACTTTCAGCACGGCTCTTCTATGTTCAGTCTATTCATGCTTTTATTTTTTAAGGGAGGACAAAGGTAGCCACACATTAGCAACTCTGCCCAAAGCAAATGCCTGATCCACTCATTTTATCATAAATTTTTGGTAACATTTGTCTATGTTGTTAATTGCATATTCTTCTGTCTTTGTCTCACTGTTTCAAAAACTATTCTAAAAGGGACGGTACACCAAACAAAGTTTAGCATAGCTAAAAATACTGTAATGCTGGCATACCAGAAAGGACAGAGAGAGACACTCTTATTTACAAAAATACATTTGAGTGTTGATCCTGGATGGATTGGGTGAAGGAAGTGGGGAACAAGAGGGATCTGCTTCCTTGGGCCTAAGAAAGCAGCGGGAGACTTCAAATTGGCATGGGTGGTGGTCACAGAAGAAAAGAACAAGACTAAGTGGGATAGACTAGAATAAAGCATAGCAGGAGTACTTTTTGGTTGTTACTTTGGGTATAACCTGCTGCTAGTGTATGCTTCCTTGAACAATCCTGACCCAAATGAACCTAGATAAAAAAAACTATCATGTATGAAATATGCATTTGCAATACTTTTCTATATAAGAAGTAAGGTGGTTTGAGTTCTGATGCCGGCATTGCCATTCCAGGTTTTACTGAACTTTCTCTTATGCCTAAGGAATTAAAAAAATAAATGCTTAAGACACTCAGCTAAATGCAATGCTCATTTTTCTTTTTTTGAAGGTTAAGATATGTGTGACTTATTTGATACAACTATTAGCTTCTTCAGTTGATCAGCATAAACACAAACTAATGTCCAGACAGAGTATGTTCTCACAATTCCCCTTTCATTAGCTCTTTCTCTTCCAAAACAACAAAAGAAATCAAGCTGTGATCCAGCAGGCTATTTTACAATAACATTAATGAGCTATTACCAGATTTAAAAAAACGCTGGACAGTTCTTTGGAGAGGCAATTTAATTGTATCCATTTTAAGACAATATAACACATTGCTTTCAAGCAATGTAGTAGGGCAGTGGCACCCCTAGCCAAACTGGGTCCTAGGTGGAATCTTCTTCTTGCCTCCCCATCAAACTTCCCATCTCCCCATCCCCAAATCCATTATAGTAGATTACTTGTAATAGCTTTCATTTGAGTAACAAATATATAAAAAAGCATGCATCTTAAACTTAACTATTCCTTTTTGTTTCCTTTATAAATTAATTGTGACAGGTGTCTGGTCACACTCACAGGTAATCTAACTTAGACACCATTTAAATATCCGACAAAGCCACCCAGTTTTATTAAGAGACTGGGAACTCCTGAAATTTACCAATAATAGCACACAGGTTTCTTTAAATTGGGCGGTGAGTAAACACACAATGAAAGACACAATAGTAATTACAGGAAAAGCAACAGTAACTTCTATTATACTAGACAATAATAAGTACATGAAAAAGATAAATGAACATAAACAAAATCTAACAATATCAAGAATGAATTTCCTTTTTTTTTTAACTAAAACACACAGTCCACACTCTAAAAGTCTGTTAAAAACAGAATTGGAGGATACAACCTTTAGTGGAGCAGAGTCCAGTTTGCGCACTGTGTTACCCCAACACTTAATCGTTCAACTGTCCACTGATGCACTCTGTTCACCGGACACTCGTTTCACAACAGAAGTTTTGTCCAATTGTGGAATCCCTGTCAGCATCTTCTCGTCATTCTTTTTCTCCACTCTGGGCTCCTTGTGTTGCTATGACCTAGGCACGCCTCACTTCTTGTCTGCTAGCTTTGCTCGGTCCTTTCATGCAGCTTTCCCTAACTCGCCTGACCCACAACCGTCTTCTGGTGGAGCTGCCTCTTCCTTCCTCGGGGTAAGTGTTGCCGTCCGTGTCCCTCACATCGCACCAGCCATATACCCCAGTCTGCCAGTGAGCCCCTGTGCTCTCTGTGAGTCTTGGCAGCGTTCTCAGTGGACTGTCCCTCTCTTGCCTTCTCTTGCCCAGAAGCTTAAATCTCCTTCAGTCCCTGCCATTATCAGTTCTGGACAAACGGATTAAACAATGGCACATCTAAATTTCCTGGGTTTAACAATTAATGAAAACACAAGTTAACAAAATGTATTGTTACCAAACATTAATGAGTACAGATCTGCTGATTAGCAACCAATATTGTCAAACATGTTAATTTCAGGTAAATACAGACATCCTCCAAGGAAGAAGCAGTTCTGTTATCACAACTTGGTATTGTTTGTAATCTCAACCAGCCAAAACGTCAAAGTGGTGACTCCTTTGCAATACAGCAAATACCTACAATGTGCAGACAGCCTTTTAACTTCTCACCCCCAGTGCCAGCAATGGGTGCCTATAGCCTGTTCATCTGCTGGGTTTTAAATGTAATATTGACGGGTCTCTTTTCCTAAAAGAGAGATAGAATGACTCAGTGTACAAAAAAAATCCCCCTCTGACATAATGTTTAATTAATAGTAATAACACATAATATGCTGTTACTCTTTGTTATTTGGTATAGCCAACATTATCCCTTAAGACATCTGTTACAACAATTTTACTACTACTACTACTAATAAAAATAAATAAAATACTACTACCACCAATGAAATTAAAAACTACTAATGCTATTACCAAATATGTTTAATAAACATACCTAATGCAGCAAATAAATTATCAAAATGGAGCTTAATATTTATATATTTAAAGAATGAACATGTGAATATATCACATACCCTTAGAAGATGCCTAAACTTCATTTTGTCCTTTCAGTGACAGCAATAAGACATCAAGCAAATCAGTAATGTTAGCTACCAATAAAATCAACCAAAAAAAATTGATGTTAATCGGAGCTAATTGCTTTTATTTTGGATGTCAAAGGTATTTGCACAGTACTTTTCTACAATTTAGCATATAAATAACTCATCAAAATAATCAAAACAGCCTATGTGTTGATGTTGGTGAAACTTGCAAATGTATCCTCAATGCAGCCAACCCTCAGAGCACTTGATATGTTGAGCAACATTAGCAGCCTTTTATATATACCCTGTATATGTCCTGAAGTATAAATGGTAGTAATAAATAATCCTAAACCATGCTTCAGCTAGGTGCTGTAACAGCAGATAATATCTGTTAAACACTCAGTGTTAAAACTATTACATATTCATTGTTACTTCAGTAAACCGCTAGCTTTAGTATGGTGGCAACTGATTTAATGTTAGCTAGCTTATTGGACATTAGACACAATTGGATTTCTTAACATACCTGCAAGTGCAGCATGAGCTGCTTCTTCATGCTTTTACTTTTTTTCTTTACTGTGCTCCTCACAGGGGTTGATTGGATGCCAATGGAAAATGATCACGAAAGGTGATTGTCAATGATGATAATTTGGGGAATCATGAAACACCAATAACACTATCAGACAAGCCCCTTCCCCCATCAGTTGTTCAATCATGAGCCCCATGCACAGTGTGTGATGTGCATATAATAAGGGGTGGCTCTGGTAGCAGGGAATATTGTGACAGATTTTTTCTTATGTGGTGCTACACTCTCTGATGTTAACCCAAATATAAATGTAAAGAGGTTAGGAGTGGTGCTAGATCACTAAAGTGGTCTATGTGTTGAGTATCCCAAGAATATATGATCCTTTGAGGCAGGACTGCATTCATAGTTCAATCTGAGATACTGCATGTATGCACATTGTACTGTTTTTATTTGGGTTATAGCATGCCTTGCACAGATTGAAGATGAGTGTATTACATAAACAGAAGAGTCCCCTTCCTGATCTGCAATTTTAATTGAAAAATCATTCGCCCCTGAAATCATCTAGAGGTAAGTTCTTTAAAATATGTTCATAAAATTGAAAAATACTTGTCATAGCCTCATTGAAACTACTTAGTATTCCTTCCCAAATGGAACCTGGAGAAACTGAGGAAAATTAGGGAGATTATTTTTCAGAAGGATTTGAGATAGCACATGGCAAACACAGGCCTGTCTTTCCATATTAGTTTGATTATAATTGTCTTGTAGTAGAATTTACTTCATGGTAACTTGGTAATAAGCAATAGTGTTCAGTCTCACACTATATACAAAACATGCATATTCACTATGCCAGTTGTGACTTACTACATTTACAAAGAGTACAACGAGTAAATGTAAATGCAGCAAGCCACCACTGCAGTGGTGAATACTGAATTTGCTGCTATGTGTTGTGACTGATTGGGGGTGCTGCCATCCCCTTTAACCCTCAGACTAGACGCCAGACACCAGATAAAATTCCAAATATAATTTTTATTTGAACAAATAAGTGCACAAAGCACCCTCCACTATACTCATATAATAAACAATACAATTCCATAATAACAATAACCCTCCACTCCCAGACGCGTTGCCACCCTACCACCCAGCTCAGCTCATCATCTGGGATCTCCCACAATCTTTCATAGTCCGTGATTCAGAAGTGCTTCTGAACCCACAGTCCATGTGACTTCCTAGCAGTTCCGGGTCAGATCAAAAGTCCTCTTTTTCATCCCGGAAGTACGTCATTTCCCCTGTCACTGTGACTAAGACATACTTCCGGCTTATAGGGCATGTAACAGTCCTTGGGCCTCCCTGCAGCGTTCTCTAGGGGCCCCTGTGGTATCCAGCAAGTATGTGGATGAAAACTCCAATGTCCATAATTCCCTGCTGGCATTCGGGGGAACCTCCATGCTGCAGGGAGGGCTCCACCTGGCGGCCTTGGGGTATTGGCCGGAATGACTGGCCAGCCATATTCCACAGTGTATTCCTGTCCATAAACCTCTTTGGAACTTTCCAATCTGTGTCAGCTTTAAGTCAACTTTATAATGGTCCAGGTATGTGGCACACTGTGGCAGCCTTAGGTTACTTTTAAAGCCAGGGCATAATATAAGTACATTAGTTAGTTGGTGGACCATGTAAAGACCAAAAATAGTACAAATTTTAATCCCTTTGTTCATGGGACTGTGGTCTGTATTCTGTACAACAGAGTAACCCATACAGGAATTTGGAGACAGGTTTGAAGACAGGCCATTGTCTGCACATTTATTTTAATGTTTAGTGTTAGTATTTCTAACCTTGTTTGTTCTTTATGATGGGTTACAACATGAACTCACTTATGAGGGATATAATTATTTGAGTTGTCTCGACTGTCCCTCACATAAACTGACTTGACACCAACATGTCTGCCTGGCTGCTTTTGAACAGAAGAACCTTGGATGCTTTGTACAGAATGGAAGGTGCCACCATGCTTACCTGCATTGCACACAACTAACTCCAAAATTTTTATTTGCATTGTCCAGAATAAAGTCCAATATGCCAGAATGTATTCCAGTGAGCTTTCCTTGCAAAGGATCAAACAACCAGCAACTTTTTTGCTTGCATTGGATTGAACACTGCATTATGCTTTCATGTAACATAAAGAACGAATGCTAACTTGCTAATATGCAGAAGATGAAAAAATGTTTCTTTATAATTTAAATGCTATGCGTAAACACTATAATTTTATGTAGCATATTTTTTAACTTAAAGGTAAAATAAAAAACTATCACCACAGAATGAACTCCAATATCTGGTGAACTGTAACTGTGGCAGCAATGATAAAGTCATTTTGTATGTGCATTACTATGCCAGAAGTCCAGAAAACACAGATAATGAAAAACACAGCCGGCAAGATACTGTATCAACATACATTGTAAACGCTTCTGTAAATTCTTTTGAAGTTGCCCTTATTGACAGAATCTGCACTCTAATCATATTCCCTGAATGCTAACTCCTGCCAGTGACTCTGCATCCAATAGGCACCTGAGAACAAATACATTTTTTTCCACCATTATGCTTCGCCACTTAAAGCCGTGCACCTTCAATATGTGTCACTCTTCCTCTGCCAAATACACTCTGCTGTAATAACTGTGGGTTATTATTAACTTTCTTAGGAATTCAACATTTTTAGTTTTTCTATTTCTTCCAACCCATGTCTAAAAAAGTGACTCCCAAAAAAGAATTATTCACCTTAATGGGTTTCACTGTGTATGTTTAAAGCAGATACATAAGTTCCAGCGTGACTTTTGTCTGCAAATTCTGACTATAGTGAGCTTGTCCAAAGGAAAGAAAAACTATAACTACAGACGAGCAGAGTCAGGGATGCACCCAATTTCATAGCCATGCCCTAATGTATCAACGTGTAGCACAGCCTAAGGTAGCACACTCTCACTGTTATCTCTCTGAGGCAAAAAAATACTTTGGTGATGCCAAAAATTTTTTTTTGTGTCAAAACTCCTAAACAACTCATCAGTTGTCAGCGATTCTTACACTACTCCACAACACTCAAAATCTTCTCATGACAACAGATCTCTGCAGCTTCTTTTCCTGTAGAACTAAGCTATAGGTGTCAGCAGCACCCACTGCCTCCTGCAGCTTTGGACTCTCCCTTGTCTCCCTGTCTCTTAAGACAGCACTCCCTGCAAACACTTATTGTGCCAAAACTCTCTACAGAGCCTGCAAAACTCTTGTATCTGTCTGCAGCACTTTTCTCTCTCGTGACCGGACCCCCTGTTGCTTCTTCTGTGAAACTCCCTGGTGACTCCCTTACACCTCCATCTTTTTCACACTCTCATTTATGTATGGAAGTGATAATACATCAAAATTATTTTACATAGCATTACCACAAGTCACTTCATATACTACATGACTCCATTTTAAATGAAATAATGTGACACTGGGACAACCCGAGTTTTGTTCTTGAGTAATGACAAATTCTTTTCGTTGACACTAGACTGATTTAAGAGTAAGAATCTATCTTTTGTGGAAGTGAAAATGTTTGAGTTGAATAAATTGCATCCTTTATGAACTGTCTTAAGAATTTCAGCTCAATTCACGTGACATTCATCATTCAATCAAGATCACATCTTACACATTTCCTATTTACTTTAAGATTAGGACTACAAATTAAGTAGGGGTCTGCCTGTAATTTCGACAAGTTTTGAAGCTATTGATCAACATAAAGTACCAAAGTAATACACTCATTTTATTTTTGTCCTAAACTTCACTGCAATATTTCATACTAAGTGTGTACCAAGATTTATCATAGTTTAGGACAGGGATTCCCAAACTCGGTCCTGGGGAGCCACTGTGGCTGCAGTTTTTGTTCCAACCAGATTAATAATCAGTGACAACTGATAACACTAATCAAATTTAATTATCTGATATTTTTTTCCTCTTCTCATATTCTATATTCAGAAAAGCACCACAGCATGATTTTTACATTTATAAGACATTTAGAAATATTTCTATTTTTGCTATAGATTTAAATGCTTATTTTGTTGATTTCATTATATTTTGCCCTTTCTCTGTGCAGTTTCCCTTCCTTTGTTGTATCTAATAATGACAATTAAAAACTAGCGGAGCAGACACCCAGGAAAACAACACTGAATAATCAAAGGCTGCAACTACTTTAGCGTCAGACCCACTAATTAGTAAATAATGGATTAATCAAACAATTAGAACACCTGGAAAAGTAGAATGAAAATCAAGATGAAAATGTTAAAAGGAAAGAAAAATTAATTTTCTCATATAACTGTTTAGTACATTTGATTTTTTTTTTATTTTTTTTACCAAAATTAGTTTTCTAATTTCTATATTGTTCCCAAAACCCAGAATATGAGAAATAACAGTTCACTTAATCAGCCCAGGAGTCTAATTAACAACAGAAGCTGGTAGGAACAAAAACCTTCAGCTGCAGTGGGTTTTCAGGACCGAGTTTGGGAATCCTTGGTTTAGGATATCTAAGACCACTGCATACACGATAATACAAAGTGATATGTTCCCATTAGATTAAATGTTTAAGAGGATAACAATATACAGTATATAAAGAAGTATGCCATGCTTTACTTTTGATAAATTCTATAGTACAATACAAGGAATATCCTTTTACTTTCCCTAATACCGGTATAATGTACTGTGCATTTGTTCAGGAAAACAATGTTAGTTCATTATATGGCCAGTAGATGGAGCCTTATAACAATCAATTGGTTATATGTTTTAGGCTTACTTTCAAAGTGCTCTGCGTTTCTTTTCCCCTTCCCATTTGTGGAGTTATTTGTATTTTGTACTATTCACGGTTAGGAGAATACATTTTCAACCGTGCTCTTAAATGAAATTTCTTTTTTAAGCGTTTGATTTAACAAAATGATTTTGATTACCATGAAGCTTTTAGTATAAATATGTCTTCATGGTATCCATTTAACAAATAACATGAAACAATATATTATGCTGAATATATTTTGGATTTTAACATTGAGAAAGTGTTTAAAGTGTGAAAATGAATATGAGCATTTTTTTTGAAGGTGAATGAAAAAATTCATGAGGCTTGTTATTTAATGTACCTTGCGGGACAACTGGAAATAAGACAACATGCTTATACGTAGTATTCTGTAACACCGTGTAAAATGAATAAGGAAAATAAGATTTCTTCAACAGATACATGAATTTATAAATAAAAAATTAGACAATTACTGGATTCATTATTGTCCACACCCTTATAGTTATTGTTAGAAAAATGTTAAAATGCGGTTTTTACTATAAGTCTCTACTGACTGTATGCATTAGGACAACGCATCTGTCAAAACCTGTTCAGATTTCCTGAAAATGGATATGAAATGCTCTTAATTAGCAATTTTCTTTTTGTCGTGCATTCTTCATTGATTTAGATCAGAGTATTGAGTGGACAGTTCAGATCTCTATTTATAAAATGGATTTCATTTACACTAGTGTACTTTGGTTTAGGGACTTCACAGTGTTCAGTTACAGTGTTACTGTTTCTGGTTTGTTTGTTTGTTTGTTTGTTTGTTTGTTTTGGCATGTTTAGTTCAATCCATTATTTTATTTGTTGTTTGGTTTTTTGTTGTGTGCTGGTAGTGTTGTGAGTCACTGTTGTTATTGGGCATGTTATATATTGCTGTTTGTGTCATGACAAGAGGTAACAGTATATATGTACTTTTTTCTTTTAAATTGGTTTTGTTTAGAAGTGAATACATTTTAGATCTTATTGCTAGCACGGGGCTTAAACTTGAACAAGAAAATGGAAACCTTTGATTTAGTTTACTTTTCCTTGTAAAAAGGGCATTGTATTATGTGGAATACTTTATACATATGACCATTCTGTTCCGGTCCACCTGGTTAACCCCCAAGGTAACTGATATATATATATATATATTTTTATTTTATTGTAATCATTCCATACAAATAAATCAATTTTTACAAAAAAAAAAGGATGAAAACAACTTAACCCCCACCCCTAAAAAAGAGAGCATGCCCAATGAAGTAAAACTTAAAGCTTGTAAACATACCTAAATTGATTAGTTTAAAAGGGCAATAGAGATAAATGGAGAAGAAAAAGAAATACGGAAAGAATTGCTTCCTCGGTGCTTTAAGAGCTTATTCTAAAATATTATTGTTTAAATCTTGCCAGGTTTTGAAAAAATTCTGTACCGATCCTCTGAGAATTAGATTTTTTCCAATTTCAAATAGTATAAAACATCGGTTTCCCACTGACTTAAAAGAGGGGAGTTAGGATTCTTCCAGTTTAGCAAAATAAATCTGTGTGCCAATAGTGTAGTGAATGCAATCACAGTTTGTTTGTCCTTCTCCACTTTAAGCTCATCTGGAAGAACACCAAACACAGCTGTTACTGGGTTAGGAGGGATTGTGACACCAAGGCTGTTTGAAAGGCACTTAAACATTTTGATCCAAAATGATGTCAATTTGCTGCAGGCCCAAAACATGTGACCCAGTGAAGCTGGGACTTGATTGCAGCGTTTGCAGGTTGGATCTTGACCTGGGAACATTTTGGACAGTTTTAAGTGAGACAGATGTGCTCAGTTGAATAATTGTATGCTTTGCACATATGGAGCTTTAGTGAATTCTCTGCATTGCTACCTTCCACTCCTTTTCTGATATATTGATTAAGAGATCTTTTTCCCATTGTCCTCTTGGATCTTTGAAAGGGAGAAACTGTAAAATAATTTTATATATTGCAGAGATGATGTCTAAATCCTCGAAATTGAGCAATATTTTTTCCAACCTGGAGGAGGGTGCAAGATGAGGAGAATCGGGCAGTTTCTGTTTAACAAAGTTCCTAATTTGAAGATAGCAAAAGAAATGTGTAGCTGGAAAGTTAAATTTGGATTGTAATTGTTCATAGGATGCAAAGATGTTGTTTATATAAAGATCTCTAAGCAATCTAATCCAAAAACATTTCCAGATATTAAAAACTGCATATGTTTGCGAAGGTTGAAAGAGGAGGTTCTCTTGCAGAGGTGCCACAGATAAAAGATTCTCCATCCTAAAATGCTTTCTACATTGGTTCCATATTCTGAGAGTGAAGCACTAATGGATTATTAGTAAAATGGCGATAACTTACATTTGTTGGGGCACAGAGCAGGGAATATAAAGAAGTACTACAGGACTTTACTTCTTTTACAGACCACGCCTGTATCTGTTCATCTGTTTGTGTCCAGGTTTTTTTAGCTTGTATGTTTGCTGCCCAGTAATAAAACTAAAAGTTAGGTAGAGCCATGCCACCTTCTGCCTTAGGTCTTTGTAGGGTCGTTCTTTGGATACATGGATGTTTTGAATCTAATTGCTTAAAAAATGATTTATTGATGTATATTGGAATGTTTTGAAATTAAAAAAGGTTAGGAAGAATACTCATCTTAACAACGTTAATTCTTCTAGCTAGAGTGAGAAGAAGGGTTGACCATCTATGCAAGTCTTGCTTAATTTTTTCCATACAGATGGCAAAATTTTGTTGATAAAGAGCTCTGTGTTTACTTGTGATGCTAACCCCTAGGTATTTAAACTGATCTGCAATGATAAATGGTAGGATGTCTAATCTAATATTATATGCTTGAGAATTCACTGGAAAGAGTACACTTTCATTTAAATTAATTCTGAGACCAGAGATCTTTTGAAATTCTGTGAGTGCTGTTAAGACTGCAGGCACAGAATTCTGTGGGTCTGATATATACAGTACCATATCGTCTGCATATAGAGAAATTTTCAGTTCCAGTCCCCCTCTGATAATCCCCTTTATCTGATAAGCGTTTCGACATTGAACCTCCAGTGGTTCCATGGCGATTGCTAATAGCAGTGGTGACAAGGGGCATCCTTGTCTGGTACCTTGTTCTAGTTTAAATGAGTTTGAGCAAATGTTGTTAATACAGCCTGAAGCTTCTGGATTGGTATACAGTAGTTTGATCCATGCACAAATGTTCGAGCCAAACCCTAATTTCTCTAATGTAGTGAAAAGGTATTTCCATTCAATCATGTTGAATGCTTTTTCTCCATCCAATGATAATAATATTTCTGAGGTGTTTGACTTTACTGGTGAGTATATTACATTAAACAGGTGTCAAAGATTTGAAGATAAGTGTCGACCCTTGATAAATCCAGTTTGATCTTGTGATATTATCGAAGGCAGCACTTTCTCCATCTTTTTAGCTATGATTTTTCAGAGTATTTTAAAATCATTATTCAAAAGTGAAATTGGTCTGTATGATGCACATTGTAATAAGTCGTTATTTTGTTTAGGAAAGACAGTGATTAATGCTTGGTGAATAGTTTGAGGTAAAATTTGGTTGTCTCTAGCTTCTGTAAATGTTGCTAATAAAAGTGGAGCTAGCTGAGTGGAGAATTTCTTATAAAATTCAACAGGGTAGCCATCAGGGCCTGCTGCTTTCCCGCCTTGAAGTGACTTTATAGCATCTAGTATTTCTGATAGCGCCAAAGGTTTATTGAGTTCCTCTGCACTAAAAGTGTCTATTTGTGGTATCTGTAATGTATCCAGAAATGCATTAGATTGTGTGTTGTCTTCTTTAAACTCAGTAGAATATAAGGATTTATAGTAGTCTCTAAATGTGTACATTATGTTTTTATGGTCAATGATTTCATCTCCGTTCATGTTGGTGATTGCTGGGATTGCATTGTGAACTTCTTGCTTATGGATTTGTTGAGCTAAAAGCTTATTAGCTTTCTCTCCGTGTTCATAGTAGTGATGTTTTGATTTATAAATTAGTTGTTCAGTTTCTTTAGTTGTCAGGAGGTTGAGTTCTGAATGCAGAGCCTGCCTTTTCCTATGTAGAGCCTCGCTTGGATGCCTGGCATGTTCTTCATCTATTTTAGTAATTTCGTCTCTCAGCTCTGATACTTTCTTGGTTTCTAACATTCCTGTGGGAAAGATATGAAATAATCTGTCCTCTTAAGAAGGCCTTGAGAGTTTCCCAGAGTATTCCTGCAGACACCTCTGAGGATCTATTTGTCTCTAGGAAGAAACTGATTTGTTTGGATATGAATTCTGTACAGTTCTCGTCTGCTAATAGAAGCGGGTTAAGACGCCATCTGCGAGATGAGAGTGTTGGGCATAATGACTTTAGCTCCAAGATCAGAGGTGCATGGTCGGAGATAACAATAGTGTCGTACTTGCAAGATTTAATCGTAGGCAAGAAATTATTATCTATAAAGAAATAATCAGTTCTTAAGATGCAATGATGTACTGGTGAGTAGAACAAATATGTTTTTGAGTTTGGGTTTAGAATTCTCCAGGGCTCTGATAAGTTGTGGTCAGTTACAAACTGTATAATTGTCTTAGCTGTGTTAGATGTCATCCCCCCTGTGACAGGAGTCCTATCTAAGAGTGGGTTTAAAACACAAAGTCCCCAGCCATTATAATTTTATGAGTGTTCACATTGGGAATGGATGCAAATACATTTTGCATGAATTCCTTATCATCGATATTAGGTGCATAAACATTTATCAAAATCACTTTACAATTAAATAAGTTGCCCATGACAATCACATATCTCCCTTCAGGATCAGATACTACATCTGATGCTACAAATGAGACTGTTCTATGTATGAAAATTCCCACTCCTCTAGTTTTCTTTGTAAAGCTAGAATGGAACATTTGGCCAGTCCAGTCTTTCTGCAGCCAGAAGTGATCCTTGCTTAGTAAGTGGGTCTCCTGTAAAAATACTATTTTAGCTTTTAAACCTGTTAGGTGAGAGAATACTTTCTTTCTGTTTAATTCGTGATTCAGGCCTTTAATATTACAGCTCACAAAGTTAACTGTTCCATCATGGAGACATTGATTTTGAATTTTTGATATCATTTTATAGTCTTAACTGGAAGTGAGACAGCTTTAACCTTAATTTCCAATTTCCCCACGAGCTATTGTCATACAGCCTATTGTTACGTTGATAGTTGTAATTATAAGGGTTAAAAGGATAGATTAGATACAGCCTGCTCTCTTTCTCTTCCTTCCTTATCCCCCAACCCCCTCATTTTGCCTCCCCACATGAGACTGGACCCCACTTCACAGAGTCCCGGTCCTCTGACATACCTAGAGACAGAGCACATCCAAAGCAAAACAAGCCCGCTCGCAGCGGCATTTTAGAATTAAAAAAGTAGAGATATCTATTGCCAATATAGTCTAAATACTATATGCCTAAATATAATCATTAACAAACTATAAGCATAAAATATAATCTTCAGCAATCTTAAAGTATTAAGATAATAAAGACCCAGGGAATGGTGTTAATAAGTGGTCCAGAATAAGCATAGTAAATCCAAATGCAATAATAACAGTAACAATAAACCAAGGTTATGATGTTAAACAGTCTCCTTTAGGGCAGTAAAAAAAAAAATTTCTTCCACACACACGTCTATAACTGTAAGTAAAACATAAACAGAAAGCGTCCAAGTAATGAAAAGAATGTATAATTATAATATCCGTATCATTACAAGTGGATCAGACAGCAGGTGATACAGTATCTACAGTACTTGCCATGTCATGACAGGATGTGACTCACTATTGTGTTTCCTTTTCGGCTTCTTCCTTGCTGGCGAAGATATAGAATTGTCCTTGCAATTCCACTTTCAGTTTGGCAGGATACAAGAGGCTGTATTTGATATCGGCTTGCCGTAACCGCTGTTTAATGTTGTAGAAGGCTGCACGTTTAGCAGCTGTTGCCGGAGAGAAATCCAGGAAAATATGAATGTTATTATTTTCAAATATAATCTCTTGCTTGTGTCTTGAGACTCACTCGAAGCGGACAATTAAAGACCTTGGTCTAAAGGTATTAGATCCGCGTATGCGATAAGCTGCTGGTATCTCGGTATCTGATTTAAATTCTTCTCCAGTTATTTTAGAGAAAAGTTCAACTGCGAATTTTACTGGGTTTGGACTTTCACGATTCCCAGGTAGACCTTAAATTCTAATATTATTCCTTCTGCATCCATCTTCCAGAGCAGCAAGTCTGTATCCGAGTTTCTTGCAAACAGAATTCGCAGCTGTAGCTTTTCCATCGGCATTAGATGCCAGTTGTTCCACTGTTTCAGTTCAGGCTGTAAATGTCTGCTTAACGTCATCCAGCTGGTCAGCAAGTTTCTTCAGTTTAGACATATTTTCTGTGTTCCTCAATTATCCCCAGCATACCTTTAAAGGTTGCGTCAAAACAATTGTATAGACGCATTTCCAGTTCTTTAATATCTTTCTTCATATTTTTCTGAATGTCTTTCTTAAGCTCACTTATTGCCGTGGCTGTGGCCAATGTTGTGATCATTTCCTTCAGTTCAGAGGAATCGTTTTGGCTTTTGTGCTCCGCAGGTGGAGTGGCAACCCCGGTTACAGCCTATGTTTCAGGCTTGCGAGGAATGAATGTAAGCACGGATGGCAAGCTTATTTCTGGCTTCATGTGATCTACTGGAATCAGCGAGCTCTTGTGATCTGCATCACTGGCACCTTCGCTCCCATTTTCGCTCTCGACTGGAGAATTTCCAGTGGAGCGGGGTCCTGGGAAGTCTGTGCATTCGCCTGCCTGTTCCAGGTCAGTCTCTGAAAGGCTGTACTTCGCACTTGTGCTTGGGCTTGATGTCTGTCTAGTCTTGGATGTAGCTTTAAGTTTCTTTTCCAGGTCTTTCTGACCCCCTTACTTGTTACTCATGGGTAATTGATATATTAAGTAGTTTTGGCATGCACTCTTCTTGGTGTTCATATGAGAAGGACCTTAGAGTGAAACAAAAAGTAGTAATAGTTTAGATAGATATATATTTTTCAACAACAACATTTATTTATATAGCACATTTTCATACAAACAGTAGCTGTTTGTATAACTAACATTTATAGATGTTGGATGTTTTCCACCAGGAAACTGTTCAAAACAGATCATTTCTGTAAAAAACTATGTCACAGATGCGTTTCAAGTGGTTTCACAACATAGCAGTTAAGACTCATTGAGTTTCACTCAACTTCAGTTTTGGCCCAATGCAAGTCAATGGGGATTTCAAAAAGTGAGTATGAGATACAACAACAACATTTATTTATATAGCACATTTTCATACAAACAGTTACTGTTATAACTGTTTATATTAGTTACTGTTATAACTGTTCATATACATAACTGTTTGTATGAAAATGTGCTATATAAATAAATGTTGTTGTTGTTGTAGATGGCTGACCTTCAGAATGTTACATTCAAGCCTAACTGTTGTTTTATAGTGTAAATGCCACATTAAGTTTCCTGTTACCTTTGAAACCCAAAAAAGAATTGGACATTGCCAATCAAAAAAAAGAAAAAACAAATTCTATAAATCATTAAAATATAGTGGCAAATTCTTTTTTGGTGAATTTGGATTTTTATTTATTAAAAATCGATTTCTTTAATTTTTTGACTTATTTTTCTTAGTATTCATGATTTTCATCGTTATGACGGCGATATCACCTCATCTGCATTTTGCCATTGTTGACTAGGTTGCTGTTATTTTTATGGTTGCTTCTAATGGTCATGACCATATTGTTCATGCAGCAAATGGCTGTTGGTGCTCACATCATCAGACAGGGTCATTATGCTGGACATTCTCATGCAACGCGTCTTTAAAAAAAGCAGTGCAGCAACACTAAACCTCCGCTCCTTTGTTTCATGGCAACTATTTGTAAATAATTCTCTCTATTGGAAGGTAAAAGGTGCTTCTGAGAAGATCTCTGTACTGTATAGGACTTTGTTTTGTTTTGTTTGGTATCTAACCTACAATTTTAGTTTGTGTTTGGGATCTTTTTGGTTTTTTTGTTAATCTTCTTATCGGACTCCCTTGTGTCGACGATGATTTGCCTGCTCACTTTGCTGTGTTCATCTCCTGATCATTTCTGTTCTATTAATTTTCTTCTGAATACTGTCCTGGTTAAAGGTGTTCATAAGAGCTGTACCTTCTTTCTTGAGCTCATGACAAACACTGGGGTTCACCCTTTTAACCAAACTGGGTTCAGGATGGACTCTCCAGTCACCAGTATGGATTGCTTTTATATACAGTATACTACTCTAAGTCTTGTCTTCCTGGTGTCATTTTAGCTAATAAAAACTTTCTTACCAAAGCAGTCATTTGCTATATTTTAAAATGGGAAAAATTCATTCAAAGGTTAACTCTCCACCTAAAGACTGAAGTCTGTGCTTAAAGTTTGAGCTGCTACAAATTAGTGAATAAGCACTTAAAATTACAGAAGTCATGACTAAATTTGCCACCTTTCATTTATTTTATCGATAAATTCTTCACTTCGACTTTAAGACTGCACGAGGCACAGTCAAAGTTGTTTGTAGCTTTAAAGGTAATCTTTGGCATTATAAGAAGGCCTTAGAGTTCACATTGCTGTAAGCGACATGTTAATACACAACACTCAAACAAGAAATGGATAAAAAATTGTCTAGTCAAGATCCGAACCTGATATTGCAGTCAGGAAGATGTGATCATTGATGTGTTATTGGCATACTATATATTTCACATCACCCATTCCTAAATTTTAATGGGTGTTAATCGTATTACACAAGTTAGTTTTATTCAATTTAAAAGAAAAAATAGTTTTAATTTAGAATTTTTTTATTTTAGTTTTGAAAAGTAGAGCATTGCAATGGCATGCTACCCAATCAAATAATGAATAATAACATAGCAAGTATGTCTATTTACTACAAAATCAATACAAAAAAAAACGAAGAACAGAAATACAAAGAAGAAAAAAGCAAACAAGACTTGACCCCTGTAAATGAAAAAAGTGGGATGCAGACAAAAACAAAAGAAATCAAAATTTTTAAATATAACAGAATTGTTAATAGCATAAGAGACACAATCACAAGAGCAGCATGCTTATTCTAAAGTAATATTAATGAATTCTTGCCATGTTTATAATCATTTTTTTTTATTTGAGATAATATGGAATGTTGCCACCAATGAGTCACAGAAGGTTGTTAGGGATTATTCCAGATGAACAAGATAATTCTATGTGCTAGTAGTGTGATACACTGTAAAAAAAACAAACTATAAGAATCTACTCAGTTTTTTGGGTTAGATTTCACATATTGTGAGTAAAGAATACCAGAATTTAAGAGGTTATGAAATTGGGTAAAATACACATAACATTTTCAAACACACTGCACAACTAATTACTTAGACATTTTGAGTAACAATAACTCTTAATTGTGAATAGTGTGGGGACGTCCTTTTGAGGAGATGACCGGAGGAGTGGACATATCACCAGCAGTACCTTTCCCGGGACACGATTGGGCAGCCCCCTTGGTTTACATAGGGGCCACAGGCTGGAGCTTAGAAGCACAACCCTGCGTGGGCCTGTGGCCACCACCAGGGGGTGCCCGGACAGTTCAGGAGACGAGGTCTACAGCACTTCCGCGACATCCAAAAGTGCTACCAGAAGAGGAACTGGATTCCCTTGTAGCACTTCCGCCATACCCGGAAGTGCTACCAGAAGAGGAACTGGATTCCCTTGCAGCACTTCCGCCATACCCGGAAGTGCTGCTTCAACTTGATCAAGGAGCACCTGGAATACCTCTGGGTGTGGTATAAAAGAGGCCACCTCACTCCAGCAAGAAAGCCGGAGTCAAGAGGAAGAAGACAGAGCTTGTTGGAGAGGAGTAGAGGCGGTCAGAGAATAGAAGGAGGGAAAGACAGAGCTTAATTGTGGTTTGTGCATTGTGCTGTGCCAAAAGACAATAAACGCGTGTGTTCTGGACATTTGACAATAGACAATTCTTTATCTACTGTGATGTATGGCTGGTTGTTTATTGCGGCCAATACCCCCACGCTGCCAGGTGGAGCCCTCCCTACAGTATGGCGGCGCCCCGGACTTTTTTATCTGACCCGGAAGTCATAGGAGATCACATGGACTCGGGATTGTAAAACACTTCCGGGTCAGGGAATATAAAAGGATGATGGGAGCTCCCAGACGGCAAGCTGAGTTGGGAGGCAGGGTGGCTAAGCATCTGGGAGTGGAGGATTGGATTATTGGTTATTGTTATTGGAATATTGTGGAGAGGAGCATGCTGTGTGCACTTTATTATTATAATAAATCTTATTATTGGACTTATACCTGGTGTCTGACGTGTGGTCTGAGGGTACAAGGGAGCGAGAAAGCCCTAAACTGTCACACTACCTAATAATAATAATTATGAATAAATCAGCATTACTACTTAGCCATTAATTATCTAGTGTGGGTTAGCTTTACTTATTTAAATGTGACGCGTACGTTGCTGTCCTGCACCCAAAAAATGAGCCTGAGTCTCAGTACTTTAGCAAAACCAGTTTTATTCAACTTGAAATAGGAACAGTGCGGTTATTTATTGTAGTGGAATCCACCACACTCCTATACACAGACACAGCAAACAGGCAGGGTCGGGACCATGTCAGTGGCCAGGTTATACTGTCCCCTACCTTTATAATGTTCCTTGCATCTGCGACAGGCACTTAAAGTGCGACCACAGTCAGCTCGTAGTTGTTTCCGCTGCACTACGCTACACTATGAACCTGCGGTTGCCTCGGTGACGGACATGCTTTGCTGTGTCATCCCATTGGGGGGGTAAGGGGGGGTCCAGAAAGAGATCAGAAACCTCACCAAATATATTGCCGGAAACAGGAGCCTAAATTCATCATGTCAATCTTTATTGAACTTATAACATGGCATGAATGATATGGTGAATAAACTTAAATTTTCTACATGAAATAAGATGGTGTGTGTGGCAAGTATAGATGAGTGTAAATGTATTTGTGAGTGCATGAGTTGTGCTGTTTTTACAGTGTCGTCTCTTGTTCCCTGTGACAGATATGAACAGAAAATGAAAACTAAAAAACCAACACTGTCACAATCAGAAGCTACATCTGGTTCAATGAATATGTTCCTAACAAGGTGCTAAGAAATAAACATGTAAACAAACCCAAAAACGTCAGATTGCCTTCAAACGTAGCTGGTGCCAAATTAAAAAAAAAAAAAGTATGGCAAGGAAACAGTACTTGTGTCCCAGACAACAGTTCATTCCAATAACTTACTCTTGAGGCTGTGGACCTTCTTGAGCAGTTTGTCTCATCAAGTTCCTAAAAAAGTTTCTGGAATACTTCAAATGTATACTTCAGATTTCAGAGATAGTCAAAATTGAGGGCATAGATCAAGCCCATCAACAGCATATATGCCCTGGTTCTGTTTCCACATCCATTCAGTACTTGGATACCCTATATCACAATAGACATATCTACTGAATCCTCATCAACCATGGGATTATGGATCAGGAGCACCACCATAGTGTGGTTTGCTGAAGTGCAGGTTTGTCCTGCATGTTAAAAAATAAAATTAAAAGCATATGCATTTAATTTAATATAAGCATATTAACAAAATACTGTTAAGAACATAAATAGAAGGAATACCTAACAGCTACCACTAGAACACCTGAATAATTAACTGAACTGTTGATATATTTTTATGATTAACTAGCAGGAGTACCCGCCGTTGCCCGGGAATATATAATGAATTTCCCAAATGAAAGAAACACAACATAGAAATAGAACAAACATTTTTTTGATTCACATTTTATTGTAATAGGTAATACAAGTGGTTATTCCAGAGCCTTTGGATACACTATATTTTTTTCCCTTGTGGTGTGTAAATGAACAAATTCTGAGGATTGCCCACTCTACAACATGCTACATAGAGTTGTCCATGTGAAAATCCTGCAACTTGCAGTGATTGCCCTTGAGCCTTATTAATTGACATAGCAAAAGCCAAACTAACAGGAAATTGTAGCCGTTTGAAATCAAAGGGTAGATCATTCGGAATCAGCTGTATTCTTGGTATGAAAACATTTTCACGTCTTGCACAACCTGTTATGATAGTTTCTTCAATAATATGTATTGATGGAAAAGTTGTCGGCGTTTCAAGATGTGATTCTCCCAAGAAACTCTACTCATTAGTCGGTAAGCATAAAAGTCCATTGCACTGAGTTTTTTGCCAGCAACAGAGTTGCCCGTAGATGGATCTGTTTGTAGAATTCCAAAGTAATACCCATCTTCGCCTTGCCAAAAGATTAGTGGATACTGAAGGGCATCATACGACCTGTGTGTGTCTGCCACATGCTGAAGACTTCTGTTCCTTTTCTCAATGATAATGTCCCGCTTCCCAAAGTCATTGCCTACCATTACAATGGCAACCTCATCAAGTGTTGGAGCATTGAATCGTCGGTGATGCTCTCCCTGTGGCATTTTGTCAGCTCTTATGACAACTTTATAATCATCTCTTGACATACATTAAAGTGCAGTCTTGAAAAGGGTGAAATATGCATTGTTCTCATGAAAGAATTGTTCTAAATCCATCACAATGTCCAGTCTCATGTTCGGTATTCTGCTGTATCTATGATGCTGTGTTGTGGAAATATCTCCCATGAAGTAGATCTTAAGGAACTCAATTGTCCCATCAGTTAATGGAAGTAATGATCCTATTGTATTGTAAACTTGACCTTGCACTTTGAATGTGGGCATGAACCCATCCTCTCGTATTTGTTAAGTTGCACAAAAAGAAGTAATTTGAAAACAGGAATTGTACTTCCTGATATTGTTCAAGAAATGCTTTGATCCTGACATCAAAGAATGTAGAGGTTCAGGAGGACGAAGTAGTGATGGCAGTTTCACCTTCCCATTTGAGCAACACAATCCCAGTGACTCTCCTTTCCATTTTACAGCTCTACAATGAACACAGATATGATCCATTCGTCCAATAACAGCGACAGGATGTTCATGATATGCAACCTGTCGGTTATATGCAAAAGACATATTTTTAAAATCATGCTGCATTTGTCCACGTGTTGCATCTGCAGCTCTTCGTCTGTTGGCCGACAGCCTGGTTTCCCTTTCTTGAGATGTTTCATCCGCTCTTGCATCAGACATTTTTCCCAACCAAACATACCCCATGACCTCCTGGTCACAAAGGTATCCCCATGCCCAGTTTGGTGGCGATCGGATGCCGGTACAGATTTTTATGGCGGACAAACAAACATACATCAACTACAGTCTCCCTTCCCTTTCGTCAGATGTTTGGTTTTGCATCAGCATCCTTTCTCCTGTTGGCAGTACGGGGACGTGTGTGGAACTGTCGGTGAAAAGGTACCCTGCGCTTTACCCCGAACATTTTTCCCAACCAAACATACCCCATGACCTCCTCCTGGTCACAATGGAGCCCCATGGCCAGTTTGGTGGCGATCGGACGCCCAGTGCAGATTTGTATGGCGGACAAACAAACATACATCGACTGTGCTTTATATATTAGACTAGCAGAATACCCGCGCTTCGCAGCGGAGAAGTAGTGTGTTAAAGAAGTTATGAAAAAGAAAAGGAAAAATTTTAAAAATAACGTAACATAATTGTTAATGTAATTGTTTTGTCATTGATATGAGTGTTGCTGTCATATATATATATATATATATATACACACACACACACACATACATATAAACATTTATACATAGACATACCTGTATATACATATAAACATATCTACATATACACATATCCACACATACACATATCTATAGATATATACATATACACATCTACATATATATACATATATACTGTAATGGATGGCCGGTTTCATATTCTGGCCCTCACCCCCAGCCCACCAGAAGGAGCTCTCCCGAGAGCAGGTACGGGCCCCGAATTCCAGCAGGGCCTCATGGACTATGTAGTTGTTAAGCACAGCCCTGCTGGATACCTTGGGGGCCACTGGGAGTCGCTGTCGGGAGGCCAGTGGACTCGCTTGCGCACTATGACCCGGAAGTTCGTCACAGGAAGAGCGACGGGCTTCCGGGGTGAGGAAAAGCATTGTTTACCCTGACTCGGAAGGAATAAGGACTTGTGGACTGTTGAATTGGGAACACTTCCGGGTCAGGGAGTATAAAAGGACTGTGGGAGCTCCCAAACGGCGAGCTAAGCTGGGTGGTAGGAGGGCAACGCGTCTGGGAGTGGAGGATTGGTTTATTGATTTATTATTAGAGTATTGTGATTGTTTATGAGTAGTGTACAGTGGAGGGTGCTTAGTGAACGTAATTATTGTAATAAAAATAATTATTGTTGGACTTTTACCTGGTGTTTGGCGTAGTACCTGAGGGTTCAAGGGAGCGATAGCGCCCCCTACTGCGACACTGGCGTAGTCAGCAGGATTCTCTGGCGTCTGTTGGCAGGGGACCTGCATTTAAAACAAATTGTGTACGCAGACGACCCTAAGAAGGTGAAAACGCTACCCTCTACAGAGAGCGCTGCAACAACAGGCCTCCTTCAACATCGGTACGTGATGGGGAAAAAATCTGGGAAGAAGAATGGGATCAGCCCAGCAAAACAACCCCTAGAGAATACCGTGAGTATGTGGACTTACCTGACAGGCAGTGAGGAAGACAGGGCGCGGTTTAAAGCCGAGCAGAACCAACTGGGGCGGCAAACGGAATGCGGTAGGATTGCGACTCCAGAAGATTACTGGATCGCTTACGCTCCGAGGTATGTACCGGAAAAACATCTGAAGCGCCGGAGGCATTTTTTTCATATTTTGCAGAGGCCTGCCTGCAGAAAGCAAACAGTGAATCGGACGACGCCTACCTCACACCTAGGCAAGATGGCTGGGATAGGAAGAAGTTGAGCCAGTCTAGGAGTCTCCAAGGTGAAAGCCTATTGGTTGACGATAGTCACCTGGACTATCCTGGGGCAGGACGGGTAAGCCATAGACAAAATACGGCGTCAACTGACCAGGAAGAGACGGTCCTATTCGCCGAATATGGGCACGTGATCTCCCCAGATGGATTGTGGGAAGGAGAAGGTCCACTATCTTGCATAGGTGAGGTCGTCGCTTCCTCGATGGAATCGAGCTCCCTGAAGGGGAAGGGTGAGGCAGGCGAAGCCCCGAATTCCAGCAGGGCCTCATAGACAATGTAGTTTTTATGCACAGCCCTGCTGAATACCTTGGGGGCCACTGGGAGTCGCTGTCGGGAGGCCAGTGGACTCGCTATAAGACTATGACCCGGAAATTCGTCACAGGAAGAGCGACGGGCTTCCGGGGTGAGCAAAAGCATTATTTACCCTGACCTGGAAGGAATAAGGACTTGTGGACTGTTGGATTGGGAACACTTCCGGGTCAGGGAGTATAAAAGGACTGTAGGAGCTCCCAGACGGGGAGCTGAACTGGGTGGTAGGAGGGCAACGCGTCTGGGAGTGGGGGATTGGTTTATTGATTTATTATTAGAGTATTTTGATTGTTTATGAGTAGTGTACAGTGGAGGGTGCTTAGTGTAAGAAAGGTCAGAGCAGACTATACTTTCTGAGAAGGTTGGCATCCTTCAACATCTGCAGTAAGATGCTGCAGATGTTCTACCACAAGTTCGTTTCTGTTTGGTGTGAGGTTCTGTGTTGTGGAGATTCTCAGGATGGATTGCAGGTGCTCATCAGTGAGGCGACTCCTGTGTGCTGTTTTGTTAGTCTTTATCACTGAGAAGAGCTTCTCACACAGATATGTGCTACCAAACATGCACAAGGTTCGAGCCGCATGTAGACGGACTTTTTTTGTTCTTCAAAGTCACCAAAGCGCCGTGCAAACTCAGTGCGCAATAACTATAGCCAAATAACTTGCAGCATCATAAAGTAGACTTGATTAATGCGGTAAGTGTTCGGCAAGGCAGCTGAAGCGCTGCATTATGGGATCTGTAGTTTATTGTGTTACCAGCGCTTCATATACCCGCCATTAATAACAATAATACAGTATATAAAATGATCTCACGGGCGGATATAATTACACACCGGGCCGGATGTGGCCCACGGCCCTTGAGTTTGACACATATGGACTAAATAGAACTTGAAAAGATATATTTTTTCAAATGTGATCGCAATTCAGATAGAGTTGACGCGCACTACAGCCTGCATGCCTCAATGAGTCATCCTCCCCTCGCTCTTACTTTTTTACCATTCATCTAATGAATACACTGAGTATGGCTTTACCAAAACAATCATTGATGGCGAATAAAGTATCCATTATTCGAGTATGTAGAGCGGGATACAGTATATATATATATACATATATATATATACCCGCGTATCGCAGCGGAGAAGTAGTGTGTTAAAAAAGGTAGAAAAAGAAAAGGGAACATTTTAAAAATAACGTAACATGACTGTCAATATACAGTATTTGTTTTGTGAGTGTTACTGAGTGTTGCTGTCATCAAGGATTTGATTATCATTATTTCTTTCAATCAGGTTCGTATTTGTAGGATGTGTTGTGTTCAAGTTACATTCCGTGTTTGTCAATCGTTGTAAAGATGACAGGTTTCATTCATCGATTCGTTTCTTACTGCATCAATAAACAGCTGGTCTTCTTCTTTATCTGAGACCTGACACATTGCATGCACGGGTTTTTTTTACACTGTCTTCCTTTAGCGGGACATTGACTTTTTCCACCGTGTGCTTTGTTTCCACAGTAGCTGCATTTATGAATATGCTTATCAGACGCTTCATATTTTTTGCTGCCTTTTCAATTGTGTAATTGGTTTTGTTCAGCTCTTTGGAACTGTTGCTTTTATCTGTGCACTGCGTCAGTTCACGTGAGCCACTCGGTGTACTTGCATCGAAGGTTCCCAGCTGTGCTGGTGCCATCTCGTGCTATGTCCATAGCTTTATTTAATGTTACCTTAGTCCTGGCACTTAAAACTTTCTCTCGCAGTTTCGCTGAGTTTGTGTCAAACACCACCCTGACCATCTCATCTTCCTCTCCATAAGCACAGTCCTTCACCCGTGAATATTTACCCGTGGCAGTTTGCTATTGGATTGCCGCTAACGGACGGCCTTATATGGGCAGGCACTAAATTACAAACGCCAGCGGCAGCCTGTCTATGAACTTAATTTAAAGTGTAGGTTTACATCGTGCTTTGTTTCCGAAGTAGCAGAACTCATGAATATGGTTGTATATGTCACTCGCTCGCTTCTTATTGTTTCGCTGCCTTCTCAATTATATAATGCATGTTTTCTTGAGCGCTTTTTTGAGGTCTTCCTGGTTTTCTATGTACTGCGTGATTACGGGAGGCGTGATGATGTCACACAAAACTCCGCCACGGCGTTGAAGCTCATCTCCATTACAGTAAATGGAGAAAAACTGCTTCCAGTTATGACCATTACGCGTAGAATTTCGATATAAAACCTTCCCAACTTTTTTAAGGAAGCTGTAAGGAATGAACCTGCCAAATTTCAGCCTTCCACCCACACGGGAAGTTGGAGAATTAGTGATGAGTCAGTGAGTGAGTGAGTCAGTGAGTGAGTGAATGAGTGAGTGAGTGAGTGAGTGAGGGCTTTGCCTTTTATTAGTATAGATTTCCCCCTATTTGTATCTTTCATGCACTTCTTGCATGTAAAGTGGGTCAAACAAATAAATCATCCATCCATTATCCAATCTGCTATATCCTAATTACAGGGTCACGGTCTGCTGGAGTCAATTCCAGCCAACACAGGGCACAAGGCAGGAAACAAACCCCAGGCAGGGTGCCAGCCCACTGCAGCAAATAAACCATCAATATCAAACATAAACTTGTCAATGTTCCCCCATCCCTTGTTCTTTGACTAAAATATAGGTATTGAGAAGGTTTTTTACACTAACCAAATGGGTCTATATTGCTAGCATGCTGGCCTCCTAAAGTTCTGTCAATGTGCCTTTTTTTACAAAGTGGCCATGCCATACTTCCCCCAACACACATACATGGTAACACTATGGTCACACGAACTACAGAAAAGAAAGGGATATATAGGGGAGAGGTTTATTTTAATAAAACTCAACAAACCAAAAATTCAAAAAACATTTAGCCTTATACCTGGACAGGATTGGAAAAGCTCTTCTTGGTGTTCCCCTAGATCAGGGGTGGTGAACTCCAGGTCTAGAGTGCTACAGTGGCTATTTTTCATTCTTACCATCTTCTTACTTAGTGACCAGTTTTTGCTGCTGATTACTTCTTTTAATTAACTTGACTCAGGCCCCACAGTTGTTTCTTTTTCTTTAATTAGCAGCCAAACAATAATGAGACACAAAACAAGTCACCACATGACCAGCTCTCCTGTGCCTTCTACACAACATCTGAAATTAAAGAGAGGTGATGGTCTTGGTCAGGTTGATCTCTCAGGTCACCAAAAAATTTTGACGGTGCTCTTAGAAAGAACAGAAAAAACAACAGTTCTCGACATGTGTGCTGTGGCAGAATGAGAGCAGCAACAAGCCATGGAATTAAATAACAGGTTTAATTAACAGCAAGAATTGGCTTCTCATTAAGAAAGTGATTGGAATGAAATTGGTTGGAGTTTGAAGCCCCAGTTTAGCTGGTGACCTGTTAGCTCATTTCACATCTCATTTCTGCTTGGCTGTCATTTAACGAAGAAAGGAATCAATTCAGAGGGTTGAACTCTTGTAACAGGGCTATTGAAGTGATAGGGAAAAAGTTAATTAGCAGTGAAAACTGGTCACTGATTAGGAAACGGGTTAGAATGAAAATCTGCAGCCACTGTGGTGCCGTGCGTAGAATTCGCACTATAACATGACATAAGCACAAAAGCCGAAATGTGCTTACGCGCAGAAAAATCCAGGTGCAGGAATCTGTGCGTAATCCAACTTCTACATAAATCCCGGTCAGCGTGAAATGTAATGCACGTGCATGCGCCTGCTGTCCCGCCCCAGTTCCTCCCAGAATTACCATCCATCCATCCATTTTCCAACCCGCTGAATCCGAACACAGGGTCACAGGGGTCTGCTGGAGCCAATCCCAGCCAACACAGGGCACAAGGCAGGAATCCAATCCCGGGCAGGGTGCCAACCCACCGCAGTCCCAGAATTACGCCTCTTTGAATATGCAAATCAATATAAATAGCCCTAAGCTCAGTGTTCTGTGAAAAGACAATGGAAAAAGCATGGGGGAAAATATAAGAATTTCAGCGAATGCCAAGTGGAGGCAAAGGAAAAACATACTATTTGTTGATTTAAACAGTGGTATAAGCAACAAAAGGAAGCTGATCGAGTGACATAGCATGTTGGAGAAACTTGAAAGCTCAAGTTCACAAAGTCGCACAGTGCCCGAAATAAAAAAGAAGTCACATATCAAAGTCTCCGTGAAAAGGCGAGTTGTAGCCCACCGTCTGAGTGTCATATGAAAGCTTATTAGGGTACAGACAAAAAAAAATAGGCACACAGTGGGGAAAAAAGCTTGAAATGTCAACTTTAATCTCGCAATTTCCACTTTAATCACGTAGTTTATTTTGTCATTAAAGTAGAACATCATAAACCTCATCTTAAAATCATTTCATTTACTAGTTTCTCAAATCCCATCGTAACTAAAGTAGCATGTTAAATGCTTTGTTTTGTTTTTGATATTCTATGTGCTCTATGTGTGTGAATCACTACGTGCTTCCGTTCTTTCTCTTTCTCTGACAGGACACAGAATCCATTATATTCGTGATATTACAGCTGTCTTAATAATTAAAATACTGAGATGTATACGTGATATCATTTTCATGATGATTGGAATGAAAGCATGTTATTAAACATGGGAACACAGTGGCGCAGTGATTGTTCATGTCTCACACAAGATGCTGCTGCACCGTGTGCTACCTTCGATGAAATCATTTATTGTAACAGTACTGTCTCTTTCAAACATACTAACCTCCAATTCCTGTCCTTACTTTTCTTTCTCCAAATACCCAATCGCCACACAATCAGCTCTGTAATAGATGTTAAGCCATCTGTAAGCTTACAATGACGATTCTTGAAAACTTTTAAGAAACATTGAAGTATCTTCATAATACGTGTTTAATTATTCTATCTGTCTATCCTTCCAATGTCGCGCCAGCCTCAGCAAATATACAGCGTGAGGCTGGAGCAATACGTGAACTTGCTAGCGCTGCGGCACTGTGTCCTCACATGTTTAATTACTAACAATACAGATTATTTAAATGAAGTTAAAGTTTTATCTGTAAAATATAATTAACATATTTTGCTGCATTTCATCTTAAAAATGATATCGTCATCATATGTAAATATGCGCTTTATAAAGTGGCAAAGGTTTTGCAATATTATAACTGTAGTGCAAGTTTACAATGGGGTAATTGTACTTATAAGTACAAACAGTTCTACAAGGAGCACTTGATTGAGTGTGTTTATAGTTCTTGGGATGAAACTGTGAAACACGAGGTCCGTACAGGAAAGGCTTTGAAACGTTTTGCCGTGGCTGAGGCAGCGTATGCTTGATGCTGTATACTGATAATTCTCTTTCCGATCAGCTGCTGCTGTGATTCCCCACACAGATACAGTGATAAAAATACTCTGAGTGGTGAAGTGAGAGTAATATGGAAAAAGATGATCCACTGTGGCAACCCTTAACAGGAGCAGCTGAAAGAAGAAAAAGAAGGTGCAGTTAGAGTAAAGCAGTTATGGTATTTGGCATACTATGGCTATTCCCTGGACCATTATATTGTTACAGGTTAATTACAATCAGATGCATTACACTAATAAACAATATGCAGTTAGTTTCAGTGTATTTATAAAGACGCGTCAGGAATGTGGATCTAAGAAAGAAAGGGTAACCATACAGGAACAGTAGCACTGCTTTGACGCTGGGTGCCGCCAGTCTGCAAAACCGAACAGAGAACTTGCTTACGACAGGGTATGAGGTACCGTGAAAATGTGCGTGGATTTACGCCAAGTTTAGGTTTTATACATCGCGATTTGAACGTGGAAACGTTCTTAGGCAACATTTCTGTGCGTATGCACCGTTTATACATAAAGCCCTTGGAGTTCACCACCCCTGCCCTAGATACTCAATGAGGCAACGGACAACAGCATCCCTTTTCCACTCTACACTCAGTGACTGCAAGGAGGCAAGTTATAAGACACGTATCCACTTGATCCACAAACATCACAAATACATCATTATGGGCTAATGACATGCACCTCTGAGAGACAAACCCGCTATAATCTTTTAATAATGGAAAAAAATAAAATAAAATGATACCTCATTTACTGTGCTCAGAAGAGGATGCATGCTAGTACCAGAAGCTCCTCCTTGGGCAAGCATCCACTGCAGAAGATGTGGTGTGTACCCATCAAGCTTCAGCATGGATGTCTCTTCCAGGGCTACTGTTGTAATGTGTTGGAACTCCTCTTTGATCAGTGAATGAGTAAAGGGACATCAAGAAAGCAACAGCTTTCTCATTGATGGCCATCAATTCTAAAAGGCCGGATAAGAGTTCTTATTTGAATAAAAATAAACAATCTTACTTGAACCTTATTGAATTAAATCTTAAAGTTTTCCACTGAATGGGGAATATGTTAACTGCTCTTATGACTGTGGAATGTTGTGTATATATTTGTCTTGTAATCACAATTTTGAAAAACATAAGGCACTGTTTCCAACTTTTTGAGGTGGCCACCAAGGTGTTTAAAATATTGTCTTTCTGAGTGGAAATAGTATGAAACACACACTAAGCATGTGAAATAAATGAGCCAGCCTGGCTTTGTCAGCTGTGGGTGATACCTGGACAAATGTGTCCGTAATGCACCCCAAGTTTTAAAGGTGCACAGGCAATCAGAATGGAGACAAGGTATGGACTGGTTTCTACCAAAATGTGCATGCTGCAATCTATAGTGCTTTAATAGGTCTGTTTGCTTTGATGTTGTGAAGTTACATATTTCACAGTGCCAATTCATTGCAATAAGGAAGTACTCTTGTGATATTCTAATTTGGGGTTTTCAACAATTTTTTAGTCCATGTACCTAATGCTTCTGAATTAATTATAAAAATTGGCATACCAAATGTTTCAGACAGATGAGTCAAACTATTGCAGACAGGTGATTCCAACGCCTACAGACAGATAAGAATCTATTACACAGCAAATCTACACAACCCTGATGTACATTAAGAAAATTTGAATATTTCATTATTAATGTAATTTTAAATCAAAAGTGTGAAGCATTCCAGTAATTTAGTTTTATCTTTAGTGTTAAAGATACTTCTTATATGATATATAGCAATGTATTAAACAACAATCTTACATTCAACCCAGCAGCAGTTTACTTTGAGTCTTGAAGATGCTGCAGGATTCAGTCACAAAGTCAGAAAGACATCTGAAATAAATGTCTATTAATGGCCAGAGGTCAGATTTATAAAGCTTACATACTCACAAAATAATGGACAAAAAGTGCATTGTGATGGCTCAACGCTCCCATTAACATAATTGTGAGCCTTTTGAAGCCGCCACCTTTGATAACGTAATCGGATGGGCCGCAACAAGTGAAGACACATAGACAGTCAACAATGGATGGGTGTAAACAGGTGCACATTGCACTTGCAAAAATCAAAATTGTTCAAAATAGTGCAGTTAAAATACTCCAAAATGATTAAATAATCCATAAAAATAGTGTCCAGGTGGACTCTGAAATCCAGGAAATAAATCCTTTAAAATGAAGTTAAAATCAGAGATCTTCTATTAAAACACAATGAGCCACAATGCTGCTTTCTAAAAATGGTATCTCCTCTGCTTATCCCAACTGGACTCTTGCAATAAGAGGAGACATCCTCCCGACAGGTGCAGTCAACCAGTAAATCCAGGCACCAGTCCCTGCCACCCTTCCATCAGCATGCGCAAGGCAACCTGTCGAGCCACAAACACCTTTCCTGCTGCTCACATTCGGCCTTTGCGGGAGACCCCATCAATCAAGCTGCTCCTGATCTGTGGCATTCATTCTACAGGAGCGTCCCTCCCTGAGCCTCAGGTTCCAGTACCCTTGAGACTCTCTCTCCCGACCATATACCTCCATTCTCCCCAACACAGGCTCCCTGTTCCACTTAAATATATTTTTATTGCAAACTGAACTGATGAAAGAACATTGTGTTATTTAACCATACACTACTTACCACAAAAAAGCAGAACTACGTGTCCCTCTCAAGATTTCATCAACTTCCAACATCTTAAAATGGTGGAATAAACACGGCAGCCAACACTGCACATGCATATAGGATTCCTCCTTATGCAAAGCTTAGTCGATTTTACCCATCTGAATTAGGTTTTTTGAAAATATCAGATATATGGTTAAAAATTATTTACCATTATTTAGTAAACCAGTAACATACCCAAATTGATTTAAAAAGCAAAATTTAATTAGGTAGAATTTAGTACAGCCCAAAATAATTTTTTGCAGTGTAGGGGATATTACAATCAATTCCTGTGCACTTTAACCCCTTCTGGGAGTACACCAAATATCACCATTAATGAATTAGGAGTGATTGTGACACCAAGGGCATGAGAAATATGTAAAGATTTTTGTCAAAATTATGTTAATTTAGTGCATTCACAAAACATATGGCCTAGTGATGCAGGAGCTAGATGGCAACACTCACGGGTTGGACCGTCCCCTGGGTACATTTTGGACAAAGTTTAAATGAGGTAAATGTGATCAATGAAAGATGTTCAGTTGAATTATGGAATGCTTGATGCATATACAGTATAACTAGAATGTATTCTATGCATGTCTATGTTCCGCCCCTTTTCTGAAATGCTTATTGAAAGATCCCTTTCCCACATTTCTTAAGATCACTGATGGTTCGATTCTTTAAAATATTTTCTCTCTATAAAATCCTTTTGTCTTAATCCCTGGCATTTTCCATAGGTTAAATACTGAGTAGGTCTGAGAAGGTGTAAAAAAGGGTGATGATTGTGAATAGCAGCAACAGATTGAAGCCTTCTACTTTTAAATGCATCCTCCCTTTTATAAAATTATTTTTTTACTATTACAAATATCATCATGATATTAAATTTAAGACGCACACAAAAAAAAAAAAAAAAGGTAAACAGCCTTGAAGAGGTCTCTATACTGGACCAACAATAAAACTTGATTTAGATGACAATAATATACACTGGGGCCCAAAACAAGAAAGAAAACAACAACAAAAAATTAATCTTTAATTCTTTATGTGAGGATTTACAACTAGCAAAATGTACTGGTCACTTTGTTTTTGCACTCTCATGGTTTCTATGTATTCTTAGTGGATTTGTGCTGGTGTGTGAAATCCAGGTAGTAATTTTTCAAAAGAATAAAGTACAGCATGTAAAATGTGATTTTGTTTTCTGAAACTTTTTAAAAATTACTACAAGTCATTCTGTAATGCATTGTTTCCCAATCTTGGTCATGGGGACCCACTATGGCTGCAAGTTTTTTTGTTAAAACCAGATTTACAATAAGTGAAAATAATTGATTTTATTTAATAAGCTGATCTTTTTTTTACTCTTCTTTTATTCTGCATTCAGAAAAGCACAGCAGTAAATTTTTTTACATTTGTAAAACAAAACTCAAGTTTTGTCAATGTAAAATCACATGCTAAACTCAATTTAGCATTAGTTTTGCTGAACAGTATGTAAGATGGAATTGTAATGACATTTGTCTGTTTTATTCATAAGTATAGAAAAATAAGACCTTTAATTGAAACAAACTTATTAGATGATCAAACAGATCCTATACAATACTAACCTTACCAAAATAATGTTTTTATTGGAAAGATAACTATTGAACAATAAAGACTTCACATGCAAATCATGAAAAATTAGATTGGCAATAAACTATTTGTATTATATTATACACTAGCAAAATACCCGCGCTTCGCAGCGGAGAAGTAGTGTGTTAAAGAAGCAATGAAAAGAATATATATATATATATATATATATTTACACACACACACATAAACATATATATATATACATATCTATACATATACACATATATACATACATATATATCTACATATATACACACACATATATACACACACATACATACATACACACACATATATACACACAAATACATATATATATATATACATAAATACACACACACATATATAAACATATATATACATATACATACATATCTACATATATACACACACAGCTATT
Source organism: Polypterus senegalus (assembly GCF_016835505.1). NCBI lineage: Eukaryota > Metazoa > Chordata > Cladistia > Polypteriformes > Polypteridae > Polypterus > Polypterus senegalus. The sequence continues at coordinate 85,501,154 of NC_053166.1, read as the reverse complement.
TCACTATAAGTGCAATACGCTGTTTGTTAAAACGGTTGACTCCCGCTCTTACGTGCAATAACAAATCAAATCATTCAGTTGTCTTTGCTCATATGTCATTTTAGAGCTGGACGCCTGGCATCTTTTTGGCCACAAGTTCGCTTCTGTTTGGTGTGAGGTTCTGTGTTGTGGAGATTCTCAGGATGGATTGCAGGTGCTCATCAGTGAGGCGACTCCTGTGTGCTGTTTTGTTAGTCTTTATCTTCTCACACAGATATGTGCTACCAAACATGCACAAGGTTCGCCGCATGTAGACGGACTTTTTGTTCTTCAAAGTCACCAAAGCGCCGTGCAAACTCAGTGCGCAATAACTCTAGTAAGCAGTAAGTGTACGCAAGGCAGCTGAAGCGCTGCATTATGGGATCTGTAGTTTATTGTGTTACCAGCGCTTCATATACCCGGGCTTTAATAACAATAATACAGTATATAAAATGATCTCTGGGCCGGATATAATTACACGGGGCGGATGTGGCCCGCTGCCCTTGAGTTTGACACATATGGACTAAATAGAACTTGAAAAGATATATTTTTTCAAATGTGATCGCGCAATTCAGATAGAGTTGACAAGACTACAGCCTGCATGCCTCAATGAGTCATCCTCCCTCGCTCTTACTTTTTACCGCTCATCTAATGAATACACTGAGTATGGCTTTACCAAAACAATCATTGATGGCAAATAAAGTATCCATTATTCGAGTATGTAGAGCGGGATATATATATATACATATATATATACCCGCGTGATCAGCGGAGAAGTAGTGTGTTAAAAAGGTAGAAAAGAAAAGGGAACATTTTAAAAATAACGTAACATGACTGTCAATATACAGTATTTGTTTTGTGAGTGTTACTGAGTGTTGCTGTCATCAAGGATTTGATTATCATTATTTCTTTCAATCAGGTTCGTATTTGTAGGATGTGTTGTGTTCAAGTTACATTCCGTGTTTGTCAATCGTTGTAAAGATGACAGGTTTCATTCATCGATTCGTTTCTTACTGCATCAATAAACAGCTCGTCTTCTTCTTTATCTGAGACCTGACACACTGCATGCACGGGTTTTTTACACTGTCTTCCTTTAGCGGGACATTGACTTTTCCACCGTGTGCTTTGTTTCCACAGTAGCTGCATTTATGAATATGCTTATCAGACGCCTTCATATTTTTGCTGCCTTTTCAATTGTGTAATTCGGTTTTGTTCAGCTCTTTGGAACTGTTGCTTTTTATCTGTGCACTGCGTCAGTTCACGTGAGCCACTCGGTGTACTTGCATCGAAGGTTCCCAGCTGTGCTGGTGCCATCTCGTGCTATGTCCATGGCTGTATTTAATGTTACCTTAGTCCTGGCACTTAAAACTTTCTCTCGCAGTTTCGCTGAGTTTGTGTCAAACACCACCCTGACCATCTCATCTTCCTCTCCATAAGCACAGTCCTTCACCCGTGAATATTTAGTGGCAGTTTGCTATTGGATTGCGCTGACGGACGGCCTTATATGGGCAGGCACTAAATTACAAACGCCAGCGGCAGCCTGTCTATGAACTTAATTTAAAGTGTAGGTTTACATCGTGCTTTGTTTCCAAAGTAGCAGAACTCATGAATATGGTTGCATATGTCACTCGCTCGCTTCTTATTGTTTCGCTGCCTTCTCAATTATATAATGCATGTTTTCTTGAGCGCTTTTTGAGGTCTTCCTGGTTTTCTATGTACTGCGTGATTACGTGAGGCGTGATGATGTCACACGAAACTCCCCCACGGCATTGAAGCTCATCTCCATTACAGTAAATGGAGAAAACTGCTTCCAGTTATGACCATTACGCGTAGAATTTCGATATAAAACCTTCCCAACTTTTGTAAGGAAGCTGTAAGGAATGAACCTGCCAAATTTCAGCCTTCCACCCACACGGGAACTTGGAGAATTAGTGATGAGTCAGTGAGTGAGTGAGTCAGTGAGTGAGTGAGTGAGTGAGTGAGGGCTTTGCCTTTTATTAGTATAGATTTAAAACTCAAAGTATCAAAATAGGGTTTGAATGAGGAATATTTTGATGAGGGCGGCACGGTGGTGCAGTGGTAGCGCTGCTGCCTCGCAGTTAGGAAACCCGGGTTCGCTTCCCGGGTCCTCCCTGCGTGGAGTTTGCATGTTCTCCCCGTGTCTGTGTGGGTTTCCTCCCACAATCCAAAGACATGCAGGTTAGGTGGATTGGCAATTGCCCCAGCCTCACTAGGTCACATGTTCTGGGCCTGCTCCAAATTAACATTATTCTGGACAAAAATTTTAATTACCTCTCAGACAGTCTTGGACTCACAATCCCTCCTAACCCATTAACAGCTGTGTTTGGGGTTCTTCCAGAGGGTCTTAAAGTGGAGAAAGACAAACAAATTGTGATTGCATTCACTACACTTTTGCACGCAGACTTATTCTGATAAACTGGAAGAACCCAAACTCTCCTCTTTTAAGTCAGTGGAAACTGATGTGTTATATTATTTAAAATTGGAAAAATCAAATACTCAGTTAGAGGATCTGTGCAGACTTTTTTCAAAACATGGCAGGATCTAATCAGTAATATTTTGAAATGATTTTATAAAGCACAGAGAATTTGTTGATTTAGGTATTTTTAAAAGCCTTAAATTTTACACCGTTTGGCTTGCTCTCTCTCTCAAGGGTGGGGATCGATCTGTTCTTAGCATAATTCTTTTTTTTTTTGTAAAATGTGATTGCTATGTATTGATTGTAATAAAATAAAAAAATATATATATATATTTTATACAGTATATTGTTGAAATGTTCTGTGAGTAATCAATATATTCTCTGGGATAAATATGGTTGTGTTTTGTGGAAAATTGGTAAGGTTTCTTTTAATCAAATTTATAAAAGTTATATATAGGAAAAATTAGGTAGTTGGAAAGTTAATTTTGAGCGTACAGTAATTGTTTATAAGATGTAAATATGTTCTCTCTATAAAAATCTCTAATGTCTTAATCCCTGGCATTTTCCATAGGTTAAATACTGAGTAGGTCTGAGAAGGTGTAAAAAAGGGTGATGATTGTGAATAGCAGCAACAGATTGAAGCCTTCTACTTTTAAATGCATCCTCCCTTTTATAAAATTATTTTTTTACTATTACAAATATCATCATGATATTAAATTTAAGACGCACACAAAAAAAGGTAAACAGCCTTGAAGAGGTCTCTATACTGGACCAACAATAAAACTTGATTTAGATGACAATAATATACACTGGGGCCCAAAACAAGAAAGAAAACAACAACAAAAAATTAATCTTTAATTCTTTATGTGAGGATTTACAACTAGCAAAATGTACTGGTCACTTTGTTTTTGCACTCTCATGGTTTCTATGTATTCTTAGTGGATTTGTGCTGGTGTGTGAAATCCAGGTAGTAATTTTTCAAAAGAATAAAGTACAGCATGTAAAATGTGATTTTGTTTTCTGAAACTTTTTAAAAATTACTACAAGTCATTCTGTAATGCATTGTTTCCCAATCTTGGTCATGGGGACCCACTATGGCTGCAAGTTTTTTTGTTAAAACCAGATTTACAATAAGTGAAAATAATTGATTTTATTTAATAAGCTGATCTTTTTTTTACTCTTCTTTTATTCTGCATTCAGAAAAGCACAGCAGTAAATTTTTTTACATTTGTAAGACAAAACTCAAGTTTTGTCAATGTAAAATCACATGCTAAACTCAATTTAGCATTAGTTTTGCTGAATAGTATGTAAGATGGAATTGTAATGACATTTGTCTGTTTTAATCATAAGTATAGAAAAATAAGACCTTTAATTGAAACAAACTTATTAGATGATCAAACAGATCCTATACAATACTAACCTTACCAAAATAATGTTTTTATTGGAAAGATAACTATTGAACAATAAAGACTTCACATGCAAATCATGAAAAATTAGATTGGCAATAAACTATTTGTATTACATTATACATTTAAAACTCAAAGTATCAAAATAGAGTTTGAATGAGGAATATTTAAATGAAAATAATCAGTGTGCATAATAAATAATTTGATTAGCAAAAATCAAATTTAATGTAGGAAAATGCAATTATTGATTTAAAGTAGCAAGCTACATGTCTGATTTCAGCTATAGTGCCACTTAGACCTAATGTAAGCCACTGATGTAGTAAGATAAGCAGGACAGACCATACATCCCTTTTCGTATTCAACCTCTTCAGATTCTCTTAGCTAAATTCCAGTAGCTTTTGTCCTAATAGCTTCTACTGCTCCTCTAGGTATTCCTTATTATGTACAGTATACCTCCCATAGGAATGTCTATGAAGTATTTTCACTTGATGGCCTAACCTCACCTTGTTTTTATTCATCTTGAACAGCAGCAGCTCTGTCTCAAGGTCCATTCAAATGATCAAACTCTTTTCCATATCATGAAGAATTAATCTCAAAGTCTATTAATTCTCTGTCTCTTTATAATTGTTTAACTTTGTCATCTCTTCCTAAGAAGAACAGATTGCAGTTCCTAAGTCTAATTATCCAAACTTTTTATTGTGACATCATCCACTTTAAGAAACAATTTTTGCCTTCTAAATCAAGGCAACATAAGGGCATATTAATATTAATAATTTTATATACACTGCATTTTACAGTGATCAAATTATGTTCAGGTTGTTAGTATTTCTGAAACATTATGTCTGCATCTTTTGTTTCTGTTGTTTTTCTCAATTCTATTATATGGGGTTACAGTAGGCCTGATCTTTCGTGCTCAAGACAAAATCTTGGGCCATAAATGTGGCTTGACAATTTCTTCTTTCATTATTCCACCCTCATTCTTCAACCTTAATTTTTTTTCTTTCCAATCAAAAGAATCCTTTATACAATGTCTTCAGTTGAATAACAAAGCATAAGCATTTTTTAAATAATAATCACCTTTCACTGTTCAGAGTGCAGAACTTTTTGAATTACATATATTGTAGCATTAAGCATAAATGACAGCTTACATTGCAAAATAACAGTGTAATATTGCTAATGTAAACTTAATTACTATCTTTTATTTGTAATATTTTATAATAGTCAATAAAAGTGTTTAGTCACTCTTCAGACTATAGCATAAGTGTTTTCGGTCATGGATGATGATAATTTCTTCTTCTGTTAGAGTTAGTGTAAACATCTAATGGATCATTAACATATTGGCTAAAACAGCATTACCCTTCCAATAGTAATAATTTCATTTAAACTGAAATATTAGCTTTACTTTGCTATCAGAAAATTAAACATGGAAAACAGTGGCAAAAAGCGTAGTATTTAAAATGGAATTACACCCATAGATGTTTTGCAAGATCAACAAAATTTAATAGAAAATGATCAAAAGAATTTATCTAAAATTGCACCAATTACTGTGTGAGAATCATGTGCTAAATAAATACATACAAACTCAACACATCCTTTATTGCTCTAAACCTCAACACTGGACTGCACATAATGTCATTTAGTAATCAATAAAATGCCAAATGTTTATTATGTGTGACAATGGGTATTTGAGCAAGTGACATAAAAATCACAATTCATTTTATATGACTCTTGCTGGGTGGCACGGTGGCGCAGTGGTAGCGCTGCAGCCTCGCAGTAAGGAGACCTGGGTTCGCTTCCTGGATCCTCCCTGCGTGGAGTTTGCATGTTCTCCCTGTGTCTGTGTGGGTTTCCTCTGGGTGCTCCTGTTTCCTCCCACAGTCCAAAGACATGTAGGTTAGGTGCATTGGTGATCTTTTCCTGTGTTGGCTGAGATTAGCTCCAGCAGACCCCTGTGTTAAGATATAGCAGGTTGGATGGATGATTCTTGCTTTAGTGTGCACAAGTTTAATGAGTCCTATCTAGGTTCATTATCTCTGAACTATAAACGAAAATCCATAACTCTTCCAACTTTTGAAACATTTTGCAACTAACATTCCTGTCTAGAAGTGTGAAATGCATTAATCATATTCATTCCTGGAGACCACTGATTTAGAGTTTGATTTTTGGTCTCTCCTATAGCACCAGCTCAGCTCTTGTTTGTGCTGTGATCAAGAGCCTCCTTAATTATGGCTCTTGATTTCTTTTTGTGCTTTTACAACTTTGCTCACAGTGCCCTCTGATATGACATACAAAAAAATCCCGGCATACCAGAAAATACCACTGCTGAACTCATCCAGGTAGCACATCTCTATCATCTTAATATGCTACCGTGGCTGCCCATTTGTCTGTCTAGGATTTTAAATCACCTGTAGCTCGCAAACCGTTTAACCAGTTGACCTGTAAATTTGCACAAATATACTACGTGACCTCTACTGTCTGCTTTCGGGTGATGTTTTTATTAGTCTTTTTATTATTATTTTATTTTATTGTAGAATCAACTTTTGGCAGTGGCCAGCAGGGCAGCAGTGCGGCACATGCATATGGGCACCGCTCTCATCCCTCCCACCTTCGCCATCACTTCCCCTACCTCTTCATATCTTAAATCATTCTTGAGGCAGATTAAACACTTAAGTGCCAGCTTAAGTGAAAAATTAAGAAAAACGTATAAGTAATTGCAACACAAATACTAACTTAATCAGTTTTAACATGGAAACATGCCAACGGAAGAAGAGAAGAAGCGGGCCTCTAGTGTGGAGAAAACAAGAGTTGCTCTTGAAGCAGCAAGTGCATCAACCTCTGAGCAAACGAATGCTAAATGTACAGAGAAAGAGTATGAATACTATAAATCAACTCTGTCTTTCTGTCTGTTTGTCTGTCTACTTTTCATGAGAGAAGTAAAGAACGGATTTAGATCGGGTTTCTTTCTATAATTAGCTTGAACATTCCGGCTGATATTGCGACTTCTCTCATTTCACTAAGAATCATAGTTCGCTTGTGGTACTGATATTTTTATGCGAATCCGAGAGACAAACAGCGAGCCAAAGGAAGGGCGGGCAGAGCCCTCCTCACACACGTGCCAACCTCGGGGGGTTACTTACCTCCGCTTAGCTAGCGAATGAGAGAACTGCTTAACGAATTTAGATTACGTTTTTTTCTATAATTTGCTTGAACATTCCAGTTGATTTTGCGACTTCTCTCATTATCATAGTTTGTTTGCAGGTGCAATTTATTTGTGCTAATCTGAGACAGAAGCTGCAGGCCAAGGGGAGGGGAAGAATGACATCAAGAGTGGGGCCCTCCTCACTCACGTGCCAGTCTCAGTTCGAGTCGCTCTACCACTCACCACATTTTGGAGTGTAGCTTGCCTCTGCTTAGCTAGCACTACCCGTTTATTTACTGATTATTAAAGTTTGCCCTGTTTCTCTACTATGTGGGTAGGGCCGCGGGGACAGCTAGTCAAAATATACATGTTGAAATTAGTATTTTACTTATCTTCTTAAGGAACTTTCTCATAATTTAAGTGAGACAAGCAGTCAGTTTAGTGGAAGAAAATAAAACACCAGAAAGTCTGTGGCCTCTGAAATCATTTCAAGAAGGTTAGTCAAATATGTATTTGATCACAGCAATGTGGCTGCTCAGCCCTTCCCTAGATAATCCTGTAAAGATCTGGTTTTGTCCATGACTTTGGCTAGATTATGAACATTTAAAGTTTTTTAGCCAGTTTTGCTTGTTTTTTATTTTACATTATTTTGTTGTTATTATTTTGGCCTTTAATCCTATATTTTTTGACAGAGCCAATATGGTTGTCTTAATGATATAAGAGCGTTGTATTGGGAACTAAAATTATGTTCAGGTATGAAGAGAAAATAAATGGATTAAGGACTGCACACAATCCTGAAACTTGCACTTTTATTTTTTTATGTTATGTATCACTGATAATTGGAATTTTGATAATTGGAATCTGCCATTTTGTGACAATTGTTTGTGCAATGTTTTTTTTTTAAAGTAAGCAGTTTAATGATAGTTCATGGCTTTAAAACCTCAGTTTTTAGATGTGAGGTTGGACAAACTGCTTATGAGTGCTTTAAGAGATTTTGTGTGTTTTGCCACTAACTTGGCTTCACAGAATTGGTTCAGACTCCTGCTTCTCACATTAAGTTTTACAAGTGCCGCTTCTAAGTGCAAAACAACTTGAGTATGCTTGAAATGTGCGGAGGCAACAGGATGAAAAGCCAAAGTCAGCTTTTATTGCAGACAAAAAAAAAATAACATTTAATATTTTGCTGATCTTCATCTGCTTTCGGAAGTACAGGAAAGTTAAGGCTGTATTGTGTGGTTACTACATTGTATATTTTCTTTTATTTATGGTATTAGTTATTTGATAATAACACTGGTCAATAAGAAAATATTTTTGTTTGCTACTGGGAACTTCAGACCAGCTCTTTATTAAGTTTTTTACAGTGGTTTCATATATGAAATCGAAATTAAGCCAGCATGTCAGGATTTTGAGACATACATCATTGACATTTTGACACTTTTGAATATCAATATACTGTATCAACACAATATCTAGGTCCTACCAAAATTGTTTTGATGTGTTTATTCTGAAATTAAACCAGACACAGGTTAAAAGATGTTTATGTCAATTTACCTCAATATAAAAGCAAGGTCAGCGTGTTCAAAAATGTTTGGGGCACTTTCCTTTGCGGTTGTACTAGATACATCTGCCTCTCTTTGCAAGAAACAACAGTAGTCACCCATCATGCTCGGAGTAAATTTTCCTTGATATCAGTTTTCCATTACCTTTATATCTTGATGAAATCTTTCCCCAAAGCAACAATATTTGTCAAACCAAAAAAAAAATCTGAATGATGGTTTGTTGGTTCCCACCACACCATGGGTACATCAAAAGACATCTTCTTCTGCTTGCCATTTATCCACTGTGTTAAAGATGAATAGCAATAGTGCCCATGCTTTACCTTGGTCACCAAGTTTACTGCCAAAGTAATGCTTGTATGCAGTTTTAAGTCTTTCGCTGTTCTTGTGGAGTAAATTGTCTGCAGACATAACAAAAATTGTCATGGTGGTTAACACGACTTCTTCTGTTCAAGCCTGGAAACTAGTTTAAAAAGTCTACAGTAAACAAAAACACTTTTTAACAAAAATTTTCAAAGTAATGGTGACTCTAACAAACAAAATGTCCAGAAATGCAATGTTATGTTAAAGGAACAGTAAAACCTACTACCTACAGCAACGTCATGTCTCAGTTGTCTTGGTAAGACTTGGTAATCAGTAACAAATATTTAATAATAATAGTAATTTTAAATAAATTTAAGACAAGGTAAACAATTCACAGTTGTTAGTAATGTTTGGCAAATTTGTTTATCTCAATGGCATCCCTAGTGGAATTACCGGTATTTATCAAAATGGTTATCTTCCTTTACTGTCCACTTACCCTAGTTGTCCAAGACCTGGAACACCATAGTTTGCTCCTAACAACGCTAGATGAAAAATGGTTTTCAGATTTGGACTCAGCAAGTGAAATTTGTTAAAGTACAGGTAAAAGAATCCCAGTAGAAAAATGCGTGTTGCTTGCTTAAATACTAAAGCTCATCAAGCCTGTTTTCTGCTTGCACATTCTGCTGCTGTGGGTTGGGAAATAAATTTTTTTTCTTTACATTTTCAGGTAAATCAGTTTGGGGTGAGGAGAGTAAACAGTCTTAGTAGAGAAGCCAGAGTGACAGTCATTCTTTGTAAAGTGTGAAAGTATTGAACCGTAGTCCCGGGTGCCAGTGCATTGCAATTATAACTTGTATATTCCTGAAGATTGTTAAGTATAAGAGTAGGCAAATTGTAGCAGCAAATGAGGTGTATCATATAACTAGGAGTCTACAGAATCTGTGCATTTTATAAAAGGAAATTTATGTTTTAAGGAGAGTGTCCCCAAAAGCCTTTTCCACAATAAAATATTTGGAGCTGCGAGCAGGGCTTCACATGTCCAGTCGTGCTACTAGGTGTTTTCATGTGAGATTTCCTTCCCTATTAAATCTTGCAGGCAAAAGATCATTATTTATTTCTTTAATTAATAACAGGGTCAGGTTTTTTCTGCTTCTTAGCAAACTTGGTGTACGGCATCCATTACAAGCTTCTTTTTGTAAGTTCAAGTTTATCTCCCTGCCTTCTGAATGTGGCAGACAAATGCCTAACACTGGATCTGTAACTGCTGATATTAACTGTTGTACTGTTCCAAGGATTGCAGTAGTACGTATTGTGGCCAAAAGAGTAGAAGAAGGCCAGTCCAAATGGACAATTAAACATTTTGAACATTAGAGTAAGAGAGATATAAAGGCTTAATCTCTTTGTATTTCTTTATTTATCCTTAGAATTTAAAACAGACCTGCATCCTGTGATCATAGTATATTCTCTTCAATATTGGCACTGGCACATTCTTTAAGCTATACAAAGGAAGGAAATGCATTAATGACATGTTAAGATTTTAAAATAAGCTCTAAATTGAAACTAAATATATTGTAGACACTTAAGAACAACAGATATCAATTTCTGATTTTTAATTCTATCCACTTTATAACCCTTGTCACAACACTTTGAAGAACAGTTATAAAAAGATTACTCTTGACAATATCACAGTAGTCAATGTTCTGGTCACTTGTGTGAAAATAAATTTTTAGGGCTGCTGAAGAATTAAAATTTTTAATTCCGAATAATCGTACAGTTTAAAGTTTCAGTTGAAGTTAATTGCATGTTAATTGCAATTTATTTTATTTCCATTAAGCATATTAATATTTTCCTACAAAGCAAAAATAACCCCATGAGTAATTTCTAATTAAAACACAGTTTTTTTATCAGCATATATTTCTCATATATTCTTATTATTACTTAGTATTACTAGGCGCTATATGTTTATGTTTTATTGTGCTTAATTACGTTTTCCTCTTTTTTTTTTCTTTTTCTTTTCTAATTATTTCATGTGTACCCTAAATGAGACTGTTCAATATCATACCCTTGGTTTACTGTTATTGCTATTACTGCATTAAGACTTGTTATGCTTATTTTGGACACATCTTTAACACCATCACCTGGGTTTATTATCTGGGGGTATCATCTTAATGCACTAAAATTGCTGAAGATTATATATATATATTAAGTGCAAAATTCTTTTTTTTTTTCCTCTTTAAAGACTATATTGGTAACAGATATCTCTATCTTTTAACCTAAAGCGCCACTGCATGGGGCTTGATGTGCTTTGGACGTGCTCTGTCTCTGGGTTTGTCAGAGGACTGGGACTGCATGAAGTGGGTTTTAGCCTCACCTGGGGAGGCAAAAAGGGAGGGTGGGGGTTAAGGGGAAGAGAAAGAGAGCAGGCTTGATCTATATCTAATCTATCATCTCAATCTTTATAATTATAACTATCAACGTAATAATAAGCTGCATGGCAACAACTCTTGGGGAATAGGAAATTAAGACCTAAACTATTTCACTTCCAGTTAAGACTATAAAATGACATCAAAAACTCAGAATCAGTGTCTCCATGATGGGACAGTTAACTTCGTAAGCTGGAATGTTAAAGGCCTGAATCACGAATTAAAGAGAAAGAAAGTACTTTCTCACCTAACAGGTCTAAATGCTAAAATAGTATTTTTACAGGAAACCCACTTACTAAGTAAGGATCAGTTCCGCTGCAAAAGACTGGACTGGCCAATGTTCCATTCTAGTTTTACAAAGAAAACTAGAGGGGTGGGAATTCTCATACATAGAACAGTACCATTTGTAGCATCAGATGTAGTATTGGATCCTGAAGGGAGATATGTGATGGTCATGGGAGACTTATCTAACTGTAAAATGATTTTGATAAATGTTTATGCACCTAATGTTGATGATAAGGAATTTATACAAAATTTATTTGCATCCATTCCCAATCTGAACACTCATAAACTTATAATGGCTGGGGACTTTAATTGTGTTCTAAATCCACTTTTAGATAAGACTTCCTCCACAGGGGAACGCAACTAACACCGCAAAGATAATTACAAAGTTTATAACTGATCACAACTTATCAGATCCCTGGAGGTTTTAAACCCAAATTCAAGAACATATTCTTTCTACTCACCAGTACATCATTGCTACTCAAGGATTGATTACTTCTTTATAGATAATAACTTCTTGCCTAAGATTAAATCTTGTAAATACGATGCTATTGTTATTTCAGACCATGCTCCAATGATCTTGGAGCTGAAATTACTAAGCCCCATACACTCACCCCAGAGATGGCGCCTCAACCGCTTCTATTAGCTGACGAGAATTGTACTGAATTTATATCCAAACAAATCAAATTCTTTCTAGAGACAAATACATCCCCTGAGATCTCTGCAGGAATACTCTGGGAAACTCTTAAGGCCTTCTTAAGAGGACAGATTATCTCATATCTTTCCCACAGAAATAAATCCGCGAAGAAAGTAGCAGAGATAAAAAGCAAATTACTAAAATAGATGAAGAACATGCCAGACTACCAAGCGAGACTCTACATAAGAGGAGGCAGGCTCTACATTCAGAATTAAACCTCTTGACAACTAAAGAAACTGAACAACTAATTTACAAATCCAGACATCATTATTATGAACATGGAGAGAAAGCTAATAAGCTTTTAGCAACAAATTCACAAGCAAGATGTACGCAACGCAATCTCGTAATCACTAACACTAACGGAGATAAAATCATCGAACACAAAAATATAATGTACACTTTTAGAGACTACTATAAATCCCTATATACTACTGAGTTTAAAGAAGACAATATACAATCTAATGCATTTCTGGATTCATTACAGATACCACAAATTGACGCTTTTAGTGTGGAGGAACTGATAAACCTCTGTCATTATCAGAATTACTGGATGCTATAAAGTCACCCAAGGTGGAAAAGCAGCAGGCCCTGACGGCTACCCTGCAGAGTTTTACAAGAAATTCTCCGCCAGCTAGCTCCCTCCTATTAGCAACATTTACAGAAGCCAGAGATAACCAATCTCTTCCACAAACCTTTCGCCAAGCACTAATCACTGTCTTTCCAAAACAAAATAAGGACTTATTACAATGTGCATCATACAGACCAATTTCACTTCTGAATAACGACGTTAAAATACTCTCTAAAATCATAGCTAGAAGGATGGAGAAAGTGCTCCCTCGTAATATCACAAGACCAAACTGGATTTATTAGGGGCCGACACTTATCTTCAAATCTTCGACGCCTGTTTAATGTAATATACTCACCAACTAAATCAAACACCCCAGAAATATTATTATCATTGGATGCAGAAAAGCATTCGACATGATTGAATGGAAATACCTTTTACTATTTTGGAGAAGTTTGGGTTTGGCCCAACATTTGTGCATGGATTAAATTACTGTATACTAACCCAGAAGCTTCAGTTTGCATCAATAACATTTGCTCAGACTACTTTAAACTAGAACGTGGCACAAGACAAGGATGCCCTTTGTCACCACTGCTGTTTGCAATTGCCATTGAACCACTGGCAATACATTGTCGAAATACTGATCAGATAAAGGGGATTAGCAGAGAAGGACTGGAACAGAAAATCTCATTATATGCAGATGACATGGTACTGTATATATCGGACCCAGAAAATTCTGTGCCTGCAGTCTTAGCAGCACTCACAGAATTTCAAAAGCTCTCTGGTCTCAGAATTAATCTGAATAAAAGTGTACTCTTTCCGTGAATTCTCAAGCATATAATATTAGATTAGACACCCTTCCTTTTATCATTGCAGAACAGTTTAAATACCTGGGGTAAACATCACAAGTAAACATAAAGCTCTTTATCAACAAAATTTCGTCGCCTGCATGGAAAAAATTAAACAAGACTTGCATAGATGGTCAACCCTTCATCTCACACTAGCTGGAAGAATTAACACTGTTAAGATGAATATTCTTCCTAAGCTCCTTTTTTTATTTCAAAACATACCAATATACATTAATAAATCATTCTTTAAGCAATTAGATTCAACAATAACCTCATTTATTTGGAATTCTAAACATCCACGCATCAAAAGAGCGACCCTACAAAGACAAAAGGCAGAAGGCGGCATGGCTCTACCTAACTTCCAGTTTTATTACTGGGGCAAATATACAGTCGATAAGAACCTGGACACAAATAGAAGAACATACACAGGCATGGACCGCAATAGAAGTAAAATCCTGCAGTACTTCTTTGTATTCCTTGCTCTGCTCCAATAAACACACTCTATCGGCAATACACTAATAACCCAATTGTGCTCCACTCACTTAGAATCTGGAACCAATGTAGAAAGCATTTTAAGACGGAGAAGCTTCTTCTGTGGCACCCTGCAAAGAACCACCTCTTTCAACCTCACAAACATATGCAGTTTTAATATCTGGAAAAATTTGGAATTAACTTGCTTAGAGATCTTTATATAGACAACGCCTTTGCATCCTATGAACAATTACATTCCAAATTTAACATTCCAGCTACAAATTTCTTTCACTATCTTCAAATCAGGAACTTTGTTAAACAGAACCTTCCAGATTTTCCTCATCTTGCACCCTCATCCACGCTGGAAAAATATTGCTCAATTTCAAGGAGTTAGACTCCATCTCTACAATATATAAAATCATTTTACAATCCCTTCCTTTCAAAGATCCAAGAGGACACTGGGAAAATGACCTCTCAATTAATATATCAGAAAAGGAGTGGAAAGTAGCAATGTAGAGAATTCACTCAAGCTCCATATGCAAAGCATACAATTATACAACTCAAAATTATATATCGAGCACATCTGTCTCACTAAAACTCTCCATAATGTTTCCAGGTCATGATCCATCCTGCTAACGTTGCAACCAAGCCCCAGCCTCACTGGGTCACATGTTCTGGGCCTGCTCCAAATTAACATTATTCTGGACAAAAATTTTAATTACCTCTCAGACAGCCTTGGACTCACAATCCCTCCTAACCCATTAACAGCTGTGTTTGGGGTTCTTCCAGAGGGTCTTAAAGTGGAGAAAGACAAACAAATTGTGATTGCATTCACTACGCTGTTGGCACGCAGACTTATTCTGATAAACTGGAAGAACCCAAACTCTCCTCTTTAAGTCAGTGGGAAACTGATGTGTTATATTATTTAAAATTGGAAAAATCAAATACTCAGTTAGAGGATCTGTGCAGACTTTTTCAAAACATGGCAGGATCTAATCAGTAATATTTTAAAATAAGTTTATAAAGCACAGAGAATTTGTTGATTTAGGTATTTTTACAAGCCTTAAATTTTACACCGTTTGGCTTGCTCTCTCTCTCAAGGGTGGGGATCGATCTGTTCTTACATAATTTTTTTTTTGTAAAACTTGATTGCTATGTATTGATTGTAATAAAATTAATAAAAAATAAAAATAAACACAGTTTTAATAATCACTTGCCTCTGCATATTAAATTATTCCAGTTAGTTTATTGAACAGTTTTGTGTAACATCAATAACATCCAATGACCAACGAACAACCTCACAGCCAGGGGTTGCTAAAATATTTGGGAATTCACTGCTATGTTGCAAAACAACATACCAAAAGCAGTAACAATTACATAGGCAATTGAATATTAAAAAATAGAAACATTAAATCATGGTACAACTTTTGTGCACAATCAGCTCTGTTATAGTTCAAGTTGTGTTTAACTGTGAGAAACACATGAGTCAACCCCACAGCCGTTTCATGGAGAGGATGAGTCATTAATTAGATTGAAAATATGTATAGATTAGGCTTTTAAATGGATAGACAGGAAAAGGATAGACAGAAAAAACTTCTAAATATGTATCTGATTGGGTTATTTATTAAAATGTTTAAATTGCACATTGTCATAAAGTGTATCATTTATCCATCCAGTCATCCATTATCCAACCTGCTTTATCCTAACACAGGGTCATGGGAGTCTGCTGCAGCTAATCCCAGCCAACACAGGGCGCAAGGCAGGAACAAACCGCAATGTATCATTTATGAATTATAAAATAAGTTAAACTGTCTTAACCTTTAGGCTAAATGGATGGAAATATAAGCACGATTAGTTTACACCAATTATTGTCTATTTTTATTGGTTACAATATAATATAGACTAAAATGTAGACTACAGTGGGTAAAATACAATTAATTAAAGAACAACAACAGATCATGTCTGCTTTAGGGAAGTCTGAATGATGTATGATGAATTGAGGGATTTCTCTCTGTGTCATTTCCTTTTTAGCTGTTTGGACATGGATAACACCTACACCGTGCTGCTTCAGGTCAGATATCCCTCCATGGTCAACCAAAAAAGCTTTACAGCAAGCATATTCATTGCTAAGAACAGGACTGACCTGCTGACATTCTGTCTCTCACTTAGACATATTCCTCGACAGCCTCTTTTACAGACATACTTGAATTAATAGACATCTCCATAATAATGTTTACAATGCATGTACCATCTTCTGGATTTTCCAATATACTGTGCAATTTGACTTTTTTTTTAATGTGTGAGGGTGCAATGTTGTTGTAGGCTGTAGTGGCAGCGCTGCTTATCACACTTTGTAGACCAGGGGTTGTGTCCCGATGTAGAGTTTGCATGTTCTCTGTATGTCTAAGTGGGTTTCCACTGGGTGCTCTGGTTTCCTTCCGCAGTCCAAACATATGTAGGTGAAGTGGATTGGTGATGATAAATTAGCTCATGTGTGTGTGTTTGTGCCTGTATGTGTGGTGTGCATGTTCATCCTGTGATGGACTGGAACCTTGTCAATGGGTTGTTTCTGCCTTACATCCTATGCATGCTGAGATAGGCTCCTATCCTCTGCCACCCTGCTTGGGATTATGGTATGGTCAATGTGTGAACACACCATAATGGCAAGGATGACGCACAATACAATCAGCATACAGTGCTTATCCACCTGCAACAACAGCATGTCAGTCCACTTGTGTAGCTGGTTTGATTTTAATTGTTCTTATCTTATTCTATGCAACATGAACAGCTAGTGTATATATGAAATGATGCATAAAAAATATGGAATAAATCGTATTTCTTATTGATTCAATATGATATGCACTATTTTAATGTTCATATATGGGATAATCCCGTATTATAAGGGTCAATTGGCAACCTTACTGGTGTTTGTGGATGAAGATCATTATTGAGAAACAACAGGTGAACAACGTGTAAAGCATGGTAACCAGATTAAATAATGTATTTAAGCATTGCATTAAACAAATTAATCACAGGAGTTTTTACCATGTTAATCATGTGCATTATTGGTAATTAATGGGCAGCTCTATTACTTTTATTAAGTTTTCTCTTTTGCAGCATTCCATTACTATGTTTACTGTATGTTCTTTTTAGTAACTGCTTGGCACAAGAAGCAAGTTATTTCAGGTTCCATACGAGACCTCAGAATTTTGCTCCTTCCCAGCTTTGTTTTTGGGGTCTGTTAAGTGTTATCAGCTCTATATGTATTTATTTTTTGTAATCACTAAATTTTAAAATTACCCTTGTATTTCACCAGAAGTGCAATCTACAAGAGGGTTTTAACATTTTAAAATGAGCCATATGTACTGTATACATTAAGAAAGTTCACATTATTTATAATAGTGTGATATGTGAGAAAGAAGGTGGAATTAAAAATTTTATTCCTTCTTCACAGTCAATAAAATTCTTTTTGAACTTGTGCTGCTAAATGGGTCAGAAATTGAATTTGGTTATTCCCAGAATTACTGATATTAATTCAGGCCAAATCAAACCAAAAAGCTTAGATACTCCCAAAAAGGCATACTTTCTGTACAAAAGGCCTGAAACCAAAACAGTTAATTAAAAGGGAAAAGGGAAACTGTAAACCCATGGCCCACCAATAACAAAGCTTGGATTTATTGTTTTAATTAATTTTATTCACTTAAATTCGATAAGGTGCAATATTCAGGTGTATTCAGAGAATTACTATAGTTAACTGGTTTGAAAGTTGGACCATTTTTTATTTTTTATTTGTTACTTCATTAAGGAGTCATGTATCAAATTTTTGTTTATTAAATATTTTTGTAACATTGATTTATATTCAGAAATGGCAGTGATAAAATAATGCAATTACATGCATTATTAGATCAAATAAAATACATGTGTTTTAACAGAACTTTAAAATGTCATGTAGTTAAAATTGTAGCTTAAATAGGCTTGTGGTGGCTGAACAGCTTTCACAGACTGCAGATTTAAATGATGTAAAAATGGCATTGATTGATGTCTAGTTGTTAGTTGATCATTGTGGAGGGCCTGTGACTAATTGTAGTTCAAATGTGGTAAACATAACATTTTTGAAAGACATACCCATTGGAGAGATAAAATATCTGTTGAAGTATCATAGTAAAATTTTTGGCTGCTTCGAACCATGAGAGAGAGTAGGTCTGGAGATATGATTAAAAATTATAATGTCAGTGAAATATTGATTCACTATGAGCTGTGGAACATGTAGCTGTGAGGTTGTTTTTATTTTAATGTAAATACTGTGGTCGGGCAGTGTAATAACAGTCTCAAAAACAAAGGATTTTTGGGATGCCAACAGGGTCACCCCTTTTGTCCGTCACCAGATGAATTAAAAAGAACAAAAACAAAAAAAAGATGTGTGACTTAGGGCTAGTCCCTGATCCGGGGTTTCTCATTAAATAAAAGACAATTTTGCTGTGGTATTGGAGCTCCGTCTTGTGGCTTGCTCTGGCCTCTTTTTAGGACCACTCTTCTTGGGATGCCTGGCTTTTATGGCAGTCAGACCAGAAGGGGTGAGGCTAGGTGACCTCACTGGGTGGCTTCTTTGCACTGTGAGGGAAGAAGACAGAGAAGATAAACTTAGTGGTCACCCCACCTCTCGTATTGATGGTTTCTTGTGTACCATAACTGTGCCTGTGAACGAGTCCTCAGACTCACTTGCGTGACATGGCACCCCCCTCTAGGCTCAAGCTGAGGCTGAGCTGAATGGATCTAACCGTGAGGTCTTGGATATGAGAGAGGGCTTTGGTGTGGAGCGCCCTGCACCAGTGCTGTATTCTGAACTTGTAGGGCTAGAGACTCAGGAACCAGTGAGTGAAAGGCAAATTCAAGTCTCACCATGTGCAGAGTCATTGCATTATGGCGTTATCCATGACCAATTTGAACTCATGCTCCAGCAGATATTACTGGAATTAGGAAACCACCCATTTAATAGCTAAGGGCTCCCGTTCAATTGCTGCATACTTTGTCTCCTGGTCTAGCAGTTTCTGGATGAGATAAATGATGTTGTGTTCTGCTCCGTCGATGACTTAGGTCAACAAAGCACCAAGGCCGGTGTCTGAGCAGATGTTAGGTCCTCTTTCAAATCACGGAATGTGGCTTCAGCCTACCACACCACTGAGATGGGTACCTTCTTCTTCATCAGAGCTGTTAGAGGCACGGCTTGCTCTGAGTAATGGGGTACAATTTGGTGATGAATCCCAGCCAGTTCTAAGAAAGCCTGCACCTGCCTCATTGTTTGCAGCCTATTGCGAATGTCAGTGACCTTTGATCTCTGGGGTTTGACGTGTCAGCCACCCACCACATAGCCCAAATATTTAGCCTCAATCAACCCAAAATAGCACTTTTGAGGGTTGATCTGGAAACCGGCATCACGGACAACTACCCCCAGTTCTGTGATGATATTGCGAGCGATCAGCATCATGCAGCTAGGCTGGGAATTGACCACTTCCTTAACTGAGTCAATCATGGCACATTTTTTCTGCTGAGGACTGAGTCCATCACCTTAATTTATTTTTTTTTTTGACATCTGTGAATAGGGACACTGTGGAATCCACGTAGTCACTGTCCACCCAAGGCTTTAGGAAATTCATGTGGTACACCGATTCCTTTGGACGTCAATTAGGTTGGTACACTAAATAATCCACTAGTTCTTTCCTTCCTCTGACATCAAAAGACCCCTACCATAGAATAGCTTGTGGGGATAAGCACTATGACCTGGTCCCCCACGCAAAACTCATGGAGATGGGAGTTCCGATTGTACAACTGGGCCTGCGTACCATCTAGAGTCTAGATGTTCACTGACATAATCGCTTGAAGCGTTCCCTAAACTTGGCGATGTACTTCACAACGTTGCGGAAAGGGGGGTTGTTTTCCACTTCCCGTCTAAGGTCGAGCAGTCCTCTGGACTGCCTACAGTATAGAAGCTCAAAAAGAGAGAACCATGTGGAAGCCTTGGATATCTCCCAGAAGGGAAATAAGACTAGTGGAAGGAGATGGTCCTAGTCCTTCCTGCTTGTCCACAGCACCTTCCTCAGCATCGGTTTGAGTGTTTGATTAAAGAACTCAACCAGACCATCCATTTGGTGGTGTTAAATGGATATTTTGAGGTGACGGATGCAGAGGAGCTTGGCGACCTCATTGAAGGTCTGCGAAGTGAACAATGTCAATGTCAATTTATTTATATAGCTCATTTAAAACAACATAGGAATGTTGTGGCAAAAGTGCTTTACAATAATAGAATAAAAAGAAAATATACAAATAACATAACATAAATAGAAATAAAATATATGAACATAAAAAAATAAAAAGAAGTAATGTTACATAATCACAATGAGGAAACCATCAGTATTACTGAAGGTCACAGAATGCAAGTGAATAGAAATGAGTTTTTAATCTTGTTTTGAACAGTTCAGTTGTAGATGACTCCTTTATGTGATGAGGTAAAGAGTTCCACAGGTGAGGAGCAGCAGCTGCAAACACTCTGTCCCCCTTAGTTTTACACTTGGTACGAGGGGCAACAAGAGACAACTGACCAGAAGATCTAAGCACTCTAGATGGTTAGTGTAAACCACACAATTCAGATATATAGGCAAGAGCAAGCCCATGTAAAGATTTAAAAACTAGCAACAAGATTTGATAATCAATTCAAAAATTGACGGGCAGCCAGTGTAAAGAAGCTAATATTGGAGAGACAGAATTATACTTTCTTGCCCCAACCAGAAAGCAAGCGGCAGCATTCTGGACCAACTGTAATCTGCGTATCAGGGATTTGCTATTAACAGAATACAACGAGTTGCAGTAATCAAGGTGAGAAAAGATAAAAGCATGAGTAGCTTTCTCAAGATCTCTAGCAAATAAAAAAGACTTGATCTTACCTAATAGACGAAGCTGGAAAAAGCAACTCTTGACTATAGAATTAACCTGTTTCTCAAAAGAGAGGTTACTGTCAAAAAAAACACCAAGATTGCGGACTTGAGGTTTGCAAAAGACAGAGAAAGAGCCAAGACCAATTTGGGCTTTAGCTGATGGACCCACTATAAGCACCTCCGTTTTATTTTGATTCAGAACATCCCCTGATCAATGAGGATTTCTTTGGGGATGCTGACCCCTATGAATTATCTTGGACGTAGGTGGCGTAATCTTCCAGGAACAGGTTATATTTATGTTCCCTTGCTGAGGGTTCAAGAGGCCCCATGATGTCCATGCCCAATTGCTTGAAAGAAATGTCAATGATGGGCAAGTGGACGAGAGAGGTGTGCCCCCACTTGGGAACCTGGGACAGTTGGCACTCCAGACAGGATCTGAAAAATGCTTTACTTCCTCATGCATGCCTGGCTAATAGAAATGTGCAGTGACATGCTCAAGGGTTTTTTCAGGGACCAAATGCCCACCCAGGAAATGAGTGTGAGCTAGCTTGCATACCCAACCAACAAAACAGCTTGGGGACGAGGAGTTGGCTCTTTATCCTGTCTTGGGTTTCCATCACCCGATAAAACAAATTACTTTCAGTTACAAAGTGTGGCATCAGAGGTGTGGAACCAATGGTAGGGTGCTTGTTAACTGTTGCAACCACATTTCTTGCATGTTGCAATGACTCATCATTCCATTGCTTGCACTTAAATGAGGCAGGCATACATTAAAAAGGAAACCATAGAGAGACTAGAGTATCTAGGAGGTTCTCAACTAAACCCTCGGTATCCTGTGGTGAGATAGGTGGGTTAATCTCTAAACCCAGTTCATCCTCCTCTTATCCCAAGTCATTGAGGTAATAGTGAGTGGATGCCTTATTACCTTTCCTCTTGCATGGCTGGGACTCTTACCCGGGAGAGTGGTCTTTACCTGTTATCAGGCGTGTCCCAGTTGGGTTTATTTTAGGACCAGTCTCTTCCAAGGATTAGGGAGTAAGGAGGCTTTGGCACCACCACCACAATACACATTTGGCTTAGTTGACCTAATACCACTATCCAGTAGATTGTGGTGGGGTAGTCCCTGGCCTCACCATGAATACATGTAAGACTGGTCCGCCTTCAGTCATATTGTTCCAAATGGATGTAATGGACAGCAGCAATGGTGACATTGCTGCCGGTGTCATAGAGGGCCTGGACAGGGTGCCCATCCAGTCTGGCTGTGCCTAAAAATGAAGTGTATCCTGGCTCACTGTATCCGTTGGACCAGATTGGTAGGGGGACCACTCCCTCTTTCGCATAGGTATCTCTGTGACACTTCTGCTGCTCCACCCAGCGTGAGGCTGGCTTCAGTCTTCCAGGTGTTCCATTTAACTGCCTCTACAGTGGTGCCCGGGAGGGCGTGCACCAAGAAGTCAGATGCAAACATCTCATCAATGCGCTCCAGCGTATTCTCACCAGGTGAGAGCAATCAAGTCATCTTTCTCCAGAGGTCAAAACCTTGAGACACTGCAGTGCGTTCGGGATAAAACCTCCATTTCCAGCAAATGCTGGGCCTGGCAGGTGGGATTGAAACCATAGTGGGCGAGAATTTCCCACTTGAGGGTGGTACAATAAGTGGGCAGTTCCTTATCTAAGTCAAATTAGGTGCATTTCCCCTTGCCCACTGGGAACGGAGCTAACAAGTGACTCCAGTCACATTGTGGCTAGTGCTGCTGGTTGGCTGTATTCTCAAAAATTAGTAGGTAAGCCTTGATGTCTTCGCGGGACCTCATGGGGAAGAGAAACTGAGCTGGACCTTGTCCTCTTGTCAGGTGCATATCTTCAGCATGTCCATTATCTCTACTTGTCGTGACTGCAGCTGTGTGAGTTGGTCTGCTAACTGCTGCGCCATTTCTTTTAGCCCTACTGGCTCAGCCATTGTTGTGGGTTGACATTCTTTCCGATTATACCACGTGTGGTCAGGCGGTACAACAACAGTCTCAAAAACAAAGGATTTTTGAGAGGCAAACCATATCACCCCTTTTATTCATCATTAGATGAATTGAAAAGAACTAAAAACAGAAATAAAGATGTGTGCCTTAGTGCTAGTCCTCGATCCGGGGTTTCTTATTAAACAAAAGATCATTTCTCTGTTGTATCGGAGTTCCATCTTGCAGCTTGCTATGGCCTCATTTTAGGACCATTCTTCTTGGGACCTCTGCCTTTTATGGCGGTCACTCCAGAAGGGGTGGGGTTAGGTGCCCTCACTGGGCAGCTTCTCGGCTCTGTGAGGGAGGAAGCCAGAGAAGACAAAATTAGTTGTAGCCCCCATCCCCCTGGTCCTCCAACACACATGCATGACAATAAGGAGCACATACTTGTTCACTTTATGCCTTCAGAGTGACGCTTATATAATTACTTTCTAGATTGGATACTTTTTGACTTTTTTTTTTACTTTTACATTTAATTTACCTCAATCAGCAGGAGAAGTATACAGGATTTAACTAGCTTCTACTGAGGACCTGTTTTGCTGTTAGGAGCGGCTCTTGGATGAGTCAGTCAGTCATTATCCAACCTGCTACAGTATATGAGTTAAAGAGGAAAATATAAAACTATACACGTTGATCTGATCTCTTCCAAGGTAAATTTAAAATGGTAAACCAATCTGTCATTAAAGTAGCACAGAATGTTTCTCTGTTTTAAGATGGATTAGTTGAAAAATTTGCTGCTTTCACCATTTTTCACTATTCCTTACAAACCAAGTGTGCCAAATTTCAATCTGGGTGCCATATTATTTCATATGGACACACAGAAATTATGTGAATGTTCATAGAAAGGTCCAAAATTCAAAATGAGTCAGTAATCCAAAACCATTCAAAAATGATTTTCCAAAGAAAGAAATTAAAGCTTGACAATCTGAATAAAAGCAAAAAGTCAAAACTGTTATGAAAATAGTTTCCAAAGCAAGTGTTACATCTACATTAATTTGAGAGACAAGCAAATGGTCAAAAAGTCAAATTCGTACAACAGAAATCAAAAAACATAAGCCTTAAATTAAAGAACATGAAGAGAGCAACACAAAAAGGTCAAGACAACTAAGACATCATATGTTTACCTGAAGGAAATTGGGACTAAGGAAAGTGACTTAAGTAATACTATATCAGAAATACTATAACTGTTTCTAATACAGATAGAAACAGAATTAACAAGGTCATTTAACAAAGTAATTAAGACAAAACAAACCATGAAATGAAAGTCTTTAAAAATAACATTACCAAATATTCAAAATCATTAATAAAAAAAAAGTAAATAAATAAACTAAAATATGATATAGTATAACTGGGGTCAGTTCTGGAGGCTAGTAAGGCCATGTAAAGCAGTTTGAGAGGATACTATGAAAATGATCAGCCAGGATCCAAAGATGGATACAAATGCATGACCATATATCTCTGGTGTCAGTATCAACAAATTGGCCTTTAGTAATTCTCCTCAATGGTTTGAAAAGTTTAAAAAGTTATTAGTCCTTTACATTTTGGGCAGGTCACTTACAGGTTGCTGACTACCTTAAAAATATGAAAAAAGTTTTTAAAAATATGCAGGTGGTAGAGTACAATGATATAGGGCTGCTAAAATGTGGAATAACTTACCAGCTCACATCAGAAAGGCTCCATCTGTTTCTGACTTTAAAAAGCCTGAACACATGCCTATTTAGCCTAGATTTTCAAAAACTGGCAGAATTTATAATGCTTCCATTGTATTACTTTCAAGGTGATATACTTTCATTTTGAGTTAAGAATGTATTCATTCCTTTCAGCTCCAAGAAATGTCTTTCTTTTGAGAGAAAAAAAAAAACTTTTAAAATTCACCACATGTGGACAACAAAAATCCTAAGATTGTAGTCCACGCAATTCTAAGATATAACCGTACAGCATGTGAGCTGACCATTTTCTACGGCTGTTGCACCTAGCCAATGAATGCTATCAGGTACATCAGGGAAGGGATACAATATGTCTGTGTTAAACTCCTGAGTCTTTTAAGAGCTCTTATTTTAACAGCATAGAATGTACTGGATAAATAGCCAAGATAGAGAAGTGTATGTCTAGAATCATGTACAGGAAACTGATGGGTGAGAAAAAGTTAATACTTTATGTACACACCTTTTGTTTTTTGTTCACATAATCAAACAGTTTTACAATTTTGTTTTCATAATCTCAACACTGTATATGGTGGAGATGGTGCACTGCTGACCTGGACTCGGGACGTTGTAAGTCGGTGGGGGGAGTACTTCAAAGACCTCCTCAATCCCACTTCCAATGAGGAAGCAGAGCCTGGGGACTCGGAGGTAGCCTCCCCCATCTCTGGGACTGATGTCACCGAGGTGGTCAAAAAACTCCTTGGTGGCAGGGCCCCGGGGATAGATGAGATACACTCGGAGTTCCTCAAGGCTCTGGATGTTGTAGGACTGTCTTGCTTGACACGTCTCTGCAACATCGCATGGACATCGGGGACAGTGCCTCTGGATTAACAGACTGGGGTGGTGGTCCCCCTCTTTAAGAAGGGGGACCGAAGGGTGTGTTCCAACTACAGAGGGATCACACTCCTCAGCCTCCCTGGAAAAGTCTATTCGGGGGTTCCGGAGAGGATAGTCCGTTGGATAGTCGAACCTCGGATTCAGGAGGAACAGTGTGGTTTTCCTTCTGGTCACGGAACAGTGGACCAGCTCTACACCCATAGCAGGGTACTGCAGGGTGCATGGGAGTTTGCCCAACCAGTCTACATGTGTTTTATGGACTTGAAAAAGGCATTCGACCGTGTCCCTTAGGGAATCCTGTTGGGGGGGGGCTCCGAGAGTATGGGGTATTGGACCCCCTGATAAGGGCTGTTCGGTCCCTATACAACCGGTGTCAGAGCTTGGTCCGCATTGCCGGCACTAAGTCAAACCCATTTCCAGTGAGAGTTGGACTCCGCCAGGGCTGCCCTTTGTCACTGATTCATAACTTTTATGGACAGAATTTCTAGGCGCAGCCAGGGTGTTGAGGGGGTCCGGTTTGGTGGACTCAGGATTGGGTCACTGCTTTTTGCAGTTGATGTTGTCCTGTTTGCTTCCTCAGGCCGTGATCTTCAGCTCTCTCTGAATCGGTTCGCAGCTGAGTGTGATGCGGCTGGGATGGGAATCAGCACCTCCAAATCTGAGGCCATGGTCCTCAGCCAGAAAAGGGTGGAGTACCTTCTCAGGGTTGGGAGCGAGATCCTGCCCCAAGTGGAGGAGTTCAAGTATCTCGGGGTCTTATTCACGAGTGAGGGAAGAATGGAGCGTAAGATCTACAGGCGGATTGGTGCGGCGTCCACAGTGATGCGGGCTCTGCATTTGTCTGTCATGGTGAAAAAGGAGCTGAGCCGTGAGGCAAAGCTCACAATTTACCAGTTGATCTATGTTCCTACCCTCACCTATGGTCGTGAGCTATGGGTAGTGACCGAAAGAATGAGATCGCGAATACAAACGGCTGAAATGAGTTTCCTCCGCAGGGTGTCTGGGCTTTCGCTTAAAGATAGGGCGAGAAGCTCAGTCATCCTCATCTGGGAGGGGCTCAGAGTAGAGCTGCTTCTCCACCGCATCGAAAGGAATCAGATGAGGTGGCTCGAGCATCTGATCAGGATGTCTTCTGGACGCCTTCCTGGTGAGGTGTTCCGGGCCCAGGGGAAGACACAGGACATGCTGGAGGGACTATGTCTCCCGGTTGGCCTGGGAACGCCTCAGGATTCCCCTGGAAGAGCTAGAAGAAGTGGCCGGGGAGAGGGAAGTGTGGGCATCTCTGCTCAAGCTTCTGCCCCCGTGATCCGACCTCTGATAAACGGAAGAGGATGGATGGATGGAAGAATGGATAGATGGATGGATGCTTTCATAATCAAATGACTAAAAATTAACTTCCATGTGACTGCTACTTGAAAGCTATACCTAGAAAGCAGTAGATTTTTCTTCTTAGGGCCATCAAATATATTGTGTAATATAGGGGTTCTTTTATAGTATTACTGGCCCAGAGTAAACTCAGGAAAGTTCTTAAAGTAATAAGCAAAAGATTGTATTAATCAAAAAGACCATCAGGGAGAATATTCAAAAGTGATAGTACAAAAGGACACCAATAAAATGACAAAACAATAATCCAGTTTCCCACCAGATGACCTAAAAAGGCACTTCACTTCATATCTGCCTCTTTTCTAAGCCTACCCTATCTTCCTCCTACCAGGCAAGTGTGTGCCCTACCCAATTCATGACACGTGTTTACTGGTCCTCTGTCCTGGGGCCACTTTCAGCTATGGCTCTAAAGCTCAGAATAACTTCTGCTAACATATTCAACTTTACATTTAAATCAGGGAAACCATGTTAGTGTAACATAACATAGTTTGGGGGAACTACCATGTATAACCCAAAAAATGTTGGGGCTCTATGGAAAATGCAAATAAAAACAGAAAGCAGTGATTGGTAAATGATTTTTGACCTGAAAACAATACCAATGCTCATTATTTGATGATGCAGCTAATTCATTTTATTGTTTGTACCAAACTAAACATTTTGATCTTGATACTTCCAATATATTCCAAAAAAGGTTTGGACTGTAAAGTATTTAGCACTTTATAACATTGCTTTTCTTTCTAATTACACTTAGTAAACGTTTACTGAAGACACCAATTTATTGAGCTTTTTAGATGTAATTTTGTCGCATTCTTCTTGCAGACAAGTCTTAAAGTGTGCAACAGCATCGGGTCTTTCCATCACCTCCTTATGAAAAGCATATGACTAAAAACAAACTGGTACCACCCTATCTCAGAATAGGCAATGTGTGGTTTCAAAATTGCTTCAGTGGTAAGGCTAACATTTAAAGCCAAAATTCTTCAATTTTTTTTCTGAGCCCACAGCATTTCATTGATTTTCTTTTGTATACTATGTGGTAAATACTTGTGTGGAAATTATGTGGGATTTAATAGTTCTTGCTAATTTGTTTCACAAATCAGATTTGTAAAGTACTTGAAAATAGACAGCTTCTTCAATTCACATGTACTTATTTAACTGACTCTTATCTAAAGCAATGAAAAGTATCAAAACACAATGTTTATACTGTTATTTCTATTATTAAAACACAAGCAGGTGGCATGAATATAAATATGCCATAATAAGTGTCCCATGGATGTTGACCTCAAGTACCCGCACTGTTATTTTCTTTGTTTCATAATACAGTATAGTAGCTTTCTTCTGGCTTGTTCCTTTATTGTTTTCAGGTTGATAAACATTTCTTATTGCCACTTTCTATATTTGTCTGTGCACACCCACATTAAATTTAAAGTGATGAAATTCAATCACAAAAAAATTCAGTTTTTCTTTTTGAAGCTCTAGGACCCCTCCAATTCTATAACAACAGAAGTGCAAATTTAGGTAGTTCTTTGCTAAGTGTCTTTGTAGAGACTTTAGGGGTCCCTAAGTCTGTTTTTATCTGACTGTTGAAAAAAAACCCTGACTAGTTTTACAGCTTAATTAAGATTTTACCAAAAAAATTTGTCATTGGGTAGTAGTGTAAAAATTAATTTATAGTTGGCATTTTAGTATCTTGTCAGTACTGATGTGCTGTTTTAGTGTAAGTGTGCAAGACTTGCCTTATCACAGACTACTGTTTACTAAATCATCGTTTCAAACAGTTCGTCAGTTCATTACTTGATGGTTTATGACTGAGGCAAGTCACGCAAGCCCATTAAATAGTGTAGCTGTGCTTGCACTCAGTAGGGACTTAATCAATGAAAAGCTTCTGATCTACTTTTGCAGGGAATTACTTAAATATTAGAAAAAAAGCTTTGCAGAATTTGTCGGCTGCCAACGGAAGGAAGGCTTCTGACTATTTGCTATTTTTGACGCTCTTACAGGGGGGAAAAAAATCAATTTTATACTTCTAAAAGCTCACATATTAAATGTGCCGTGTCCGTTCAGGATGGCCCCCTATGTGTCACTATGGTAACCATGCTCTTGTTCTTCCTGGGACTGACTGGAGGGCTTGGTGCTCTGTGGATTGAAGCCACAGCAGTGCCAAAAGTCTTGAGAGGCATGACTGGGGGGTTGCTGGAAGCTGCAGGATTCTGATTGCTAAAGGTTCTTTTCAAATTAGTTTTGACCTTTTGTGTAGTGCTCTCTGAGCTGCTTGAAGAAAATGATACAGAGAGGACACAGGGAACGGCTGGATACTGCTTAAAGAACTCAGGCTGTTGTTTCTGCAATTATGGCCGTAACATGAAAAGAAATGCAGATACATGTGGAGTAGACCTTCCTAAAAGGTACAACAAAAAAGAATATGTTAAAAATGAGACACAAATGCTTTACTCCAAGTCCTTAGCTTTCCCATTTTACACTTCAAAACGTTGCTTCTAGCTATTTCACACTAACCACAATGACATTGTTAAAGAGGTCATTTAGAATATACAGTATTCTATATTTTATTTAAGTGTCCATTTAATTTATAAAATAATATGAAATATATGCTGCTTAATACCAAAAAGAACATCACTGTAAAGTAGCTGGTAGGTTGGATGAATTTTAAGTTCTTTGTATGGACAAAGTCTTTTCTCTATTGTCCACATAACAAAACATTTTGACTGACTAATTAACTTATTACAGTTTAGTCTATAGAGTTATGAGTTAAATTTACCTGCTTATTTTTGGAGTGTAAGAAGAAAACTAAAGAACTTGAGAAAAAATGTATCCAGACACAAACAGAATGTGCAAATAAATAAATAAAAAAAAAAAAAACAAAGGCAATCACCAGGCAGGGAATTGATTCCAATCCCCCAGCATTGTCAGACAGCAGTTTAAACCACTGTGTCACCAAATTGCCCATAATTATTGGATGAAAGAAAAATGGAATAATTACCTTTATGCACATCTCCATTTTCTTATTATGTTACAATTAGTTTGCTTGAAGTTTCATTTTTGTGTGTACAGCAGATTTTTTTTAAACAAAGACTGGCTTAATTATGGGTGTGCTGCATTTGCAGTTATATAAATGGTATATAAGACATTTCTTGTATATTTTTATGGGGTGCCAGGATTGCAAGGAGGGCACCACTGTTATGACCTACTCTAGTCTTTTGTTTTTATATTCTAATTTGGGGTGTCACTTAATTGGGTTCTGCCCGAATTACCCACTTTAGTTGCTTATTAATTAACTCACCTGGGTTATGGGTGGGGTGTAGGTTTTATAAAGTAAGCTTCTTTGGGGTTTAGGAGAGAGAGAGAGAGGGAGAAAGAAAGAAAGAAAAAAAAAACACACAAACAAATACACACACCAACAAACAAACAACACACACAATACCACAAACACCAAACCACAACAAATAAACGGGGAAAGAGAGAACCAGAGCAAAGTATGGAGAGTTAGGGTTGGATGGTCTGGCTTTGGGTTTTTGGTTGCTTATTAAAGAAATAATTGTAAGCTAGCCAGCTAAGTAAACTGCTGTGAACTTTGAAGTTAGACTGCTATGTTAGTGTGGTTCTCCTGCCTTGCTTGTTTTGTGTAGTTTCTCCATATTTTGTATTTTGTGTTTTATTTTGACAATAAATGGAGCCTGTTTTTATTTTAGTTTTTTTTATGTTTTGTCTCCCTCTCTCTCTCATTTATGTACGACCTATTTATATATCCCTAGACTTTTTGGTAGGCTATAACATATTGGGGGTTTGTCCGGGATTTTTTTGAGTATTTTTGTGCACTTTGAGTTGTAATTGGCATGTTTTGGCCAGAGTGTTTTTTGTGGTCCTGTGTTGACTTTGGAGTTGAATTCATTTTTTCTCTAAGTGCTTTATTATAATCAACATTTTTTTCTTTTTTCTGAGAGCCTTTTTAAGTGGTAGTATATTCAGTACATCAGCAATTGTTTGGTAATAAAGTTGTGGACTTAATTAGTTGGTTAATTGGAAGTGATTCTTTTAACTTTGAAGGGTACCTTCTTGTATATTGTAGCAGGTTTTTAGTGTTATTGTGGATTTTGATTTGCATACGTTTACTAGTGCTCCCACTATTAAACTTGATAATTGTAGAAAGGCACATCTCTTACTTATTGCTGACTTTTTTGATATTTCATTATCTCGTCATGCTAGTAAGAGTGAAATTAAGTCTGAACTTAAGTGTAATTTAATAACATTGGGGTATTACTTGACAGGGAGGTTTCAGAAAGTATTATGGAAGGTGGTGTTGCATTGCCCGATACTTCTACTGAGGCAGAACCCATATTGCTGTCAGAAGCTGCTGTTGTAACTCCTATTGATGTAGGAAGTATACTGCTAGGTGAGGTAGCTGAGAACTGTTTTGATGTTCCTGTTGAAAATACAGCTTCTGTACTTTGTTTGAAAGAACTTGATCTTGAGTTAAAATGTCAAGAATTTAAATTACAGGAACTTAGATTGGAAGAACTGAAAGTCAGAGCGTGAAAGAAAGGTGGCTATGGAAATGGAGATGAGAAGGATGGAATTTGAAACTAGACGAATCACTCAACTTCGTGAACTTGAAGTTGAGGCCTTAAATAACTGACCATTCTCGACCTAATCCTTCTAATGATTTTGATATTGGCAAACATATTCATTTAGTTCCCCCTGTTAAAGAAACTGAAGTTGAAAAGTATTTTACTGTATTTGAGCGTGTTGCAACTGTATTACATTGGCCAAAAGATGTCTGAATATTATTGTTGCAATGCAAATTAAGTGGAAAAGCACAAGAAGTGTGTGCTGCTCTTTCAGCTGAGCAGAGTCTAAATTAAGGTGGTGAAAAATTGTGTTGCGGGCTTATGAGCTGGTTCCAGAGGCATATCGACAAAAGTTCAGAAATCATAAACAGGTTAATCATACGTTTATGGAGTTTGCGCGAGAAAAGGAGAATCTTTTTGACAGATGGTGTGCATCACAGAGTGTTAATTTGAATAGATCAGATTTAGTCTTGCTTGAGGATTTAAATTGCCTTCCTGAACGAATTGTGACCTAATTAAATGAGCAAAAAGTTTTGAAAGTCTCTGAACCAGCTGTATTAGCTGATTTTGTTCTTACCCATAAAACTGTATATCCTCCACAAAAATATTCTGGTGAGGAAATAGTAAAAAGCAGAGGTTAGGGTAGAGGTGTGAATGGGCCCTCTCATCAATTTATTACAGGATAATTCCGTGACTTCTAGTAATGCAGCAGTAGACCAAAAGCATGTTTGTTTTTATTGTAGAAAACTGGGTCATATAATTTCTAATTGTGTGATGTTAAAAAAGAAATATCAAGATCCTAAAAGTGTGGCTCTGGTACAACTTGAAGAAAAGTCTAAGGGCTTGTTGGTTAGTAAGGGTAATAAGCCTTTTATTACAAATGGCTCAGTAACAACACCTGACCATCCTGATGTTCAAAAGCCTGTTAAAATTTTAAGGGATACCGGTGCCTGTCAATCATTTTTGTTGTTAGGAGTTTTACCTCTGTTTGAGAAGACATCAAAAGGGATCAGGTATATTAGTGTGAGGTTTTGAAATGCACTATATGAATGTTCCACTTCATATAGTGATTTTGAAATCTGACTTGGTGTCAGGGCTTGTTACGGTTGGAGTGTGCCCTAGATTTCCCATGGCAGGGGTTATATTCATATTGGGCAATGACTTGGCTGGAGGTAATGTGTCACCTGTTCCAGAGGTTTTGGAAAACCCTATACCACCTTGCTCTGATGAACTGGCATGCCAGTTTCCTCAAGTGTTTTCTGCATATGTTGTGACTTGTGAACAATCCAAAAGACTTGGAGTAGATAGTTCTGAGGAATTGGATGTAAATTTATCAGAAACTTAATGATATTGATGGGAGTGCATCAGACTTCCAGTTTTCGACACTGCCTGAAGATGAGAAAAACTTAAGACAATTAAAACCAAATGAGACTGTAACTGAAGATTTATTGTCTTGGTCCATTTCACGAGAGCAATTATGGAGCAAAAGAGTGACCCTGAACTTTCATCATTTTTCTCTAATGTTGTGTCTAAGGAAAAATTGAGTGAACTGTCTATTGCTTATTTTGTTGAAAATGGAGTTTTAAAGCGTAAATGTCAATAATCTTCAACTCCTGAATGGGATGTAAAATATCAAATTGTTCCTGTTTTATATAGGTTAAATGTGTTATCTGTTGGCCATGATCATTGTTTAGCTGGTCATTTGGGAATAAAAAAAACATTTGACTGAATACTGAATACTGAATACCATTTTTACTGGCCAGGAGTATGGTCTGATGTTAAACGTTATTGTGAAACATGCTCTATTTGTCAAATGGTTGGAAAACCAAATCAAATCAAAAGATTCCCTCAGCTCCATTGTATCCAATCCCAGTAACAGGGGAACCTTTTGAACATATTATTGATTGTGTTGGTCCATTGTCTAGTACATAATCTGGAAATCAGTATTAACTATTATGTGCAGGGCCACAAGATATTCTGAGGCTATTCCTGTAAAAAAAAAAAAAAAATTACTGCCTCTGTTATTGTAAAGGCTTTGAATTTTTTTTTTCTATATTTGGTTTACCTAAAGTTATGCAGCCAGATCAAGGGTCTAATTTCATGTCTAAATTGTTTGCCCAAGTTTTACAGCAGTTAGCAGTAAAGCATAAAATATCAAGTGCTTATCATCCAGAATCACAAGGGGTTTTAGAATGGTTCCATCAGACCCTGAAGTCTATGATGTGTAATTATCAGTTTGAGAGCAACTGGGATGAGGGTATCCCTTTTATTTGCTATAAGAGAGGTAGCTCAAGATTCTCTAGGATTTAGTCCTTTGGAGCTTGTATTTGGTCATACTGTACGGGGACCTTTTAAAGTTGCTTAAAGAGAGATGAACGTCTGAAACTTCAGCTACTACTAAAAACTTATTGGATTATGTTTTTGATTTTCATCGCAAACTGAGCTATGGTTGTGAAATAGCTAAAAAAATCTTTAGAGTCCTCTCAAAGAAAAATGAAGCACTATGTTGATAAGCAATCTGTGAATCGAAATTTTCAGCCAGGGGATAAATTAGTTCTATTGCCTGTCTCTGGTTCTGCTTTGCAAGCTAGTTTTTCTGGTCCTTATGTAATTAATAGAAAAGTGAGTGACCGGGATTATCTCATCCATACTCCTGATCGTAAACGTAAAACTAGATTATGTCAATTTAATATGTTAAAACTGTATCTAAGTCAGGTGGAAGTTTGTTTAAAGGATAAACAGGGGGTTAAGCTGGGTGGTGTGGGAACCTCAGTGGCATTAGCTGTGCCCTATCACATCTGAGGATGGGTTATCTATGTGCTATGCACATGTTGTGAGCAACAAGTTATCAAATTCTAAAATATGTAATCAAGAATTTTTATCTATTTATCTGACTCTGAGCGTGCTGATATTGTAAGTCTTAACTACTCATTCTGGGCTATTTTCTGATGTGCCTACTTGTACACTTGATGTGTTGTATCATATTGAGGTACACAATGCAGAGCCAATTAAACAGCATGCTTATAGGGTTAATCCTGTTAAACGTATACTTATGGGTAAAGAAATTGAATATTTGTTGGAAAATGGTCTTGCTGTTCACAGTATCAGTCCATGGAGTTCACCATGCATCTTACCTAAGACCGATGGGACTTATCAGTTTTGTACTGATTATCGAAAGGTTAATGCAGTTACTAGACCTGATTCATTCCCTCTTCCAAGAATGGACGATTGTATTGATAGAGTTGGCACAGCTTGCTGTGCGATTAAATTTGATCTGTTAAAAGGGTATTGGCAGTTGCCTCTGACTCCACGTGCCTCTGAAATTTCTGCATTTGTTACATCAGATTGTTTTCTTCAATATAAAGTGATGGCATTTAGAATGAGGAATGCTCCTGCCACATTTCAATGACTAATGACAATTGTGCTAGCAGAATTACAAAATTGAGGCTTATCTGGATGATCTAGTGGTTTTTTTCCAAAAGCTGGACAGAACATCTTCAGGCAATTAATGCCGTTTTTGATCGTCTTGAAAAGGCTAACCTCACTTTGAACTTGGCTAAATGTGAATTTGGACAAGCACCAGTTGGTTATCTTGGAAAGCAGGTGGGCCATGGAAAGGTACAACCTCTTGATGTCAAGATTACTGCTATTAAAAAGTTTACAGTGCCTAAATCAAAGAGAGAACTGAGGCGTTTCATGGGTTTGGTTGGATACTGTTGTGATGTGAGATTTTGCATTTAACTTGATAAATATTTTGTACATCTATTTATAATTTTAGGCAAAGCAATGTAATTTAGTTTTTACCCCCACCAACCATCCATTTTGCGACCAAGTCTCTTTGAATTTTACGACAGAGTTGGGAGAGGATGCGTCTTGAACCAGTGTGGCGAGTATTTCTCTGCTAAATTCTTTCAACCCGCCGCAAGGAAGCCAGGATATTTAACATATGGTTTGGAGGCAGGGGTTAAGATGTTCTATTTCTCCCATTAGACTGAGGTATGGCTGTTTGGAATTGGTTTGTCTCAGAGGCCTTTAAGTACCATAATGTCCTAATGGCTCTAGGGGTTGGACAGAAAACCTATAAATTTGCTTGCTTTCTCTCTCTCTCTCTCTCTCTCTCTCTCACTTACTTACTGAACTGATGAAGACCATCACATCATGAACTGACAAGAACAGCACAATGAAGAGCACAGCTCTTATGATATGATGCCTTAACTAGAGACATTAAGTAACTAACAAGTCTGTGTGCCACCTGAAACTACACATCATTTAATCAGGTTGTATGGTTGCCAATATTCAAATGTACTTTGCATTTTATTATTTATGAATACTATCAATACATTTTATGTGTAACTTAACTCCTGCTTGTCTTTTTACTACATCTAATTGCCTGAGGTTATAGATATAGAAGGGAAGGTGGGGATATGTTGTATCCAATAATACCTTTTATAAACAGTGGTAAGTCTGAGATTAGGCATTCTAAGGCTACATAGTAATAATACAATAGGGGAAATTAGAGGAATATATATTACTCTACCAAGATAAAACGGATACTATCACAGTTTTTGTAAAAACGTCTAGTGTGGTGACACCATTGACTGAGTTGAGTGTAAAAAGAACTTTTGAATGAAATAATTGCCAAACTGCTTTTGAAAATGTAAAATCTTTGTTAATGATTGCTCCTGTTTTGGATGCTCCTAACTTTACGTTACCATTTAAGCTGGACATAGATGCAAGTGCTTGTGGAGATGGAGCTGTTCTTCAACAGGAAGATGAGAATGGAGTGGAACATCCTATATGCTATTTCTGCAAAAGGTTCAACAAACACCAATGTCAGTATTCAACTATAGAGAAAGAGACTTTGGCTTTGTTATTGGCCTTGCAACATTTTGAAGTTTGTTGGGTCATATGTACTCCCTGTAATGGTTTTTACAGATCACAATCCTATTACCTTTTTAAATGGTATGTTTAATTCTAATTGGAGATTAATGTGTTGGTCTTTGGTTGCTCAAAATTATAAACTAATTATTAAGCATAAAAGGGTAAAGAAAATATAATTGCTGATGCTCTTTCTCGTATTTAATGTATAGAAATCTGATCATTTTTTTTAAGGGTGGGGGTATGTTATGACCTACTCTAGACTTTTGTTTTTATATTATAATTTGGGGTTTACCTTAATTGGGTCCTGCCCTAATTACCCACTTAAGCTGCTTAACTCACGTGGGTTATGGGTGGGGTGTAGGTTTATAAATTAAGCTGCTTTGTGGTTTGAGAGAGGGTGTGAGAGAGAGACAGAGCAAGGTATGGAGGGTTAGGGTGGGATGGTCTGGCTTTGGGTTTTTGGTTGCTTATTAAAGAAATAATTGTTAGCTAGCTAAGTGATAAATGCAAATTGTTCATCTTGCTGTGACCTTTTGAAGTTAGGCAGCTATGTTATTATGGTTCTCCTGCCTTGCTTGTTCTGTGTAGTTTCTCCATATTTTGTGTATTTTATTTTGACAATAAATGGAGCCTGTTTTTATTCTGTCTCTCTGCATATATCCCTAGACTTTCTGGTAGGCCACAACGCCACCAAGATAAGAGTAGATGAAGTCCCTGCAGATGGTTTCTTAAGGAGAAACATCTATGGGGGTCATCAGAGAGAATTTTTTTACATAGACCTTGGTTGGTAGTGGGCAGCATGGAGTTCCCTAATTGTGATTTGGTTGAGAGAGGCTTTTCAAATACGGCAGGAGCATACATAGTACTCAGATACCATATGGCAAGCCTGTAGTAAATGAACCATAGACCATAATGGTTATTATGGGGGAGACCCAGCAGCACAGGCATTGGGTTAATATTTTTTCCTGTCCGCTCAAAGGAGGCATCAAGCTGTGCCTATATATGATTAACTGAACTAAGTTGCACCATAAAGTATGCTGTTGGGAAATTGTCCAAGACACCGTTTTTTAATTGCTACAAGAAAGAGACAAAATCTGGATTCACTGTAGTTACAAAGTTTCAGGTCTGCCCTGGAAGAAGCCAGGGTTATACATAAGAGACTGACAGATGAAAAAGAGAAAAATGTCAAGAGACAAGTTTTAGGTAGCATTGGAGAAAGGTGCGGAAGATGCTAATGTTTGCCGAAAAGGTAAAAGTTTTGGATATGTTGATGGAAGGGAAAAGCTATACCGCTGTAGGAAGCCATTACGGCATCAACGAGTCCACGATTCTTTTTATTTAAAAATGAGGAAAAGAATACAGTGATCCCTCGCTATATCGTGCTTCGACTTTTATGGCTTCACTCTATCAGGGATTTTAAATATAAGCATATCTTAAATATATATCACAGATTTTTTGCTGGTTCGTGGATTTCTGCAGACAATGGGTCTTTTAATTTATGGTACATGCTTTCTCAGTTGCTTTGCCCAGTTGATTTCATACAAGGGACGCTATTGCAAGATGGCTGAGAAGCTACCCAATCCGAGCACGTATTACATATTAAATAAAACTCCTCAATGATATACGATATGCTTCCCGTGCGGTGCTTTGCATACTTGAAAGCCCAAACAGCACATGTTGTTTTTTGATTGTTTGCTTGTCTCTCTCTCTCTCTCTCTCTCTCTCTCTCTCTCTCTCTCTCTCTGTCTGACATTCTCTGCTCCTGACGGAGGGGGTGTGAGCAGAAGGGCTGTTTACACAGAGGCTGTGTGCCTAGAGGATATGGACGCTCCTCTAAAAAATGCTGAAAGAATACCTTTACATTGCTGCCTTCCTTGTAGCTGCTTTGTCCGGTGGTGCCTTGCATACTTAAAAGCACAAAAAGCCCTATTGCTTTTTGATTGTTTGCCTCTCTCTCTCTCTCTCTCTCTCTCTCTCTCTCTCTCTCTCTCTCTCTCTCTCTCTCTCTCTCTCTATTCTCTGCTGATGACGCACACTTTGAAGAGGAAGGTATGTTTGCATTCTTTTAATTGTTAGACAGAACTGTCATGTCTTTCTTGTCATGGAGCACAGTTTAAACATTTGACTAAAGGATGTTATTTCATGTCTAGAGGGCTCTAATGTTAGAAAATGTATTTAGAAGGTCGTAAACAGGTTTTCTATACTCTGCGAAAATATTCAATTTATAAATAAAGAATTCTACTTTGCAGAAATTCATTTATCATGGCAGAGTCTGGAATGGATTAACCGCCATAAACGAGGGTTGACTGTATAAGATCTACAGCCGCAGTGTCCTTTTAACCAGGATGCAAAACGAGTTGTAAGTGGAGGTAATAAGGCAGTAGTCTGGATGGAATCTGCTTTAGGGATTTGGATTGAAGACTGCCGGAAGAACAACGGCGGTGCTACACAGTCGCCTGAAGAGGCTCCTTTAGAAGGGCTGTAACGCTCTCCTTTGTTGTGCAGTAAAATTAAACTCATTGTTATCGGACAAGTTGTGTCATTGTTGAGTAACCATAATTAATTTTCTACTTGCAGTACTTAATACATGTATGTAAGTTTAGTGTCACTGTACACACATTTACTGTATACAATTTTTCTTGCATTGTACATATTTATTGCTGGTGGCCAGTCTATCTTAATGTCTAACATATGTGATATCAGAGACACTTGATATCTTTAAAATAATATTTAGGTTTTACTGTATATTAACAATGTGTTTACATACATAATTTCAATGAATCTTGCCTAATATCTAAGAGAATACAAAGGGTTTTTGCTGTATAACTGTGTGGGGAATATTTATAACCAGTGTGGGAAACTTTATAAGGGCTTAATATATATAAAAATAACCATAAAAACATATGGTTTCTACTTCACAGATTTTCACCATTTTTGGGGGGTTCTAGAATGCAACCCCTGCGAGTGAGGAGGGATTACTCTATATACTGATCAAAAAAATTAAAGGAACACTTTGAAAACACATTAGATCTCAATGGGAAAGGAAATTATAATGGATATCTATACTGCTATGGACTGGATAATGTGTTAGGAATGAAAGGATGCCACATCATTTGACAGAAATAAAAATTATCAACCTACAGAGGGCTGAATTCAAAGACACCCTGAAAATCAATGTGAAAAAATGATATAGCAGGCTAGTTTATTTTGCCAAAATTTCATTGCAGCAACTCCAAATTGTACTCGGTAGTTTGTAGCGGTCCGGTGCCACTAAGATTCACACCACCAAGAAGACAATGATTTATCTATTTTTATGGAGGAGATCCCAGGGACGTTCCAAGCCTTGGCCCAACCTGTACACACTCACAAACGGAGACAAAATAATGCACACTGGAATCAAACAACAATTTAAAGAATATAATAATTAAATGAAAACAATGCCACCCCTGTACCCCTACGGTGATATTACTTTAAACACACTAACACAAACAACCCCCTACAGCACAGTCCATGGAAAACAACACCGGATGTAATGAAATGATAGAAGATAGTAAGTCCAGAGATCTGTATGTTGAAAGGGAATGAAAAAACAGTCCTATCGGTAGTCCGTGAAGATGGGTAGATGGTTCAGGAATGCTTCTTTTCCCCACTCTACTGCGTAGGTCACTGCACCCTTCTGTTGGACAACAGTTGCCGGGCTGAACCACTTTGAAGCCAGTTTAGCCATAAATTTATCTGAGGCTTTGGAGAGGGGATGAGTCCTAATCCAGACTTTCTCCCCAACTGAGAATTGTACAAGCTTATGTCTCTGGTTGTACGATTTGAGACTGTCTGGACTGGGACCTCACCATCCTCTCCTTCACCCGTTGTGTAATCTGCTGTAAGGTTTGTAAGTGATCATGAATCGATGTGCCCAATGTGAACTGTTAGAGGTGCAATACCCACCTGGTTAGCCTAGATGCGGTCATCCGGCAATTGAATGCCCAGGTCAGAACCCGGTGCTGAAGTCTTCTCCATGAAGTAATGATACTTCTCCACCGCCCACACAACAGTGAGGCTTTCCTTCTCGGTGGTGAAATAATTGTACTTGGCGCCCTTTAGTGACCGTGAGCCATAGTCCACCACCCTCTCTTCTTCTTGATTTGTTTGAGAGAGAACAGCACCGAACCCAAGGTCACTCGCGTCAGTGTGGACCTGAAAGCTTAATGATGGATCAGGCTGTGCCAGGACTAGTGCTGATGTCAGTGCCTGTTTGAGACTTTCGATGGAGTACTGTAATGTTGGCTGGCCCCCTTTTTAAAAGATGGCTGACCTCCTTTGACCCCAACGGCGCCTGCACCCTTGACAGAAGACCAATCTGAGCCACTGCAGGGACTGATGGCAGTTGCAGTTTTAACTTCTAGTAGCCCCACTACAAGTTTGTATGGCCTCCATGTGCTTGTATGCATGCCTGATAATGTCGGGGAATACTACTAATGAGACGATATATGATGTCCTGGGGAATCTCCTTCCAAATCTGGACTAGGACATCACTGAGCTGCAACCTAGTGGCATCAGATGGACAAAAACATAATGTCCCAGTAGTCTTCTGTTGGGTTTAGGTCAGACAAGTATTTGAGTCAATGGTATCATTTCCTTCATCCTCCAAGAACTGCCTGCATACTATCGCCACATGAGGCCGGGCATTGTCGTACACCAGGAGGAACCCAGGACCCACTGCACCAGCATAGGGTCTGAAAATGGGTCCAAGGATTTCATCCTGATTTCTAATGACAGTCAAGGTGCTGTTGTCTAGCCTGTAAAGGTCTGTGGGTCCCTTCATGGATATGCCTCCCCAGATCATCACTGACCCACCACTAAACCAGTCATAGTGAACGATGTTACAGGCAGCATAATGTTCTACACGGCTTCTCCAGACCCTTTCATGTCTGTCACATGTGCTCAGGGTGAAAAGCACAGGATGCTGGTGGTGGACCTACCAATTCTTGTATTCTATGGCAAATGCCAGTTGAGCTCCACGGTGTTGGGCAGTGAGCACAGGGCCCACTAGAGGACGTCTGGCACTCAGGCCACCCGCATGAC
Organism: Polypterus senegalus; assembly: GCF_016835505.1. Classification (NCBI taxonomy): domain Eukaryota; kingdom Metazoa; phylum Chordata; class Cladistia; order Polypteriformes; family Polypteridae; genus Polypterus; species Polypterus senegalus. Next base: position 85,459,602 of record NC_053166.1, on the reverse strand, counting down.
ATCTATTTCTGATTGATTGGTCAGAGACACTCACACCAGTGGCCTACTGGAGGTCATTTTGTAGGGCTCAGGCAGTGTTCATCCTGTTCTTCCTTGCCCAAAGTAGCAGGTGCCGGTCCTGCTGATGGGTTAAGGACCTTCTACGGCCCTGTCCAGCTCTCCTAGAGTAACTGCTTGTCTCCTAGAATCTCCTCCATGCCCTTGAGACTGTGCTCGGAGACACAGCGAATCTTCTGGCAATGGCACATATTGATGTGCCATCCTGGAGAAGTTGGACTACTTCTGCAACCTCTGTAGGGTCCAGGTATTGCCTCATGCTACCAGTAGTGACACTGACCATAGCCAAATGCAAAACTAGTGAAAAAACAGTCAGAAAAGATGAGGAGCTAAAAATTTCAGTGGCCTCCACCTGTTAAACTTTTCCTGTTTTGGAGGTCATCTCATTGTTGCCCCTCTAGTGCACCTTTTAGTTAATGAAGTTAACACCAAAGCAGCTGAAACTGATTAAAAAACCTCTCTGCTATTTAACTGACCAGATCAATATCCCAGACTTTATGGACTTGATCTTGTACTCTGATTAAAAAGTGTTCCCTTAATTTTTTTGAGCTGTATATCTTCTTATATAATATGCTACCGTGGCTGTCCGTTTGTCTGTCCAGGATTTTAAATCACGTGTAGCTCACAAACCGTTTGAACTATTGGCCTAAAATTTGGTACACATATACTATGTGACGTCTACTATCCACTCATGGGTTGATGATTGACCTCCAAGGTTATTCCTCTTTTTATTTTCATTTTATTTTATTATAGAATCAACTCTGAGGTGGCCAGCAGGGTGGGGAAAAGAAGAGCTGCTCAGGAAGCAGCAAGCGCATCAACCTCTGAGCAAATGAATGCTAAACATACAGAGAGAGTATGAAAAGTATGAATGCTCAAGTCAAGAGTATTCACTTCATGTTATCGTGCAGTGTGCCATTACTTGTATACTAGCAAAATACCCGCGCTTCGCAGCAGAGAAGTAGTGTGTTAAAGAAGTAATGAAAAAGAAAAGGAAACATCTTGAAAATAACGTAACCTGATCGTCAATGTAATTGTTTTGTCACTGTTATGAGTGTTGCTATCATTCATATATATATAGCAATTAACTAACAAAAAATAACTTCACTTTAACTTAATACTGATACTCTGTATGTTCAATTCTTCATAATAATTATTCACAGTGGCTCAAAAATCCATACTGACCCCTACTCTCTCTTCTGTTTCTTTTTCTGGTTTCTTTGTGGTGGCGGCCTGCGCCACCACCACCTACTCAAAGCATCATGATACACCAACATTGATGGACTGAAAGTCTACGTGACCATCATCATCAGGTCCTTCCATGAAAACCCTAAATACAAAGAGGACTGTTTGACTTATGTTAGGTAGATTGCCCAGAGGGGACTGGGCGGTCTCTTGGTCTGGAACCCCTACAGATTTTATTTTTTCTCCAGCCTTTGGAGGTTTTTTTTTTTTCTGTCCACCCTGGCCATTGGACCTTACTCTTATTCTATGTTAATTAATGTTGACTTATGTTTATCTTTTATTGTGTCTTCTATTTCTCTATTCATTTTGTAAAGCACTTTGAGCTACATTTTTTTGTATGAATATGTGCTATATAAATAAATGTTGATTGATTGAATAAAAGAGACATCCCTTTTTCAGGACTATGTATTTCAACAATAATGTTTTAAAAATCCGAATAACTTTACAGATCTTCATTGTAAAGGGTTTAAACAATGTTTTCCATGCATGTTCAATTAACCATAATCAATTAACATGCACCTGTGGAATGGTCATTAAGACCGTAACAGCTTACAGAAAGTAGGCATTTAAGGTCGCAGTTCTAAAAACACAGGACACTAAAGAGACTTGTCTACCGACTGTGAAAAACACCCAAAGAAAGATGCCCAGGGTCCCTGCTCATCTGCGTGAACGTGCATTAGGCATTCTGCAGGGAGGCATGAGTACTGCTGATGTGGCTAGGGCAATAAATTGCCATGTCCGCACTGTGAGACGCCTAAGACAGCGCTACAGGGAGACAGGAAGGACAGCTGATCATCCTCGCAGTGGAAGACCACATATAACACCTGCACAGGATCGGTACATCCGAATATCACACCTGCATGACAGGTACAGGATGGCCACAACAACTGCCAGAGTCACACCAGGAACACACAATCCCTCCGACAGTGCTCAGACTGTCCGCAATAGGCTGAGAGAGGCTGGACTGAGGGCTTGTAGGCCTGTTGTAAGGCCAGTCCTTACCAGACATCACCAGCAACAACGCTGCCTATGGGCACAAACCCACCTTCGCTGGACCAGACAGGAGTGGCAAAAAGTGCTCTTCACTGATGAGTCACGGTTTTGTCTCACCAGGGGTGATGGACGGATTCGTGTTTATCGTCGAAGGAATGAGAGTTACACCGAGGCCTGTACCCTGGAGCGAGATCGATTTGGATCGATGGCTAGGGCCATCCCCCCCCAGAAATGTCCAGAAACTTGCAGGTGTCTTGGTGGAAGAGTGGGGTGACATCTCACAGCAAGAACTGACAAATCTGGTCCAGTCCATGAGGAGGAGATGCACTGCAGTACTTCAAGCAGCTGGTGGCCACACCAGATACTGACTGGTACTTTTGATTTTGAGCCTCCCTTCATTCAGGGACACATTGTGAAACATTTTTAGTTTGTCTTATGGTGTTGACTCTTTTAGTGTTCATACAAATATTTACACATTAAGTTTACTGAAAGTAAAAACAGTTGAAAGTCAGAGGACAGTCCTCCACAGTCCCCTTAGCGACAACTTCTGGGGCTGAGCGTCCAGCCCCGCGAGGGACATCCTCCTCCAGAAGGACACGTCAGCCGGGCCTTGGCTGTGTTGCCCCTGTCCTCGAGCGAACCTTGGGGGGACGGTGTACCTCCTGTCTCCCCGGGGACAATGGCGCCACTCGTGGCCCGGCCGCCGGCAGTTATAGCACCGGCGAAGCCCTCCTGGTTGCTTCCCTCTGCGGGACCAAAAACATCTTGGGAACTCTGTCAGTGTTGTCTCCGCCCCTTCATCTGCCAAGGAGGGTATTACGGCCGCTTGGCTGCCCTTTAGCCTTCTCTCTGATATGTCAGGAGACCCACGCTTTATTTTGGGGATCTCCTGTTTCATCTGGGGCTTGTGCTCAGCTTGAGGCTCTCTATGGAAAAGAGAGAGCCTCTTTGCTGTTTGCACGCCAGTTGTCCTACGGTTATTAGGAGGCGGCGGCATTAGCACCGCCTCGCCCCGATGAACAGCACCATTCAGCTGCACCGGCACGAGCGGCGCTTCCCCCGGTGCTCCTATCGCCGGCGCTACCCTGCACATATTACCGGTTGGGACCTGGAGACGTGTACGGCTCTGGGCGGCCACGTCACACGCATGCCCCGGACCGTTTACTCCTTTCACGAACCCCTCGGTCATTGTGCCCCTCTCTATTGTCGGGCACACGGTGCTTTGACACCCGCTACTTTTCCTTGGCGGTGTCAGATCGCACTGTGTTCCCTTATGTTCTACGACACAGGAGAGACTCGCCTGTGCTTCCGCATCGACCACCTCTGGATCTTCCCGGCCCAGCTACTGCACGAAGTTCATCAGTGCCTTCAAGGGTGCTGCTGCCGTCGCTCCCAGTTCCTCCACTCGTTTCTTCAGTTCATTAAATTCCTGTAAGAAACGGCTTAGGGGCTCGAGGTATTACTCGAGCCCCCGTAAGTCCACACAGTTAATGTTTACAGCCGGCGTTGTCTTCGCTTCCGCGTTTTGCTTACCCTCCGACTGGGAACCAATGAGCACATCCCCTCCTGGCACGTGTTCAGCTGGGTTGCGCAAAGGCTCTTGGCACTTGGAGACCTCAGAGGAACGGCTGGCTACTCCGAGCCGGCTGAGATCTGCCTTTTCCTTTTCACCGGCAGACCCTTCAGCCACAACCCGTCCCTCTTTGTCGGTTGCTGTTTGTGTAGGTGCTGCTTTGCACTCCTTCCCCTCCCCTTCCAGGAGGCTCGGACCCGTCAGGGAACGAACAACCTCGTCGGAGGACTCAGTGTCTTTCACCTTCCCGGCATGCACCGCGGGTGACCAGTCTGTTGTCCTCATAGGGAGCTGTCGCTAGCCGTCTCGCGACCTGGCCTGCCTTCTGGGAGCCGCGGCCATTTTGCCAAAGCATGAGGCAGTCAGCTGAGACGGCGCTGCGATTCTCTCGCCGAGCGTCTGCAAAACAGGATAAAAAGAAACCCAAAACGTCGGGCATTTTACCTGCAGCTACTTCCGTAGCGGATAGCGGAACCCCCGGACTGCCTAGGGAGTCCGATGCGCTCGACAGCTGTCCGTGTCCCGAGTTTTTCACTACCCGGGCTTGCTCGTCCCGAATTGGCGCTCTGTCTTCCACACTCCCGGTCAGGTAGGTCCAGGTCATTTCAGCCTCTGTCATATTCTGTACCCCGTGGGTACTGACCTTCTTTTTCCCGGACTTCTTGCCCATTGTCCTTCAGAACAGGATGGCGCGCACAGTTGCATCTCTCTCAGTAGCGGGTGCGTTTGTTGCCTCCGTGCAAAGATGCGGAATCCACCGAGGGTTGACTGCCCACACAATATTTATGTTCAAAACCGGTCCCCTGCCAGCAGAAGACCAGAGATTTCCTGCCGACTACAGCAGTGTGGCAGTAGGGGGCACTAGTGCTCCCTTGAACCCTCAGGTACAACTCCAGACACCAGGTAAAAGTCCAAGACTTTTTATTATGGTTCACAGTGCACCAAGCACCTTCCACACTACTCATAAATATTAAACCAATACAAAACACTAACAACTTCTTCCTCGCCCAGACACTTTGCTCCTCTCCCACCCAGCACAGCTCAGCGTCTGTGATAGCCCCTGACCCGGAGGTGTTCCTGTCCCAACAGTCCACAGTTGCTTATTCCTTCCGGGTCAAGGCAATCAGTTCTTTACTTCAACCCGGGAGCATAACATTTCTTCCTGTCATGTAACCGTGACCTACTCCTGGGTCATACGGCATCAAAGAGCCCATAAGCTCCACCACAGCATCTCCTGATGGTCCCCAAGGTATCCAGCAGGGCTGTGTATAAACACTACAAAGTCCATAAGGCCCTGCTGGACCTCGGGGCACGATCCTGCTGTCGGGAGAGCTCCTCCTGGCGGCCTGGGGGTTAGGACCGGCATGGGAAGCCGGCAGTCCTCCACTATAGATATATAGATATAGAGATAGATAGATATAGATATAGATATAGATATATATATTTTCTTCTTAATAAAACTTTTAAGGCAGTACTTCGCCGCTGTGAAGCGCGGGTATTTTGCTATATGTAATATATATATATATATATATATATATATATATATATATATATATATATATATATACAGTATATATATATATATAACACTAATAAGCCTGCCAAATTTCAGCTTTCTACCTACACGGGAAGTTGGAGAATTAGGAGTGAGTGAGTGAGTGAGGGCTTTGCCTTTTATTAGTATATATATATAGTATCCAGACCCTTTGACTTTCCATACACGTTATTGAGTTGTAGATTTCATTTTTAATAGATACATTTTCAGGTCTCTCCACAGATGTTCAATGGATTTTAAGTCTAAAGCTTGGCTAGGCCACTCTAGGACAGTCACAGACTTGTCCAGAACCCACTCCAGTATTGTCTAAGGCTCTTCTTGCCTGCTTACTTAGTTTGCCCAGACAACCAACTCTAGGAAGAACCCTAGTGGTTCCAAACTTATTTCATTTCACAATTTGTGAGGCCACTGTGCTTTTGAGAACACTCAAACCTTTAGAAGTAGTTTTATATATTTATGAAAAGTTTTATATTTACAGTGCATGTGTATATATATTTGACATACTATATATAAACAAAAGACTTTGTGTGTATGGAGCAGTCCGCTGTGCTCACGTTAAACCACAGCCACTATGTGGCACATGCATGCACTTTTAAATTTTTACGGCTCTTCCATGTCCATCACTTCTCGCTACGAAATGCCTGTGTGCAGCAAACACCACCATGCAAGAATGATGTGCTAATAACACAGATGAAGAGACACAACGTTGAAAGGAAGCAAATGCCACAGTTTAACAACATGCAAGTGAAACACCTCAGCAATGGAGGGCAAGCTTGAAGTTTTCACTAAAAACATTGTCCATCTGGCAGTATTTTCTTGAGACAAAGATTAATAGGACTCTTATGTCAGTAAAAAAGTTAATATGTGGTATCACCAGTGGGGCAGCAAGCACACATACTCTGCACTGAGTCATTCTTAAGAGTTAGCTGATGCCTCTCCAAGTAAAACTTCTAGGGAGTCTTTTGTTTGTTTTTTGTCTCAAAGATCACAAGATTTTTGCATTTAAATATATGTTGAAGTATCACCTTGTTCATTGTGCAGTAAGATTGTTTTTTATGATCTTTGAGTTAATAATGATTGGGGGAAAAAAACTGAACTAAAAGAGGAGAAAACAAGATAAGTGCCCCATAACCTTTATCTACCCCCACCAATATCCCATGATGACATTCATTTTTAAAGCTTTTCTTCCATGCAGGTAGTGTAAACAGTAAGGAGGGAGAAATTTAGAAAAATCAGTTGACTATTGAAAGTACATAATTTGCTAGTACATATCCTTCAGAAAGCAAAACTTGAATTTTTTTATACATACTCATATATAGTAATTATAGATATTTTACATAATTTCCTCATACCTGCTTTAATCCAATTCAAGATTGCTGGGGGCCGAAGTCTGTCCTGGCTGTACCTGGCATATGGAGGGCAATAGCCCTGGGCAGGATGCCAGCCCATCTTGATATGAACTTGACATACACTCTTGTAGGGATATAGGAGAAGAATAAGAAATTTGGAGAAAATGGCAACTTTATATAGACAGTAGACAGCAGTGCCAACTACCCCGGCACTGTTCTGCCCTAGAGATATTTTGTGGGGTGTAATTCCTTTACATTGGTCCTTAAAAAACAAGCAATTGAACTTCTGTCCTTTCAAGGTTAAAGACTATTAAATTGCTTTAGACAGATACTTTATTAATCCCAAGGGGAAATTCACATAATCCAGCAGCATTTATGTAGTTTAGCCTCAGGAGCATAGGAAGAATTTTTCTTAGGTTAAACAAAGTTATTTAGATAAAATGTTACCTTAACTCTTTGAAATAAACTGCACCCTTGAAGACTGCACTTGACTGACAACCACTACCTTGGGATGGGGTATGCTATGTGACATTAAATAAAATAGAATAGCAGATTTTAAATGCCATTACTCCCCATTTTAAATTTTAGAGAACCAGACAGAGTTTGGACTATCTTTGCTTTAACGTTGTAACCAAAATTAACCTTACTGTATGGTAGGGTTTTAGAAATAACTTCACTGTCACACTCAGCGTGGTTCTTCAAAGTGATGCCATAAGGGGTTCCACAAAGAATGTTTATTTAGATTTGTGTCCTTCTCCATACAGTAAATAACCAGGAATAGATAACAGATTTGTAAAAATTCCAATGGGTTGTGATTGTAAAAGGACTCTTAATGCCTACAATCACACAGCCTCAGGTCAAGTTTTCTAAATCTGTTGGTGTTCTGCCAGGTAGCGTAATATACATTAAAGATGTCCGCTTTTTTTTACATATTAGTACATTTTTCACAGTACAAAGAACCAACTTCATATGCAAAGAACCCATTGGCTCTATGAGGAAATGCACAACCTTGTAAAGAACCACACTCTGCCAATAAAGAGCCATTATTTTTAAGAGTGGAATTGTGATGGGGCATGAGAACTTGAAATTTAATTAATGAGAAAGGAAAGTACTGTAGTTTGAACTAACTGGCTAATTAGTATGGGAGTAGGGTGTAGCATTGACTGTGCAGCCAATTTTCATATAGCTAGAGTCTTCTTAACCAATCTGCCAAGTCTGACACATTCTATTAGCTCAACTGAGCAAAAAGTGTTTTACTAATTATTTTCATTTGTACTTGGTATCTAATGCTTCTCTTTTCAGTGTCCAACAATAGTCAAATAGCATTGATGAATTCAACTTGTCCTTTTTCATTGTTACAATGCCTTCATGGTGAAATCTTTCACCAGGTCCATCAATGAATGCACCAAAATTAGAAGGGAAGAAGTACAAATATGAAAGCAGAAAATAAATATTTAGCAACATGTTGCACTTAATGTTTTGGTATGTTTGAAGCGTGTTGTCAAGTAGTTGGACATAGTTTGGTTCTCTGTAGCTGTCAGGAAAATTCTCAACAACATCCTCAAATGCCTTTCATGAGGCTTCCTCCAGCCTCCCTAAGCCATCTTCAAACTACTTATCATTGGTGATGTGTCTGACTTGCAGACAAAACAAAATGCCTTCCTTAACCTTGATAGCAGTAATTTATTTATAAAAATATCTTTGCTGGGTCAAAAAGTGTGTTGTGTTTTTTTTTTTTTTTTTTTGTGCCACACTTTTCTGCCATGGTACCAAAAGCTTATGGAGCAGGCATTTCTTTTTAATGCAATGAGACTTTAGCATTGCTGTCCAATTTGAAATTGAAGCAGCAGTTTTTGGAATATCTGAGCTGCATTCTTAGTAGCAGTGCCACTATTTTTAGATCAACACTTCTGTTCTACTTGTAGTTGTTGTACTGTATATGTATATTTATAATGCAAGAGGAAATCAGAAAATGGGTACTGAATTAATAAGGCACATGATAGGAACATTTAAAGGTGATTTTTGTGATTAACAGGCCAAAAACCATAAGTGTTCAGGAAGCAAACTCTTCCTTGTCCAGTGTTCGAGTTTATCCCTTATAAGCTAACATATTAATGGTACATTCTTAAGAATTTGCTGTAACTTTAATGTGCCAGCAAAATAAGCTCATACAAAAAAGGTAGACTGCTTACAAATGGGGAAAAAAATATAAAGAGACAGTGTGTTTTTTTTTTAGAATATTTTATAACTAGTGATATTCAAACCACTCGCAGTTCACTTTGCTGTGGGTTTGGCAAAATCACAGAAATGTTTGGGGAACTTTGCTGAACTCCACTAAATGTATTGAAATCAACAAGGAAGGAGGAACTGAACTAATTTTGAGTGGAGTATAATGATATAATGGTCTTTTAAATGTCCTTGATAATTAGGGAAGTGTCTGGCAACTATGATGGGCCGATTACTGGGGCTAGAAATGTGATCTGAGTTGTGAAGCAGCAGTGGTAACCATTGTGCCACCATGCCTTAAACAACAAAAGACACAGTTGCATCAGTAACCACACACAAAATACAACAAATAGCCACAAACTAGTAATATTTAAAAACATATACATAAAATTACACTCAGAGTTCCAATTGTGGGGCTCATATTTGCCTAGTTCCATTGTTTGAAGTCGTAGCTCCATTGTGAGGGGGGTGGCTCTTTTATGGCTTATTTAGACTCATTGTGCATCATATTGCTAATCATTTGGAGCTTCACTGCCAGTGCTCAGGCATTAGTGTTGTATACAGAATTTTGGAAGCATCAAAATTCGCTACAAAGTAGTGTTGCCAGCCATTCCATACAATTCAGAATCATCCTGAAATTGGTAAATAAAATCCAATACAATACATTTCATTTTTGTATATCCCAAAATCGCACAAGGACTGCCGCAATAGACTTTAACATACCCTGTTTTTTGACTCTCTAGGAAAGAAATATTGTGAAAGGCAGTTCAGAGAGAGACCCCTTTCCAGGTAGGTTTGACTTGCAGTGGGCATCAAAAAATGGGGTAAATACAATACAAAACACAGAACAGGACATAAGTAATCCTCAATACATTACAGTATTACAATAGTAATAGTACAAGTACATAACAAAATGCTAGAGTAGATTATATCAAATAGGATTCTGATTTGTTCAGAGACCTGGAGAAGTCGGTCATCAAGCTGCCTCTCACCTACTGGCCATTTCACAGCTCAGTGCTGGGCCAGCCAATCAGATGAAAGGACCCTTCTACCCAATGATTCCAGTGCTTCTCTATCAGAAATTACTTTTCTTTAGACAGGCAAACAACTTTGCAGTAGGGCACTGGCACCAACTGTCATATTTGAGTACTAAGAAAAGAAACAGAATAGGTGAGGGTTAGTAACAAATTATAACCATCATATTACTTATGTTTTAGTGCTAATGACTAACAGAGATGCAGTATGAGCAATGTCACACACATGCGCAAGGAAGGCAGCAAAAGGGTTCAAAAGAAGGTAATTCCTGGACTAGGGGGTGGCAGTGTGCACTGATACTTTCTTTTTTCCCTGCAGAGCAAGTGGGGGCAGTGGTCTATCTAGGGGCGGTCTGCCCAGGGTGGCACTTTTTGGGGATGGCATTATTGGCCAAAAGGCTCAGTACAATTTGTGTGTAAGCAGCAGGGTTTTGAAACCTATCACTCATGAAAGAAAACAGTAAAATCCTCTGATTTTTATCCACAAATGCTTCAAGAATAATTTTCAGACTGTCTTTCTATGACGGCATCAAACACAGCAGTTGAAATTTATTACCCAATTACAAAAATATACATAACTTTACACTGATAATAATTTCTAGGAAGATAAACTATTAATTTATAATTTTGTTTCATTATCAATCCGAATGCGTTCTTGCTCTACGCAGAAAACATTCCCACCTATCACTTGCAAACTACACTGGTTTTGGTTTTCGCAGCATAGTTATATTAAACTAATAATTAGAACATGGCTTATCGGTGCATTTCTACTATGTTCTTGTCTAGTTGATGCTTATAAATAATTTATATGTGAAAAATTATTGCTGTTTCTCTCTATATAAATAAATCTATTCAAAATTTATCTTAATTTTTCTTTATACGTCATTTTAATTTTCTATTTAAATAGGTTAACATATTCAGATATATATTGAAGCACCGCCCTGATACGAGCGGCATGAACTCTAGCTTTGCCACTGAATGGGGGAAATTCTGCCTGGGCCCTATGACATCAATTCCAGTTCCAGCCCCAGAAGACATAATTTCCTTCCTTCTAACATTAAAACTGACTTGTTTGTACCATAGCCTCAGTTCTCTTTTGGACACTTTGTCTGTAAAGACCTTTTTTCAACAAACCTTCAAATTTTTCAGCCACACTACCCAAGGGAGAGGCTGACCCAAACCCTCTAATTTGTTAAGGCTTGATTATCCCACAGCAGTTAATCAGCAGCCCTAGTCTGGGTATTAGTGAGTCTTCAGTCGGGATTTGAAAGCTGAGACTAAAGACATGTCCCATATTGAACTGATATGATACAAAATGTGTTTTTTGTTCTGTATTTTTCTACACAGTGTGCTTTAAACTACTTGCATGAAAAAAACCAAGGGGGACCCCTCCAAGCAACCCCCTCCCTGATGCTCATGTGTTGTCTTTCAATAAAGCCATTTGTATTATAACATCACGTCTAGGGCGTGGTTGGGAGGTGGGTGGTTGTCATTTTTTTCCCTACTACAAAGACATACTGATTAAAGTTTAAATGAATGAATGTGCTGTATGTTTTGTGAGGTTATATTCCCTTCACGATTTGTGTCAGAATATATGTAAAACTATACTGTATAAGTTTTTCTTTCTCTTGATGTATTTTTTTTCCTGCTGCTACATTTTACTTTTGTAAATAAACCCATCTTTGTTACTTTTTAAACTAGTATGGGCCTCCTCTTTGATATTTTCTAATGGTCTAGGACCACAGATGAGATTTGGTCTGAGACATAGCTCATTTGTTTATTCTTAACATGAACCTCAGCTATTTGTATTTGTATAGTTATTGTGCACTATTTGGTTCATATTTTTGTAATGTTTTAGGTTCTTTTTTGCATTATCTTTAACTATGCCTATCTGTATTAAAGACATGACCATATGGCCTGTGAGATGCTGTTGGCATGGTCAGCTGGTGGCAGCCATTAGCTCACTGAGAGTTATGAAACTATTCTGATCTTTTTTGGAGAATTCAGACTATGTCATTTTGACAATTTCCTTTTTCATGATTTCAGATTTTTTTTTTTCAGTTGAACCTGTGATTTGCTCATTATGTTTCCTTACATTTTTAGCAGACTTTCTTGTTTAGTGCTCTTTATATGTTTGGACTTTCTTTTCAGTGTTATAGTATACTATTGCTTATTTTGGAGCTAATTAAGTAGACAGATGCCCATGCTGGGTGCATTAGGGAGAAAAGGTGAAAGGAGCTCTTGAGTTCAGTGTAATTCTGCAGTTAGCTTAACATTTTTTATACCAGTCATTGGGCATGTTAGGGTTTTACAACGTGTTATTCTGCCATATTTGTGTCTCCCAGACCCTGACTAAAACAAGGTGACTCGGTTTCTTGTTTTATGTGTCTTATACTTATCAGAGAAAAGGCATTATCCTGTGTATGAATGTCTAATGGAAACCATTGAATGTATTTACACATTTCACTATCAATTATTACAGACAATGTTTAAAAAGAACCCACCTGTTCCCTTTCAGTACATATTCTGTTTTTTATACTAAGCAATATAAATTAATTGTATGAGGCATGGTTGGTCCAAATAAATTATTGTGTTTCTATAATTTTAAGAAAAAAGGGTGTTTTATAATTTTTGAGAGGTGACAGTTGTATTTATCGAGTGAGAAGCCCAATTAGAGAGGAGTTAGAACTGAATTAAATGCAAAACATGCCAAATGAAATAACTTTCAAAAATGGAAAAAAAAATTACTCAAAATGTCTTCTAATGAACATGCTTGTTGTATTGCCAGGAATTATTCTGAGATATCTTGAAATGCATTTAAAATATCTTTAAATTGTCTTATATTTGAGATATCTAGCATACATTTTAGTTACCTCTGTCTTTTTTAAAAACCATAACAAGTACTCTTTCTTTCATTTCAAACATCTTGAAATAAAATGTATTTAAAAATATGTAAGCAAGTGGAGTACAGAGAATCCCAGTTTATTATTTAAAATTAATTAAATAACAGGATCATGGAGGTTGGAAACTTGCTACAGGCTGATTTCGCAAAAATGTCAGAACGTTTTTCTTTACACAAAGCCATAGACACATGGAGTAAATTGTGCTTTAGAGTTGGATTTCAAGGACCTGATGTTATTTTGGAAAATCTAGGTGAAGAGGTTGGATGAGCTTGTTCGTCTGAAATGCTGGTTCTCATCATAATTGTTCTAATATCTGAAATGTATTTTAAGATACCCTGAAACAGCCGTAAATTTATATTACAATATTGAAAATATTTTTAAGATGTTGTCAGAGACAACCAGGGGCACTGCCCAGCAGGGACACCAGTTGGATGGAAGGACAATGGGATAGAGTGGGCTCAGTGTATTATCCCTCCCGGGACGCTACAGGGCAGCCTCCCTGTGTTGCTGTGGCACCACAGATCCCCACAGGAAATGCTGGGAGTTGGAATTTGCTGCAGGCCTGTTGGATTCTGTGGAAGTAGCCAAGGAGAGCTGCAGAGCCTACCTTGGACTGCCTCTGCACCTGGAATACTCCCGGATGCAGTTTCAAAGGAGCCAGCGGACACTACTCCGGGGACCAGAGTCGGAAGGGAGAATTCTTACGAACCTTTCCAGAGGAGGAGTGGAGAACTAGAGAGAGAAGAGAGCCGAGTAGAAGAAAGGAAAGAAAGAACTGTCTATTTGTACTTTATTGTACTGTGCTGCTGTGAAGCGCAAGGGAGAAGTGCTTTCCCACGGGAAATCAACATAGTTGTGTGTGGAACTTGTGCCTGGTATCTGTCTGTGTTGGGTTTGGGTGGCTCCAGGCCACAATGCATAAGATTTCACAAAGACTACCTGTCAATTTAAAAATTTCAAACAAGTTTTGAGAACTTTTGATATTAATTTGGCTTGTCATCCTAAAAATCATAATTTATTTCTAGAAAAACTTTCTCTCATTAACGTAGTACATTTAATTAAATATATGTAAGGAATGTCTATAAATCATTTTTAAAGTTTAAAGAGCCACATATTCAACAGAGACAATTTCAATTAGATTGTAGAAAAGTCACTTGCAATAATTGCCAAACCAATAAACATTTTATGATTAAATCCTTTGTCTTCACTGATGGGCATAGTTCCTGCCTTCATCAAAGTGAGTATTATTAAACATGTCTTGGAAAATAAAATCCGATTTATACACAAGTTTTCAACTTAAAATCTGCAATTTTTGCTATAGGCTTTAAAAATGGTACTTTCTCAAGGCTGGTGCCATAAACACAGCCTTTATGAAAAAGTTTCATCTGGCACTCTTTCTGGCCATACCACTGTTTTAAATGATATTAGATATTGCAATAATTGAGTAATGATATCACAAGGCCAGATTTTATTTTTTGCAGCCAAAAATCTTCTCTGCCAATGATTTGTACTCTATATATTTTTGTTTGACTTTTTAACTGTTTTTTTCTTTGTATTGTTTTTTGAGCACTGAGGCAGTTATGCCAATTTATAAATTAATTTATATTGCCAGGAGGTTACTCAAACTGTGCAGTGCTAGATGAGTGAAGCAAGTCCTTTCAGGCTTTTCCTACATATAGTGATTTTTAGCTTCATTATTTCAAGGTTAACATTAAGGACTGTTTTTTCTTAACACTAAGGGCTTGTTTTCATTTCTGTCTCCCTTTTTTCTTATATTCCTCAGTGGCCCATTTTATATGGCAAGCCAAATTATCATTCAGAGATATCTTTAAATGATTTCAAGATATCTTTAAATGTTTTAAAGATATCTCTGAATGATAATTTGGCTTGCCATATATATGTGCATTAAAGGCCAGGGTGCACAGCCCTAG